>NC_133652.1:70189794-70796490 GCF_009905375.1 Apium graveolens | reverse complement strand
TTTACCTTATGAAAAAGATTTTGATGAGAAGGAAATACCAACAAAAGCGAGACCTATTCTAATGAACTCCGACCTAGAACAACATTGCAGAAAAGAAATCACCGATCTCGAATCCAAAGGAATCATATCAAAATCCAGATCCCCGTGGTCCTGTGCAGCTTTCTATGTAAACAAAAATGCTGAAATTGAGAGAGGGACACCGAGGCTAGTTATCAATTATAAGCCTTTAAATAAAGCCTTAAGATGGGTACGATACCCTATACCTAATAAAAAAGACCTTTTACAAAAATTAAGATCTTCGGTAATATTCTCCAAATTTGATTTAAAATCAGGATTTTGGCAGATTCAAATCCACCCAAAAGATAGATATAAAACCGCTTTTACGGTCCCATTCGAACAGTATGAATGGAATGTCCTTTCATTTAGAATCAAAACTGCCCCTAGCGAATTCCAAAAAATTATGAATGACATATTTAATGACTATTCTACATTCTGTATAGTATATATTGGTGATGTTCTAGTTTTTCAAAATCTATTGAACAACATTTCAAACACCTTAAAACTTTCTGCCATGTATCTAAGAAAATGGTTTAGTCATATCAAAATCCAAGATTTCTCTATTTCAAACTCGAGTAAGATTTCTTGGCCACTACATATCAAAAGGAATAGTTACACCAATTGAAAGAGCCTTAACCTTTGCAACAAATGTCCCGATAAAATCACAGATAAAACCCAACTCCAAAGAATTTTAGGAAGTCTCAACTATGTCCTAGACTTCTATCCAAACATCAATAGGATAGCCAAGCCCTTACATGATCGCCTTAAAACTAACCCCGTCCCTTGGTCATCTGAACATACCAAAATTGTTCGACAAATCAAAGCTCATGTTCTAGAAATCCCTTGTCTACACCTTGCTGATCGAAATGCTTCTAAAGTAGTTGAAATAGATGCTTCTGAGTTAGGATACGGCAGTATACTAAAACAAGTAGTCAATGGTAAAGAACAGATAGTCCAGTTTACATCTGCACATTGGAATGATTGTCAAAGGAATTATTCTACTATAAAAAGGAAATACTTTCAATTGTATATATATATATATATATATATATATATATCGAGAGAACCCTGTGAAGCTTGAGTAGCTCATAGCTGCTTACAAATAAGAACTAACCTTACAGAGAAATGCTGAAGGATACAACTTACAAATGTTTCTCTGAGAAATGTATTGCTTAGTTTTATTGTTGTTCTACTTGCTACTCTTGGTTTTATATCACTAAGATTACACAGTAATAAGACAAGATAATAAAACAAAACCTATCAAGTCTAATACTATGCTGCTTCATTACTCTATTCCAGCATCTTTTAATATCTCATAATAGCATGGAAATGGCAATGCTTCTTTGTTCTCAAAAACCCAGTTGAATAGGCTGCCACATTCCTTTTGCATACACTCGACGCATATGACTGTGTTGTCACTATCAACAGATGTTTGAATTGATCATCCGTCAGGTACATGATTTCTAATAAATTAGCTTTTGTTGATTTAATTAGAAATTAAATGAAATATGTATTATAAATATTTCAGAAATCTCTGCATATTTATTTTCCAAAAAAAAAAAATTAGCTTGGAATTTTTCAAATTCTAAGTAAACTGCTCAGTTGTTAATATACATCCTTAATATGTAAAATTAACACGGCAGAATTAAGCTGATCAAAAAGTATACAGAGAACTGAGTTCTCGATAAGTCTAACTGACCTATCGACAAGTCATTTTAAGACTTCTCGAGTGAGTTCTCGATAAGTCAATTCACTGACTTCTCGAGTGACTTCTCCATAAGCTTTATTATGACTTATCGATAAGTCCTTGTGGAGTTCTCTAGTAGAGTTAATTCACAGAGTTCTCTACAAGTATAATTTTTAGACTTATCAATAACTCAGAACTAAAATAATTTAATTTAATAAATCAATTGACATCTCGATAAGTCAGTTTTTAGTTCTCTATAACAGTAATTTAAAATGACTTCTCGATATGTTTTTCACTTCTTAAATTGACTTCTCGATAAGTATACTCCAAACGTTTATTTTTGACTTCTCGAAAAGTCATTTGCTTTACTATAAATACCCTGACATCTCGATACATATACATACTTTTAACTTTCGAGATCTCAAGTGACCTAGCCTTTCGATCAAAAACCGATTTCTCTATCGTTTTCACTCCTTTATCACTAATTTTTCTTACCCATTCACACTTACCAATCAACAATGGCACTCAATATTGTTAGAGCAACTATCCAAGAGAAAGGAACAAACTACCTAGCTTTTACTGATGCTAACCAAGCCCCTGATAGTTTCAAGGGGTTTTTAAAACTTCTGTCTGAATCTTACCTTGTAGGAGCTTTAATTGCTAACCTAGTGTTGTACCTAGATGTGTTGCATGAGTTTTGGACAACAAATGTGGTAAGGAATCTAATGAATGACAATTCTGTATCTCTGGTGGTAACTTGCTCAGTTGGAGGCCAACAAATTGAGTTTAATGAGCAAGATGTGAACATATCATTGGGTCTTCCAACTGCAAACTTGGTGGAGGTGCCAACCCAGGATGAACTGACCGAGTTTATGGACTTCATAAATTATGGTGGGAGAATCAACTTGTCAAGCTTGAATAGGACAAACTTAAGGAAGGAATGGTCCTTGTGTTTGATTCTGTAGTAAGGGCCTTCACATGCAGGAAGACATGGTATGACAACATTTCAAGTGTGGTGCAGAAGTTGGTGTACTCAATAGCCCACAACAGACACTTGAATGTTGGTCTATTGATCCTGGAAGAACTTGCAACCAGGCTGACCATGCCCCTGTCTGCTAGAGGTAAGGAAATTTTCTTTCCTAGATTTATAATGTCCACTTTAAATCATAAAGTAGCGGATATACATTTGTTAAATGGTATAGATAGCACTAAAATAGGAAATTGTAAGCAAGTGTCTAAAATAATATTTGGTTCACTTACTACATAGAACAAGGTAGATGTATGTCTGAGACTCACTCCATTCATGTTGGAGAGGTTTAAGACTTACCCTTACCCAATGCCTGATATGAGATCCAATTTTTAATCTAGCACAACTATGGTCCCTGAACCTGTGGAAGTACAAACACAGGAACACCCACAGGGGCCTTCCCAAGCTAAAACCATTTCTTCAAAACCCTTAGTAGCTAGGAAACCAACCACCTCATCTTCTCAAAAGGATGAGGTGAGTAAAAGAAAGAGAAATGAGGTAACCTTAAATGTTTTAACTGAGAGTGGTGAAGATCAAACTGAAACTGAGTCACCCTTGGTCAAGAGATCAAAGAAGAATAAGAAATCTGAGCTGACCACTCATACTACCTCTGTATCCTCCCAAAAGGATACAGTTGTAACAATGGGGACTAAACAGACTCTAGATACATCCTTTTAATATGGGTGTCTAATGAAAAGAGCATTCACCCCAATGCACCTTGTACAGAGTCTGCACAGCCTGCACTTGAAGCAATTCAAGTGTATGGTAGGAGAAATAAGGATGGCACACAAAGTGAGGGTATATCTTTTGAAGCTCCCTCATTCATTCAGGGGGAGCTGCCAACACTCACATCTGAGCAATAATCTCTAATCTCTCAATTTTCTTCTCTACCTACAGCACTTGAATCCACTTCTCAAGTGCAAGCTAAATCAAGTGACTTGGTTCAAGAAACCTTGTTCACCACCCAGACACTACATTCAGATGGTAAGAGGATAATAGCTGGGGTAGACCTTGATGACACCATAAAAATATGGGGGATTCATCAGTTTTTACTGAAGACCCCATGGATATCTCACATGCACCTTCATGTGCAAATCAACCTTCACAAGCTGTTAGGTTTGAGGGTAGTACACCTGAGGGGGAGCTATCTGAATCCTCTCCAATTCAATTGGAGGTTCCTCATGTAGGGATAACTCCCCTCAAAACCCTAGCAGATATTACATTAGCAGTTGATGCTAGGAGTACAATTACCAATGATCCTGCTATGGGGAGGCAAGTTAATCACATTCAAGTGATAGTGCTTTGCAAGAAGCACAAGGGTTTGAGACTGTTGAACATGATAGTAACCCATTCAAATCCCCTCCAATTTAATTGGAGGTTCCTGAAGGGTTTTTAGCACATAAACGCAACGAAAACGTAAATTTAAATCTTAAAAAAAACTGAAACCCTCCGTAGGATCCATGCGAAAAATAATATTTAATTCGTAGTTCAGTATGTTTGTAATAACCCCAATTTTTGGAAAATTTTTGAAACCCTTATGAATAGTGTTTTTGCTGAATGAGAAAACTTTTCATGCCACACTATGTAGGGGTTCTGATATGGATATTCTGAGATTTTATTAGTACTTTATATGGGATATAAGTGTATGTAAAGATCGTCAGAATCCAAATCCGAACACTTTGATTTTTCCCGGAAATCCACTAGATACGGAGAGAATTGAGTATAAGGTAACAGGATAAAAAGGATTTAAATTAAAGGATTATAGGAGAGGATCATAAAAGGAATATAATATATTGAGAAAGGTTAAGGGAACCTAAGTAATAAGATCCCGGGTATGATCCCTCAAACGATAAACGAAAACGAAAGTTAAGCGAACCGTATAACAGATCAGCGGTCATTAGGCAAACAATTAGGAAGTTAAGCAAAGGGATTAGAGGAAGTGATGTCACCCAAACCAATGAGAAGAGACAAGGAAGGGAGGATGACATAGCAATGTGATGTAAGCATGACATAGGGAAGGAGGAGGTGTGGTTGGTTTATAACCACACAAATATAAGGTTATTAAGGTAATTAACCAAAAACAAAACAAAAAACAACCAAGCTAAGCCAAACAAATCAAAAAACACAAAATCATTTCATTCTCATCATCTGCTCTCGGCTTTTCATCTTTTTCAAGGGCAAGAATTTCAAAAATCAAGTTCCAAGCATTGTTAAATCACAAGGTAATTATCTAAGCTTCCTTGTACATAGATATGGATATGCTATAAGTTTAAGCTCCTAATTCCTTCACAATCTCTTCCAATAAATCAAGGAAGAAGATGGTGAATAGTAACCTTCAAGAAATAACTTTAGTTTTCTTGAATTTTTATGAAAGATTAAGGTTATACAAGCAAGGATCAAGGTTCTTTTAGGCATTCAAAGCTCTTGGGTTGTGTTAGGAAGCTTCAAGGAGGTATAAACAACTTTCACCTTTAACTTATAGTTTAAACTTTGAGTTTTGATGAGTTTATGGATGGATTAATGTATATATAGAAATATCCATGTATGTATAGCAAGATCCATGTATGATAGATAGTTTGGTTGGATTTGTGGTGATTTTGGATATGAATCTTGGTTAATGGTTAATGAATCTTAAGTTATGGTTAGTAGATCATGTTTGTGGTTGAATAAGTTGGAAAACCTTGAGATTATGGACTGACTTTGCCTTGATATAAGTTGTGTTTGAGGTATTGATGATGGTTGGGTGGTTTGTAGTGAATTGGTAAAAAATTGGAGTGGTATAAATATTGGTAATCGCGTAAACATAGCCGTCGTAACGTCCGATTTTCTTTAGACTGTTTTGTGCATAACATTAGGACCCGAGGACCCCCTGCTAGATTGTGACCACTGCCATGTTTAGGTAGCTCATGTTACGAGCTTCGTTTTGATATGTAGTTCGTTCGATTCCGATGCACGGTTTAGGAGAAACGACCGTTTCAGTAACGGCGTTTCACGAACGAAACTTTTTCCCTCGCCTTACTTTGAAACATAGGTTAAAGACCAAAAAGGACTAATTGAAGTATGAAACATTTAGGTAAGTGTGTTAGGCAGTTGGTAAGACACTCGCGAAGGAATCGCCTTAAAACTCGTAAAGGTTAAATTATTAAAAATGGTGGAGCCGAGGGTACCCGAGTGACTTAAGCGAATCAGTGAGCGCAAACGAGCGTTAGAGTCTAAGTTAGTTAAAGTATAGATTTACAAGTGACTTTGGTTTAATTCCAACTTACTTGTTGCTTATAGGTTACCAGACTCGTCCCGAGCCATTCGTAACCCCAGTCGCTCAGGCAAGTTTTCTACCCGTTATACTATTGCTGTGATGTAAATATATGTATATGCATTATCTTGTGATATTGCATGATTGTTATTAGCAAATTTTGCGATATATTGGAGCATGCTAATATGGTATATATGCATGTCTGTTTCGTAATCTGGTTATCTATCTGTTGATTTCAATGCTTATAGTTGCATAATACCTATGCTAGAAATAAGCAAGTAGTTGCGTATACCCTTAGTATAGGGGATAAAAGGTGAACATATTTCTAAACCGGGAGTCGATGTTCCCGAGTATATTATATATATATATATATATATTTATTTATATATATATATATGGATATAGTTTTTAAAACTATTAATCGAATAAGGTTTATTCGATAACTTTAACTTTATTTTATTATTGAATATTATTTTGAATATTCATTCGAGGACTTATGACTCCTTTTACTTTATTAATGAATATTATTTTGAATATTATTCGAAGGCGTATGACTCCTTTTATTTATTTATCTGAATATTATTTGAATATTCATTCGAGGGCTTATGACTCTTTTATATTATTTATTGAATATTATTTGAATATTCATTCGAAGGCTTATGACTCAGTTTATATTATTTAATGAATATTATTTGAATATTCATTTGAGGATCTATGACTCCGATTATTTGCTAAAATATATTCTTTATTTTATTAAAGAATAAGGTGTTAATAATCAAACTTATTTTCGATTATTCAAATAAAGATAATACTTTCATATAAGTATATCTTTGGTTATTTAATACTCGTTTCAAGTATAAGTTTTAAAACTTCTACTTCAATTATTTTTATAAAAGATTATTCTTTATGGGAATATTATTTAAATAATAATATTCAGTCATTTCTAAATATTCTGGGGACTGATTTACTTCATTAAATCAGCTTTACTCCAAACACTCTTTAAAGTGTTTTCGAGTCTTCAAAATGATTTTTAAAAGTTAGAGCGGATCCCAAAACTCAATTTTATATTTAAGATCTTCCTTTTTAAGGGGATTTAAATACTCGCTTAAAACCTGAGGGATCCGGCTCTGTGGTGTATTTTATATTCGCAACAAGGTTGCAGTTTTGGTAAATGAATTGATTACTTACCCAACGTTCGGGAAGTAAGTCCATCTATTGAGTCGGCATAAGCAACATGGGCTCAGTGGGCGTCCATGATAGTGTAAGTGGCTCAGTGGGAGTCCATCAAATGCATAAGTGGCTGAGTGGCAGTCCAGCATAAGGTCCTAATTATGACCAGGGTGATGACCAGTGGGGAATTCGTCCATCTACTAGTAGAAAAGGTTACTTATGGGTATCTTTGCCTGATCAGCAAGATATCTGGTTTATGCCAAAGGTTTTCTTTTCCTTCCAAATTCATTGGATATTGCAACTCTGTTCATACTTTACATAACAGAGGTTCCAGGAAATGTTTTAGAGATATATATATGTGGATATATATATCGGGACTAAATAAAGTATCTCATAACTTTTTCATTCAATAATATTTCAAAGATTGAATCTATTCAAATCTTGTCTTGTAGTCTCATCTATGTGATGAACTTTTGAAACTGATTATAACTTGAACGGTGGTAGTTCAAGTAGTATTGGGAAAGATATAAGTATATTGGGGTATTTGGTAACCTCATCTTTTAAACTTATATCTAGTTAATAATTGTCTTATGAATGACAAAGATTTTCAGAAAAACGTTGAGACAAGGTTAGATGTATGAGATCACCTTGCAACGATATTTTTTTTATATATACAGTTATACACTGGGATTTTGTGTATATTATGCATGGAAGAGGACTTCCAATATTTTGAAAAGTATATATGTATATATACTGAATATTTTGCGACTTCATCGCATTAAGATATCAAACTTGGTTCATTTCTTTTGACCAAGACTTTCATGAGTATTATGAGTAGGCTCATATATTGTAAATCATTATACATATTATTTTGGTGGGCTTGCTGCTCACCCTTGCTTTATTTCTTCATCACACAACAACAGTTAGGAAAGATGGCCAGACTCCAGCAGACCCAGCGCAAGCGCGTGGGAAGCGTCCCGCGTCTTCCCGTTGATGTTGTAGCTGCTATAGCTGCAGAGGTAGATCTATTGTAGATCAGACCATCTACTTTTGAGAATCAATTATGTATAATTATAACTTGTGGCAGATAATGGCAATTAACTGTAAATTTATCAAGTAATCATTTTGGGTTGTAATAACTTTTAAATTGTGGATTCAAAGACTTGTACTTATTTAAATTTCATCTCTGAGACTATAACGGGTTGTGGTGTGTGTTAGTGTGGGGTCACAACATAAGGTTATTTATTATTAATTAAGTGAAGTGATATTGTGGAAAGAAAGACCGTGACGACCCGGATCCCCGACCCCGGATCTGGGGGTGTTACAGAAATGGTATCAGAGCTAAGCGTTATAAACCTCAGAGATGATGGGACGTTAAGATAATAAGTTAACTAAGATAATAAGAACTCTTGCCAAGTTCATAGTCGGGCTACCTAACGTAGTACTGACAGTTAAAACCCTTATGGGAACCCTTATAAATATCGTGATAGGAGCGTAGTTCGTTATCGTATATGGTAGCGGGACTCCGAACCCTGAGGTTGAGGAGCAACAGTGCGATGATATTTTATTACTAATTGGAGATCGGATTGTGGATCCGATAGAGTGTCCTAACGCAGGACCGGATGATGTTGATATTGAGGATGTAACGGTTGAGGATGTTATCCTAGAAGGGATTGTTGCTGAGGAGGATTCCGTGAAGGATCCTGACAAGAATGAATAAAGGACCACTGAGGAATTGATGACCATGGTTAGGGCAACTCCCAGAGGTAGGATTGGCCGGCTACTATCGTAGATTGGTACAGGACTTTGCGAAGATCGCAGCCCCTTTGACGCGGCTTACTCATAAGAATGAGAAGTTTGAATAGACAGAGAAATGCGAGAACAGCTGTTAAGAACTGAAGCAAAGGTTGGTGACGGCCCCTATGTTGGCGTTGCCGGATGGAAAAAGGAGATTTTGTGATTTGGAAGAGACGCTTCGCATAAGGAATTAGGGTGCTTCTTATACAGCACAACAAGATAATCGCGTACATGTCAAGACAATTAAGGTAATATGAAGTTCGATATCCCCGCCCATGAGCTTAGGCTCGTGGTAATAGTTTTACCCTAAAGATTGGAGGCACTACTTGTATGGAGAGAAGTGCGAGAATTACCTAAGCCATAAGTGCTCTAGTACATTTTCACGTAGAAAGAGCTCAACATATGCCAGAGGAGGCAGTTAGAGCTAATCAAGAATAATGATTGGGAGATTCTTTATCATTCGGGGAAAGCCAATGTGGTGGCTGATGCCCTTAGTAAAAAGGAGAGACTCAAGATGATAATGTCTTTGGGAGAGTTTATAAGAGATTTTGGAAATAGTAGTGAAGGTAACCGGAGCCGGTACCGAAAAGCTGTTTGAGATTGCAATAGAGACCGAATTATTGGAAAAGAGCATACGGTGCCAGAGAAAGGTGATGAATGAAGGCAGAGAGCCAACAAATAAATATGAGATTAATACCGAGAAAGATGATAAGGGAATAATGAGGTATTCCTATAGAATTTGGATTCCAAATGTTCAAGAGCTTAAAGATGAGATCTTAGATGAAAGTCATAGTTCAAGGAATAAGATTAAGGGCAAACCCTGAATGTGATAGTCAGGGAGGACGCCATCAAGATAGAAGGAACCCATAACATAATGAAGTGGAAAATGAGGATTTTAACGTATAAGATAACCCCAAGTATGGGGAGTAGGAAGAAATATTTAGACGGAGAAAACAAAAGTCGAGCGAGATAAGGAGACCCGAGACGGTACTCCTATACGGAAATTCATGGACCTGCCTAAAAAGAACTTAGACTATTATCCCTAACCACCACCTTGAGGAAACAATGCGGTAGGAAATTCTTTCATGACCTTTAAGTCGCTAAGCTCTCAGAGTTCCAAGGAACAAGCTGACCCAGTCGAGGCAAGAGCCTGGCTAAAGGAAATATAGGAATCATTTGAGATTCTAAATGATTGACGAATCTCAAAAGACTGTTTTTATCACTTACCCTCCTAAGAGAGAGACCACCCGCTGGTGAAAGACCAAGGAAGGCACGGAGCAAGAGATTATAATAAACTGATTTAAGTTCAGTCAATTATTTTCAGGAAAATACTTCCCAAGGTTATAGAGATAGAGTAAAAGCTTTAGAGCCAGAACAAAGGCAGACGAGTATGAAAAATTATGAATCTAAGTTGTAAAAGTTGTCAAGATTCGTTCTGAGGACACGAATCCAGAATGACGGGATGTTGGAATCAATGCTTATGTTGTGTTGGTTCATGAAATAATGATAAGAGAAAGGAAAATAAAAAAAAAAAAGAAATTGAAGTGGAAAGGAATATAACGGCAATAGAGTTTGAGGAATGATAAGGGAGTTGGGTATGAGGAAACCATAAAGACTCGTAGAAATAGAAATAGAAGAGTATGTAATCGTCAGGATGAGGGTGATTCACCATGAGTTAAAATTGATGGTTGAGGGCATAAGAGATACATATATTTTTTTCCCTGTAAGTTAGGAAGATTCGAAGAAACCTTGAGATAATTCGAAGGATAAATAATGAGACGCGGATAGACTAAGGGGATAAGAAAGTAAGAAATTAAGAAAATTGGATGAAGGAAGTGACCTTCAAGAAGGTGAAGTGTAAGACCGGTGGCATGATACCCAGAAAGGGAGACACCAGATATGAAAGATATCCCAATATTGAGGTGACTGTTGAGATAAACAACAAAAGTAAATAAGGAATTATTAAGAAGAAGTTCACGTTGAACACGACCAATATCTTCCAGAACATCCATGTTATCGTTACCAGATTAGGCAAGAAAAGCGGATAACCGTTGTTATCTTTTGGAGGCCATTTTGATTAACCTCATTTTGTATACAGATGTTATTGTGAAATTAGGCATTTACTATCGAGGTGGGAATGATTGAATAAGATACCCATATCAGGGATATATGACTTTATTTATCCATGGAAGGATGCTTGTACCTTTTTAAAGGTGGAATTAAGGATAGAACATCGGTAACTTAAAATGAATCCTAGGGGAATGCATAAAGGTTGGCATTTCACCCTTGATAGGGATAGTATGAGTTTTGACAGTATGAATTGGAAAGCATTAAGGTAATAATAACCTTTAAGGATCAGTGGATAAATTTTTCAGAAGTATATAGACAATGGTTCTAGTAATAGTGAATGGTATTTTGATATGCCCTGTATCTAGGGAATACAGGAGGAACGATTGAAGGATAACCTTAGAGGTTTTACAAGGAGAAAGGTAATATTCAAAATTCTCAAGAATAAAAATGTTGATAAAGGAAATATGACGTAATTATATTGATGCCAAGTGAGGCACGTGTTAAACCACGAGAAGGTATGGATCGAACCAGTAATGGTCTAAATTGTTCAGGGCAATTAGGACTTAAGATAGAAGATGTTCTAAGTATGATTGAGAGTCAGTCATGACAGTGATTAACCTCTAAAGACTGAGGCAATAACTTATGGAAAAATGGTGATATTTTTTTTTTACTCATCAGATTTTAAGGAAAACATCTTCACATAAGCAGTGATTGAAATAAGGTAGAAAATTTATTTGGAGGTGGTTAAAATGACATTGACTGTAAGGAAATTGTACTATCAGGAAAGGCCAAAGAGGTGGCCGACACTTTAAAGGTAAGAGGATAATTATAGGCACTTGTGCCAAAGGAATACAGTGATGATGGTTAAAACTGTGAAGGTTGTATTATGGTTTGGAAGATTGACATTCCTTCTGATGACTGTGCAATACCCAACCGTAATAGTAGTTAGTAAAGGTTTAATTCGTGTAATCGCCATGAGCGGGCTATCTATCTCAGAAGATACTATCTTGAGATAAGCCAGGACCATAGTTCAAAAAGGACTAAACAAACCTTTGAGTTAAGTCTTTTATTGAAGGTATATGATTAAGAATGGTATTAACCTGCTATCGTTGCTTTGAGCGAAACTCTTCTGTAATTTTATCTACTTCATGTCATGTATGTATGTCAGGATCAGGAGTGTTCTTCATGAATCATGAATGGTGATTATGTTACCTCCTTAGAAGAATTAGATACGAGATGTATGGACTCCGTATGGTTAGTTATTAAGACTTCATGGAAAATGAATGACTACAGTAGGTCAGTGGTGGACCTTAGTAAGGCAGCAATGATTCTGCGAGAAATGAGCTGATTACAACCGTGAGAGTTGTATTGGAATGGGTGTTGAGATTGAGTACCACTAATCGGGTAGTGGTAGTGTATAAGTTAACATTGATAGACTAATTAAGTAGAGTATCTACCTAGTGAATAATTATTCTTTCTTATCAATAGAGAGTCGTATTATTATACGAGGAAGGTTGCGGTGCAAGCATAGAATTCAAGTAACGATGATGTCTAGAATGAGATCCCAGATTCGATTTTCGATGTCGAGGGAGTTTCAAAGGTAATTGTGTATAAGCTCGAGGAAGAGCAAGGGTCCATAGAATGATGGACGGGATAGCGAAAATATTTAAGCACGTGAAATGCGATGCTATAATACTTGATGTTGATATAAATACATATATGTTTTGTTCTTCTATGACAGACCTCTATAGTTCAGAGGTAGATTCCAAGCCAGATATTTTGTGGCAGTATATATTTTTTTTCATATATACAATTCTCTTCAGTTCGTTCTTTTCTCTTCTTTTCATTTCGTGTAAGCTGAGAAGAACAACCCTTCCAGAAGGGGAGGTATTGCCGAATGACTATCTATCTGTGTGATAGAAGCCGAGTAGGATACCAGCTATTGTTTAATTGCTTGTCAAGTACTAAAGGCTGGCCACCTTCTGTACTAACTATGCGATATAACAAGTGTTCATGATCATAGTGATCTCTCAACAAATTCCTTTACTTCTATTTGATTGATCAAATTTTGGAAAATAGAAACAACTGAAAAAGGAGTAATAAAGTGGTGGTAGTATGCGGAATGGGAACACATTCGTGATACTAAGGTTGACGTGGTTATTAAAAGGTTATAGAACGCTAACGAGCAAAAGTATAACCAGTATAATATTAGGAACGGAAGGTAGTAGCGATTACGAACTGGAAAAGAATGGGTATTGAGAAGCAAAAGTTCTAATGATAAAAGCTATAATGAGAGTCTGTGCAATAGACTTGAAAGAATTTGGAATGATCACTTAATTCGGATTGAGTTATCTTACGACAATAGATCATATGTCATTATCGAGATGTCGCCTTATGAGATTCTTGAGGGAAGATAATGTCGATCTCCCTTATGTTAGGATGAAGTTGTAGAGCGTAAGATGCTCGGACCCGCAGTAGTCCAAAGGACCAAGGATATGATAGATCTAATCAGAGGACGGCTGGTAGTAGCCCCAGATGGACATGATAAGTATGTTGATTTGACACGAAAGGATAAAGAGTATGAAATAGGGGACCTAGTAATGTTATAGGTATCCCTTGGAAAGGATTGATGAGGTTCGGAAAGAAAGGAAAGCTAAGTCTACAATTTGTTGGACCCTTGGATATATTAAGACGTTTGGGAAGTTAGCATATGAGCTAGCCCTAACCCCGAACATGTAGCAGGTCGTAACGTGTTTCATGTATCAATGTTAAGGAAGCATAATTCAGATGCCAGATAAATAGAGGCATATGAGCGCATAGATATGCAACCCGACGTAACCTATATGGAGCAACCAGGAAGGGTTATAGAGTGAAAAGGAACAAGTGCTTAGGAGATGGGTTATCAAACTAGTCAGAGTTTGATGGTAGAACCACAATGTGGGAAAATTGACTTGAGAGTTAGAAAGTGCAATACTAAGAAAGTATCCCTATTCATTTCTATCTGATTCCGGGACGGAATCCTTTTAAGAAGGGGAGACTGTAATAACCCCAATTTTTGGAAAATTTTTGAAACCCTTATGAATAGTGTTTTTGCTGAATGAGAAAACTTTTCATGCCACACTATGTAGGGGTTCTGATATGGATATTCTGAGATTTTATTAGTACTTTATATGGGATATAAGTGTATGTAAAGATCGTCAGAATCCAAATCCGAACACTTTGATTTTTCCCGGAAATCCACTAGATACGGAGAGAATTGAGTATAAGATAACAGGATAAAAAGGATTTAAATTAAAGGATTATAGGAGAGGATCATAAAAGGAATATAATATATTGAGAAAGGTTAAGGGAACCTAAGTAATAAGATCCCGGGTATGATCCCTCAAACGATAAACGAAAACGAAAGTTAAGCGAACCGTATAACAGATCAGCGGTCATTAGGCAAACAATTAGGAAGTTAAGCAAAGGGATTAAAGGAAGTGATGTCACCCAACCAATGAGAAGAGGACAAGGAAGGGAGGATGACATAGCAATGTGATGTAAGCATGACATAGGGAAGGAGGAGGTGTGGTTGGTTTATAACCACACAAATATAAGGTTATTAAGGTAATTAACCAAAAACAAAACAAAAAACAACCAAGCTAAGCCAAACAAATCAAAAAACACAAAATCATTTCATTCTCATCATCTTGCTCTCGGCTTTTCATCTTTTTCAAGGGCAAGAATTTCAAAAATCAAGTTCCAAGCATTGTTAAATCACAAGGTAATTATCTAAGCTTCCTTGTACATAGATATGGATATGCTATAAGTTTAAGCTCCTAATTCCTTCACAATCTCTTCCAATAAATCAAGGAAGAAGATGGTGAATAGTAACCTTCAAGAAATAACTTTAGTTTTCTTGAATTTTTATGAAAGATTAAGGTTATACAAGCAAGGATCAAGGTTCTTTTAGGCATTCAAAGCTCTTGGGTTGTGTTAGGAAGCTTCAAGGAGGTATAAACAACTTTCACCTTTAACTTATAGTTTAAACTTTGAGTTTTGATGAGTTTATGGATGGATTAATGTATATATAGAAATATCCATGTATGTATAGCAAGATCCATGTATGATAGATAGTTTGGTTGGATTTGTGGTGATTTTGGATATGAATCTTGGTTAATGGTTAATGAATCTTAAGTTATGGTTAGTAGATCATGTTTGTGGTTGAATAAGTTGGAAAACCTTGAGATTATGGACTGACTTTGCCTTGATATAAGTTGTGTTTGAGGTATTGATGATGGTTGGGTGGTTTGTAGTGAATTGGTAAAGAATTGGAGTGGTATAAATATTGGTAATCGCGTAAACATAGCCGTCGTAACGTCCGATTTTCTTTAGACTGTTTTGTGCATAACATTAGGACCCGAGGACCCCCTGCTAGATTGTGACCACTGCCATGTTTAGGTAGCTCATGTTACGAGCTTTGTTTTGATATGTAGTTCGTTCGATTCCGATGCACGGTTTAGGAGAAACGACCGTTTCAAGTAACGGCGTTTCGCGAACGAAACTTTTTCCCTCGCCTTACTTTGAAACATAGGTTAAAGACCAAAAAGGACTAATTGAAGTATGAAACATTTATGGTAAGTGTGTTAGGCAGTTGGTAAGACACTCGCGAAGGAATCGCCTTAAAACTCGTAAAGGTTAAATTATTAAAAATGGTGGAGCCGAGGGTACCCGAGTGACTTAAGCGAATCAGTGAGCGCAAAACGAGCGTTAGAGTCTAAGTTAGTTAAAGTATAGATTTACAAGTGACTTTGGTTTAATTCCAACTTACTTGTTGCTTATAGGTTACCAGACTCGTCCCGAGCCATTCGTAACCCCAGTCGCTCAGGCAAGTTTTCTACCCGTTATACTGTTGCTGTGATGTAAATATATGTATATGCATTATCTTGTGATATTGCATGATTGTTATTAGCAAATTTTGCGATATATTGGAGCATGCTAATATGGTATATATGCATGTCTGTTTCGTAATCTGGTTATCTATCTGTTGATTTCAATGCGTATAGTTGCATAATACCTATGCTAGAAATAAGCAAGTAGTTGCGTATACCCTTAGTATAGGGGATAAAAGGTGAACATATTTCTAAACCGGGAGTCGATGTTCCCGAGTATATTATATATATATATATATATATATATTTATTTATATATATATATGGATATAGTTTTTAAAACTATTAATCGAATAAGGTTTATTCGATAACTTTAACTTTATTTTATTATTGAATATTATTTTGAATATTCATTCGAGGACTTGTGACTCCTTTTACTTTATTAATGAATATTATTTTGAATATTATTCGAAGGCGTATGACTCCTTTTATTTATTTATCTGAATATTATTTGAATATTCATTCGAGGGCTTATGACTCTTTTATATTATTTATTGAATATTATTTGAATATTCATTCGAAGGCTTATGACTCAGTTTATATTATTTAATGAATATTATTTGAATATTCATTTGAGGATCTATGACTCCGATTATTTGCTAAAATATATTCTTTATTTTATTAAAGAATAAGGTGTTAATAATCAAACTTATTTTCGATTATTCAAATAAAGATAATACTTTCATATAAGTATATCTTTGGTTATTTAATACTCGTTTCAAGTATAAGTTTTAAAACTTCTACTTCAATTATTTTTATAAAAGATTATTCTTTATGGGAATATTATTTAAATAATAATATTCAGTCATTTTCTAAATATTCTGGGGACTGATTTACTTCATTAAATCAGCTTTACTCCAAACACTCTTTAAAGTGTTTTCGAGTCTTCAAAATGATTTTTAAAAGTTAGAGCGGATCCCAAAACTCAATTTTATATTTAAGATCTTCCTTTTAAGGGGATTTAAATACTCGCTTAAAACCTGAGGGATCCGGCTCTGTGGTGTATTTTATATTCGCAACAAGGTTGCAGTTTTGGTAAATGAATTGATTACTTACCCAACGTTCGGGAAGTAAGTCCATCTATTGAGTCGGCATAAGCAACATGGGCTCAGTGGGCGTCCATGATAGTGTAAGTGGCTCAGTGGGAGTCCATCAAATGCATAAGTGGCTGAGTGGCAGTCCAGCATAAGGTCCTAATTATGACCAGGGTGATGACCAGTGGGGAATTCGTCCATCTACTAGTAGAAAAGGTTACTTATGGGTATCTTTGCCTGATCAGCAAGATATCTGGTTTATGCCAAAGGTTTTCTTTTCCTTCCAAATTCATTGGATATTGCAACTCTGTTCATACTTTACATAACAGAGGTTCCAGGAAATGTTTTAGAGATATATATATGTGGATATATATATATCGGGACTAAATAAAGTATCTCATAACTTTTTCATTCAATAATATTTCAAAGATTGAATCTATTCAAATCTTGTCTTGTAGTCTCATCTATGTGATGAACTTTTGAAACTGATTATAACTTGAACGGTGGTAGTTCAAGTAGTATTGGGAAAGATATAAGTATATTGGGGTATTTGGTAACCTCATCTTTTAAACTTATATCTAGTTAATAATTGTCTTATGAATGACAAAGATTTTCAGAAAAACGTTGAGACAAGGTTAGATGTATGAGATCACCTTGCAACGATATTTTTTTATATATACAGTTATACACTGGGATTTTGTGTATATTATGCATGGAAGAGGACTTCCAATATTTTGAAAAGTATATATGTATATATACTGAATATTTTGCGACTTCATCGCATTAAGATATCAAACTTGGTTCATTTCTTTTGACCAAGACTTTCATGAGTATTATGAGTAGGCTCATATATTGTAAATCATTATACATATTATTTTGGTGGGCTTGCTGCTCACCCTTGCTTTATTTCTTCATCACACAACAACAGTTAGGAAAGATGGCCAGACTCCAGCAGACCCAGCGCAAGCGCATGGGAAGCGTCCCGCGTCTTCCCGTTGATGTTGTAGCTGCTATAGCTGCAGAGGTAGATCTATTGTAGATCAGACCATCTACTTTTGAGAATCAATTATGTATAATTATAACTTGTGGCAGATAATGGCAATTAACTGTAAATTTATCAAGTAATCATTTTGGGTTGTAATAACTTTTAAATTGTGGATTCAAAGACTTGTACTTATTTAAATTTCATCTCTGAGACTATAACGGGTTGTGGTGTGTGTTAGTGTGGGGTCACAACATAAGGTTATTTATTATTAATTAAGTGAAGTGATATTGTGGAAAGAAAGACCGTGACGACCCGGATCCCTGACCCCGGATCTGGGGGTGTTACACTTAAGGCCCAAACAAGGCCCAAATCCAAAAAGGATTTGGAAAAGAGAAGGCCCAAATAAGGCCCAAATCCAAAAAGGATTTGGAAAAGTGAAGGCCCAAACAAGGCCCAAATTCAAAAAGGATTTGGAAAAGTAAAGGTCCAAACAAGGCCCAAATCCAAAAAGGATTTGGAAAAGTAAAGGTCCAAACAAGGCCCAATCCAAGTTGGAGCCCAATAAAGTCCAGGATTGAGGTCGTAAATCCTATTCGAATTCTTTCGAACAGGCGCCCGAAAAATACGGGTTAAAAAGACCAGGATTGAGGTCGAATTTGAGGTCGTAAATCCTATTCGAATTCGTTCGAATAGGCGCCCTAAAAATTCGGGTTAGAAAGACCAGGATGGAGGTCGAAGTTGAAGTCGTGGATCCAGTTCGAATTCTTTCGAACAGAAGCCAGAAAAGCACTTATCAATAAGACCAGGATTGCGGTCGAAATTCTGGTCATAAATCAAGCACGAAACTTTTAAGGAGGACCAAGATCCAGGTCGTAGGTTCGACTAGGATCCAGGTCGAAACCGTGGTCGTGATTCCTAGTCGAAACCCTGCGAATAAGAATTAAATAAGGCTGAAAATCTAGACCAAAATCCAGGTCGAAGGCTCGACTAGGATCCTAGTCGAAATCCAGGTCGTGAAACCTAGTTGTAATCCTTCGACCATGAATCAAACAAGGACATAAATTTCAACCAAAATCCAGGTCGAAGGTTCGACTAGGATCCTGGTCGAAATTCAGGTCGTGGAACCTAGTCAAAATCCTTCGACCAGGATTAAAAGGCTTGCCCAAAATTCGACTAGGATCCAGGTCGAATTTTCGACTAGGATCCTGGTGGAAAAAGGGCTGAAAATTGGAAAATGTTTTTTTTTTAAATTTTTTGCTGAAAATTTGATAAATCCCAGAATTAAGGGAAAAATTCCTGAAAATTAAGGAAAAATCCCAGAATTAAGGGAAAAATTCCTGAAAATTAAGGGAAAATCCCAGAATTGAGGGAAAAATCCAGAAAATTAAGGAAAAATCCCAGAATTGAGGGAAAAATCCAGAAAATTAAGGGTAAATCCCAGGATTTATAAAAAAAAGCCAGAAGATTCAGGAAAAAATCCTGGAAATTAAGATAAATTCCTAAATAATAGGAATTAAAGCAAATCGTTGTAAATGTGTAGGCCGCTCCACACTTTACACAAAACGATACCCTATAAGGGAATGAGTAAATTTAACTTTTGTGAAATCTTATACGGTTTCCCAAAAGTTGGGGGGAAAATGATAGGGGATAAATAAATCCTGATTACGTAATTAAATATTGCATTGATTACACATTATTTGGGCTACAAGGCCCAATAAGAAGATGTATGACATTCAGACCAAAAAGGTTAACACATTGATCAGGCCTGATGGACCAGATCAGGCCTGATCGAACAAAGAATGCCCAAAACCCTGAATATTAATTAATTTCATAATTAATTAATAAGGGAAAAATCAGCTGTTAAGAAGAGTCCCAATAAGGACATAAATCCTTGCAGATTAGCCTCTAAGGAACCTAGAAGGATAAGGAATCAATTTCCTACCACTTAGGACTCCAAAGTCCATTCTAATTCTGAGACTTGCCCACCAAGTCTCCTACACCAAGTCCAATTCAAGGACTCCCAACATCTATATAAGGGGCCTCACCCCACCGATCAGAACTATATTTTTGACTTGATCCTTGGTAATCAGCAAGGTACGTAGGCATCTTGTTAAGGCAGATTGAGTCACGAAACACAAGAGCAGTCAAATCGAGCCTCAAAGCTCACGTTCCTTAGTAATAAACACAACAATTATATACCTTAGTTTTTAATCCATAACAATTGCTAAGTGTTCCAAATAGTTATTATTTTATATAACAAGTGCTTTAAAGTACTTAACCCTAAACCCTGATTCTACTTATTGATCTTTGAGCCGCAAGCTTTATTTCATTGTAAACCATTGATTGTTGAATCCCTAGATACGAACTATATATACGATACTACTCCACAAATATATATATATACCCTAACAGATCCCTAAAATGGATTTGCTTAATATGCAAGCCTTTATACCTTGTACATTAGAAAACTAATCCTTGTAACCAGTAAACCTTTGTTCTTCTATGATCTAATTCTCTTACAAGCTTGGAGCCATTCCCCATACATACCTTGTTATACCTTTATGGTGTTTACGAATCACCCTATGCTTTGAGACGAATGTTGTTTATGATTCTACTTATTGAATTACATTATTTATTATGTTGTTACTATAGAATTGGATTGTTTTCTAAATATGGACCAAATTCATGGTCAGACCAGATTTGTGGTCGTATTAGGCCAATATGTGCCTTTGATCCATTATATAGAGCATAATTGTGTGCCTTGCTCGGGGTTAGTACATGACTGATCAACAGCCTAACCTTGGTTTTTCTTAAAATAAAAGTGAATATCCAATCTTGATCATTGCTAATCAAGAAACTTGATTTCTTAAATCATTTCATTTGATCATTGTTTAATCTCAGTATTGATATTGTGACTTGCTAAGCTAGTTAGCTCACTCTTGTGAATCTGTTTATGTTCTTTTCTAGTTAAGAAGGAAGTTGTTGGTAGCGAGGATCCTCAGACAAGTGTGTGAGCTAGGATTCCAGGTTGAGACGGAATAAGCTAGCTGAAGACTTTTATTTTAGTTTTGAGTTTGAAAGTTTGTAAGAATAATTTATTTTCAGATGTAAGTTAAACTAGTTGGGATTTGGTACGTTTATAATGTAAATAAGGTTATGGCTTATGTACATACTTTAACCTGTTGCGATCCGTGGTTGTGTTAAGTAAGGTCATTGTATATATTATTTTGATAAACAAGTTTACATGTTGTGTATGTGTTGTGAACCCCAAACTTTTGACCCGGGTTTGGAGGGTGTCGCATAAGTTGAATGAGGAACTTAAAAAAATGAAATTAGAGCTAGAACTAAAACTTGTAAACCTAGATTCTGTTAGGCAAGAAAATGAATATCAAAAATAAAAGCTGAAATGTGCAGAGGTGATTGAGGCTGTTCTAAGAGAAAAAATGATCAAAATGAACTTAAAATTAAGGAATTTAAAAATGCATCTGAATTAGTTGGCATTTATCATGAAAATAACATACCTTATGCCAATTTGGAAATTGGACTGAACTATGAGATTAATTCACATGTTAAAAAATCAAACTGATAAAGGCAAAGAGAGATTGAACAAGGGAGTTCTTGATGTCTTACAAAAAGTGGATGCACCCTTATTCAAACCCTCTATTGTGGACTTTATTGATGATGAGCACATCATTAAGCAAGAAATTGTGGATGAGGATGAAAGCAAAGAAAGTGTAAATTCAACTATCAACACTAAATGTGAAAAGAAGTCTGTGACTAGTCATGTCCCCAAGACTCCTAAAATTGAAGTAAAAAGTGAAGGCACAAGGAAGAAAAAAAACATGAATGGAAAAATTGGAGTAAACAAAAGCAATAAGTATTGTTGTGGAATAAAAACTAGGGTGCATTAGTAATCAATGTTAGGGTTTGTGAGCTTCGAGCTTTAATGGTTGTTCTCGCCTTGGGGACTGTCCGTCCTCGCAAGATGCCTACGTATCTCTGTATTATAGAGAATCAAGCCAAAAATGTAGTTCTAGGTTGAGGGGTAGAGCCCTTTATATAGAGATGAGTCTAGGGTTAGACTTGTGTTGGGAGACTCGGTGGACAAGTCTCCAACTTAGATGGTAATTAGGAATCCTGTAAGGGAAGGAATTCCAGATTCTTCATTGAGGAGTGTGTGTTCATTTTAGACACATGTCTCTGCTCTTTTAGACATATCAGGCCTTGCCCATGAACAACTCATAGTTGTGGACCTTGACGACCTCTGCTAGTGGGCCTTGACTACTTGGGCCATCTTGAGTCTGCTATGAGCTTAGACCAGCCTGGTTTGTATTGGGATTTGGACAAGAAGCCCAAGTGTAATTAATGTGACATTTTATGTGTTTTTAGGATATATTTTCTATCCATATCAATTATTCTTATGTTACAGATGCCCCTAGAAAATAATGTCAAAAAAGTGGCTCAATAAATCATCTAACTCATCTTTATAGAAAGACTGTTAGTGAGTCCAATCATATGGCATGAAAATACAATGAAGCACAAATTGATGATCTTTATTCTTTTTGTGACAAGTTTGATTGCATTCCCTGCAACATGAAGGTCATGACTAGCTGCCATAAACTTAGAAAAGATCCAAAGGAAATTACCTTTGGATCTGATGTCAAGAATGAGAATGCTAATTAACCTAAGAAAAAATATCTTTTGATAACTCAAGCTCTATTCCTACTAACTCTACAAAGAAGAAGAATAGGCCCAACACAGCTTGGGTAGCTAAAAATATTTAAAATTCATTGTGTGCAGGGCAAGAAAGATAAGGTCATGTGGGTCATTAATAGTGGTTGTTCCAGATACATGATAGATGATAGAACCCTGCTATCACAGTTTGAGGAGATGGCTAGTCCATTGGTGACCTTTGGAGATAACGACAAGTGATTCACAATGGGATATGGTAATTTGATTTGTGAAAATATTGTCATTCAAGATGTAGTACTGGTTCAAGGACTTGAGGTTAATCTTCTAAGTTTGAGCCAATTCACAGATAGAGGATTCAAGGTTAATTTTGATATAAAAGATTTCTCAATCTCAAATAGGAAGATTGGTGAAATTGCTCTCTAATGAGTAAGAAAAGGAAGCATGTTTATTATAGAAATGAACCCAGTAAATAAGGACAAGGTGTGTCATTTCTACACCAAAGCATCAAATGAACAATGCTAGCTTTGGCACAAAAAGCTCTCTTACCTAAACTTCAAGGCAAATAAAACTCTAGTAAATAGAGAATTGGTGAGAGATATGCCTGCATTAGATTTTGTTCAAGATGGGGTCTGTGATGCTTGTCATAAAGGAAAGATGAAAAGATCCAGTCACAAAAGCAAGAATGTGACCTCTATCAATGCTCCTCTACAACTAATCCACATGGATTTGTTTGGTCCTGTAAATGTCATGTCTATTTCCAAGAAAAGATATGCATTAATAATGGTGGATAACTACTCAAGATACACTTGGGTGGAATTTATGCATTTTAAATATGAGACTCCACATATTATCATTGAACACATAAATAAGATTGAAAATCAGGCTGAAGATCACAACTCTGTAAAAATATTGAGAAATGATAATGGAACTGAATTCAAAAATTTCATACCGAATCATTTCTATAATGACAAGGGCATCACTCAAGAGTTCTCAGCTCCAAGAACACCTAAACAAAATGGTGTTCTTGAAAGGAAAAACAGAACTCTAGTTGAAGCTGCAAGGACAATATTGTAGAATGTTAAGTTGCCAACAAGATTTTGGGAAGAAGCTGTTAATACAACATGTTATATTCTGAACATATATTTGGTAAACAAAAGCATTGACAAGTCACCATACTCAATCATGTCTGAAAAGAAGTCTACAGTTAAATATCTTCATGTGTTTTGAAGCAAATGCTTTATGTTAAAAGACAACTCAGAAATGTTGGCATATTTAACTCTAAAGTATTTGAAGTTATCTTTATTGGTTACTCCTTGGAAATGACTGCATACAGGGTCTATGTGCTAGAACAAAGAAAGATTATTAAAAGTACAGATGTAACTTTTGATGATGACAAGTACCCTGTACTGGGATGCATTGATGAAAGTGAAGCTGAAATCTTGAATTTTGAAAATCTCAACCTTAACAGTGATTCTGAGAGTGATGTGGAAAGAATGCAGACAATGAAAAAGAAGAAGCTAGTGAACCAGTCAATTCTGTAAATAAAGATTCACCTCAAATCAAAAACTCGCCTGAATTTGATAGCACAAATTCTGGGGGAGAAAGAGGTGATAGTTCCGCAAGTCATGCCATGGATGAAGAAAATGAGGACACTTCTAGCCATTAAAATCATCACACTATGAAGTGGGAAAGGAGCCATACTAGAGACACTATTATTGGTGATCTCAGTGCTGGTGTGAGAATTAGAAGTGCCACTGCAAATGAATGTCTACATAGTTTTTTCTATCTCAAAATGAGCCTAATAAAATTGAGGAAGCCTTGCTTGATCCTGATTGGATAACTGTAGTGCAAGAGGAATTAAATTAATTTGAGAGAAACAAAGTATGAAAGCTGCTTCCTGTACCAAGAAATAGAAGTACTATAGGAACAAAGTGGGTGTATATAAAGACTCGTGTGTTTTTGAATTATTTAAATATGTGATTATTACGGAAATTATTAAATAAAATATGTGTATTGGTTTTAACCGCTCTGTGTTGGTTGATTATTATATAGGTGTAATTTATAATATACCGGGTTGTTCGTGTGATTAATTATGGAATCATATTGGATTGTTTTCATTTTTAAAAGTGGATTTGGTGCAAATTTATTTGCATAAATATTGGGAATGTTTCAAAAAAAATTATTTTTATGATTTTATAATTACAATAATTATTTTTAGGATTTTATAAAATTGGATTTTATAAAATTGAGAAATCAATATTTTAATAATTATTTATCTTTAAATGATTTTCTGAATGCTTTTATTTGTAAAATCCATATTTAATTCTAAAATTCTTCAAAAATTATGAAACTCATATTTATCTAAGTTTGGAATATTCCGAGAATTTTAAAATTATTTTGGAAATTTTCGGGAGTAATTTCACGCGCTCGTTGTTTCGTTTAATTGATAAAAGGGGGTATAAATTGTGTTTCAGAAATTATCTTAAAATTTCAAAAATTATTTCTTTATAGACTTCAGGATATTTATAATATTATAAGATTATTTCATGATTTTCTGAATTTGTTTTAAGTGCAGCTGGGTTCTTTAGTTATGAAATGCGGGTACAAACTGCGTTTTGAAAATTATTTTAAAATTATGAAATTTATGTTTTTATTAACTCCGGGATATTTGTAAAATTTTAAAACTTGTTTGGAAACATTTCGGTTCATTTCTAATTGCAACTTTGTTCGATAAATTTTATATTATGCGATAAAATTCGGCTTCGGGAGGTTCAAGGACACGTGTTTTGTTTTGGTTAATAGGAGGCTGAGTCGGTTTATTTATTTTGGGGATAAACATCCCAACTCTTTGTCTCTCTCGTTCACATCTCCCTGGAATTCTCTCCTTTCTCTCCTCAAAATCTCTCTCTCGTCTCATTCTTTACTTTTCTCTGTGTTTCCATCCCGGTGCTCTGTTTACTCTTCCCTTCCCCGTTTCTCTTCGGTTCCTGTTACCTGTTTCTTTTTCCGGTGATCAGCCGCCGCCCGATTCCGGTGAGGCTTGGTGGCTTCCGTGGGGATATATATGTGTTATGTGTGTACATATGTGTTCGTGTGTGTGTACATGTGAAGTGTGTGTGTTGTGTGCGTGTGTTGGTGTATGTTGTGTATGCGGCGGTGGCCGTGATTGTTGGCCATGTTTGCTAACCGTGTCCCCGTGCTCCCCTGTTTCTCTGTTGAACTATGTAATTGGGCCTTACTGTTTAGGCCAGTAATGTTAAGACTGATTGTGTACAGTTGGTTTTGATATTTTCATTTGATTTTGTAGGAATTAAATTGATTAAATTTTGTGAAATAAATAATTGCTTTTGGGAAATTAATTTCGTAATCGGTGAAATAAGCGTTGGAAACCTGAAACTAATCGGGTACCCGCGAATTTTACCGCCGTCGACGATGAGCCTTGGCGAGTCGACGGTGGACGGTGATGAATTTATTCTGAGTCCTAATTTTTATAAAATAAATGAAATGAGTCGTATAATTAGTTTCGTATGGGAATGGTTGTGGAATTGTGAAAATTGGAATGTGATTTGTGTTATTGACGTCGATATTTTGTTCGACGGGTAGCCCAATAAACAAAGGAGGCGCTGCCCGATTTCTGGGAAAATTGAACTACGGAAATACGGGAGCGTATCCGAGGATTATCGGGACGTCGAGCGAGTATAAGTAAATACATATACGTATGTTTATACATAACCTGATTGTATGATGTGTTGTATGTTTTGACCAAAACACAGTAACCCTAATTTCGTAAAATGACGAGTATACGTATTTTCTGAAAATGAACACTGGATCAATTTCGAGAATATGAACCCTAATTGTTTTCTGTGTTATTCTAATATGAATAATTACGAGTTGGGTTTGAATATCATTGGGTAAGAATTAGTATCGAGCACATGTCAAGCATACCTAGACGTCTAACGTAGGGCATTTCGACCCTGTAGGTTATGATCGAGAACCTGAAAGTGGACGATGGACTAAAGATAACCTAGTGGTCAATTGACGAGTTCAGTAGAATTTCAACAGAGAGACCTGGGTGTCAAAGTCGAATCCAATGAGATCTAGTGGTTGGACGTTAGAACCTGAGCAACAGAGTCGGCTCAGAGTTGATTAGTAATAGCTGTAAAACCTTGTAAGGCAAGTACTTCTGAACTTTTCTTCAAGATATATTGCAAATATATTTTTGAACTGTTTCATAACATGTCGCTACTATTCAAAATAACCCATGTTTTATATAGCAAGTGCTGTAAACAATTTACCCTTGAACCCTGATCTTTCTTGATCTTGAGCCATAAGCCTTATTCTTTGTAAAACCATCCTTTGGTGATCCTCATATACAAACCACACAAATATGATACTACTTTCCAAATGTATCACTACCAAATACAAAATACTAAAACAAAATTGTTTAAAAACACATAAACTTTTATACTTCAACCATTCTTTATAACATCAAAGAACTATACCTTGAAAAATCATTTCTGACCTAATACCGGATACTGGTACAAACTGAAAACCGTTTCTTATACATACCCTGATATATCCTTGAGATATCCATGAGTTTCCTTACGTTTTTATGCAAATATTTAACCATCGTTGTTTATGATCTTGTTTTATTGAATTATATGGTTATCATATGGAACTGCTTTAGGATTGGATAGTTTTTATATATGTGGACCAGATTCATGGTCAGACCATACCAATGGTCAAGTTAGGCCAATGTGTGCCTTGGATCCAGTAATTAGAGCAGTGCTGTGTGCTTGCTCGGGGTTAGTGCGTGACTGATCAGCAGCCTAACCTTGGTTTTTAAAACTTAAAAATGAATATCCAATTCTAATGATGAGTTAAAAAGCAACTTAATTCCTTTGAATCATTTCAATTGATCATTGTTTAACCTCAGTTATCACTATTATGACTTGCTGAGCTAGTTAGCTCACCCTTGCGAATCTTTTATATATTTTACAGTTGAAAAGAATGTGGATGATAGTGAAGTTCCTCAGTCCAAAGTGCGGGCTAAGGTTCCAGGGAGTTGAATCAAGCTAGTAGAAGCTTCATGCGGTATAGAGATAGTCAGATTGTAAGAATGATTTTATTATCAATTATAAGTTAAATTAGTTATGATTTGGTACGTTATAATAAAAGTTAAGGTTGTGGCTTGTTTTCATACTTTAACCTGTTGTGATCCGTGGTTTTATGAAGCAGGATCATTATAAATAATATTTCTTATACAGGTTGATATATTATGTTTGCGTTGTGGACCCCAAACTTCTGACCCGGGTTTGGAGGGCGCCACAGGTTGGTATCAGAGCTACAGGTTATAAGTCACTGAAACAAGCCTAGATTGTCGGGATTGGGTAGAGGGTTAGGATTAGGAATAGGAAGTAGAAAGATAAGACGTTGTGAGATTGAGTGCGATGGTATAGTAGGTCTCCGGCATAGTTCGTATTGCGATTCAGGATTCTCAGCTTGTGACGTGATTTCCAGACAACGGCAATGGCAGATCCTGATTTCCTGATGTCATTCGATCGTTTAGAGCTTTCCGTTCGAGGATCGTCATCTTCTTTCAGGTTGGATTTGTACCTTGTTCCTCCACCAGCATTATTGGTATTACCTTCTGTTATAACGATTGCACTTCTTCAAGCTATTCTACGCTACTTTTCTACCTCTTGATATGAGACTACCTATTCAAGAACCTCTATTTGTTTATTCTTGTTTCACTGGACATTCGGCTGTGAGTGTATTTCTTTAATCTACCCTACATCCTGTTCTATACCCCCAGTTTAGAACTTGTCCTATGAAGCAATTGTACCTACAAGGATGGATTCGAGAGCTACAGTAAATGGTGAGCGCTTGAGTATAAATAGAGATGAGACGAAGTTTAGAAAGGAGATTTAAGTGTTTCAGAGGATAGCTGTGATCGGGTTAAAAGAAGCCCTTAGTGACTAAGCCACCCATGAATAAGTATGGGATGAACTAGATGAATTTTGAAGGAGTAAGAGAGAAAAGTATAAACCTGGGATTTTTGTGAAACTAAATGATGATGATATGATAACTGCGATATGTAAAGTAGTGATGTGATGTGATAGGGGTAAACTTTGTTCTATGAAATAGACTTGTGGACTATTGGATAGTCTGTTCTATTTAACTATTGTAATGATAATGTCGGGAGTATCACCAGTATGGGAGCTTTGATGTGAAACTACGAATAAGATAATGTGCGACAACAATTGAAGTTTCGTCGATTAAGGAAGGTAAGTGGACACGATGAAGGAGAAAAGGTAGATTGGAGTGAACAAACTTTTATGTGATTGTTTCTTTAATATGGTACCTCGTTATAGGTCGGAAGGACAACAACCAACTCATATAGTAAGGACAACCAAGTTTGTGATTTTTTAAACTTTTTAGACAAAATTTTCGAAAAAGATTTTCCTTTACAAATTTCTAAAAGCCTTTTTGAATAAAATGATTTTTAAACATTGGTTGTCGAGTTACTACTTGAGTTTCTTGTTTGTTAGGAAGCCTGGATTGCCTGGAAAGATGCTGTTTCAGACCTAGTATTGCTAATTCCAAGAACGAGGTAACCTGCGATTATAAAGAAGTTGATTATTCCTAACAGTAAGGTGCAAATATTGTTTGATAAAATTTACAGAATAATCAGCGTACGGAGTAACTATACATTCAATTACTAGGACTATCAGAGTTCGAAGAATTCATTGATTCAACAGAAGCCGGAGCGTGATCGAAAAGATTGAAAAGATTTCCAAACCTCTCTAAAAGAAGAATATTGTTAACAAAAGGATCGTTATATCGTATGGTTCATGGTTATTCTAAATCAAAAGAGGAAGCCCGAAGTTATCAGATAAGAACACCATTATGATCGAATTGTTAAAGTATTATACGTGTAGGTGCGGCGTTACAGACGCGAGACTTGACAAGTAAGAATCTACCATAATGCTTAGTTGCGAAGACATTTTAGCATACTTCTAAAGTTGTTATATGATATAATTGGGAAATGATCGAGCAAGCTCGAAAGATGAATACAGGTGAAATGTGGATGGTGACCAACGGTATCATTCTCGTCCTAAACATTACAGCGTATATTCCTTTTTAATTCCTAAAAATGTATGAACTTCTTTTCTTAATTCTTTATGATGATATCAAAAAGAAAGATATTCCATTCCTTTCAAATTTATTGGCTTCCCTCAAATTTTGCTTTCTGATTGGGACAAACAGTGTTATGGTAAGACACTTTGTCAGAATGACGAAGAGTCGGGTGGGACGCCACCTAATCATGTGCTGTATGCCATATGGTATGAAAGACTGGCCATCTTAAGTACCAATGTGGTTGTCTCATTCATATTCAAATCCTTGTTTCTTCTTTCTTTTCAACTCTAATTTTGTTGGACTTTGAATCCTTCTAGTCATTTCGTTATACTGTCGTTCTTTGCAAGAGGTTTTCAAGCAGAAATCAACGTATCCTTAATCAAGCGGATGGAGTTCCATCTAGCTCTTATGCATGGGAAGCAAACAAAGGCATATGACGAGAATTGCAAATCGCTAGCCCCAGTTAGGGATATACTAAGAACCAAGGGAATCTACTCCAAGGAGGAATACGTCTCCGAGAACGAGAAATTGCGATTTTCCTGTGAAATATATTATTCAGAATACGAATGTGGTGATGTGAATGATTATCGTGAATACTTTTTGCGTTAAAGTATTGGAAGATATGAGAGAAACTTAATTGTTTATCTCTCAAGGTTTTATTGATAAGATTAGGATCAAAGGATTAATAAGTTAAGAATGTGAAAGTGTTGAATAAGGGAGTACTAATGGTGAAATTGAGATTCCTGGCAATAAGTTGTGAAGAATTGATATCATGGAAGATAAGAGGTTTTGATATTATTCTAAGGAATGGATTAACTATTAAAGCGTGATGTCCAGGTAAACCGTCTTGATGAAAAGATAAATTCTGAGGATGTCAAATGAGAAGGTGATGAGGTTCAGAAGATGAAAGAAGGTAAAGAATTTGTTGATGATGATTATGGTAATCAAGATGTGAGCATTACGGTGAATATGAGATAAATAAAAGTCAGGAGTAAACAGAATTTGAAGATTTTATAGTTTCAAGATATATTTCCAGACGAATTATAAAAAAATTTCTTCCCGATAAAGAAAAGAAGCTCGCGATTTACTTAGCGCTTGAGATGAAACTAATGACTACGGCCTTATCTAAAATGGCACCAGTTAGAACGAGGAAGTTAGCAAAGCGGATGCAAGAAATGCTAGGAGAAGAAGCAATTAAACCCAGTGTATTCCATGAAGTGTACCAGTACTATTTGTTAATAAGAAAATGGAAGTATGAGATTATGCGTCAACTAAAACCAGCGCAACAAATTTACTATCAAAAGCAAGTACATGTTACCTCGACCCAATGATTTGTTTGATCAAACGAAAGAAGCAAAGTACTTTTATGAGATTGATTTAAGACTTGGTATTTCACCAACTGAAGATTAAACCTATATCAAAGATAATTTTTAGAACTAAGTACTGTTCTCGTATCGTCAATTGGATTAACCAATATACCAGTAATATTTGAACTGGATGGACAGAACCTTTAAGGGATATCCGGGTAAGCTATAGTTATGATACCTAAAGTCAACGAAGGACCATGCAAAGCATTTAATGATAACTGGGAAGTTGGAGAAGAAAGAAGTTGTATGAAATATAGTTCTTAGCATAAATAGTCAATGTAGAAAAGATCAAAAGAGATTCAGCAGAAGTTAAAGTTACTATGAATGAAAAGAGACCAGAAACACTCACAAAAGTAAGAAGTTTATATGAAGTAAAGAAGGGTAAAGAAAGTTTTACAGAGTTAAGTGAAAGAATGGTTACAACACCTGTCATTTTGAAAGTATCAAGGAGGTGTGGTAGTGTATAGTAATGCTTCTCATTAGGAAATAGGATGTGTGTTGATGCAGCACAATAGAGTTATTGTATATGCATCCAGACAACCGAAACCTTATGAGCAGAAGTATCCTACCCATAATTTGGGATTAACAGTAATAATATTCGTTTTGAAGGATTTGGGAAACATGATATGTATGGAGAAAGATGTAAGATCTATACGGGCCATAAGAGGTTGAAATATGTGTTCACGAGGAAAAGCAAAGATAGAGGAAAGTAATAACGGACATAGAAACTATACCAGAGGAATTAACTATAGAATTCTGAAAGTTGGAATTGGAAGCTAAAGTTCATAATCCAAAAGGAAGAAGATGGATAATGTAACTTTTCAGTTGAAGTTGTGAAGGGAAAAATAAGATGTCAAGAGAAAATAATGGATCACGATGTTAGTAGTTAGAAAACGGAAATTTATACGCCCAGGAAAATGATCACGATATCTCCAGATTTTCTTCCAGCACTTGGATGCTACAAGTTGAAGAATTAAGAAATGAGATCCCACAGGGAATTCACAATATTAAGTATTTAAGTTATTGAAGAGATGTCAAGATATATGGAAATTTAAAGAAAAATAGTGATAACTAAGTATAAAAAAAGAAATTTCAAGATAGATCAGGAGGTGTTGGACAGGTCAAAGAGTTAAAAACGAAATATTGGAACGCCTAGTGGATAAAGCAGATCCAGGAAGTGACTTTACAAGAGGCGAATCGTGAAGTTGGAGTTTAACAAAACAATGAATAAGAATAAGTGATCCCTATAAAGAATTAATTTCCTACGAGACCTAATTCAAGCAATCTATTATATCTTGAGGAATAACTTAAGATCCAACCTAAGAAAATTTCAGAGATTACGATTAAGGTGAGTTAAGAACATTGCGAGCTCGGGTGATATTATGTGAAATGATGAGTGTATCAGGTGATTATAAGGAATTAAGGAACGTGGTGTATAAGGAGTGCTTGGATAAGCAAACTGTATTTATTGATAACATCCTCAGCTACTCAAGGAATAAGAAAGTCTGTGTGGAATGCTCAATAATTTCTCTCCAAGGATCAGAAGGAAAGTAACTATGCGTTGAGTCTTCAAGAATGAAATTTTGACTAGGGTTAACAAGAGATTCTGAATTAATCCATTAATAACTACCTAAGTAAAACTGTATGGTAACAGATGCATTATGCCGGCAGAGAAAATTGGATGTAATTAAGACCACCGAGGAGCTAATAGACGAATTGGAAAGAGTGGAATCTGGAGTTTAAATACTTAAAGGTGATAATACGTGAATATATGAGACTACTTTTCAGCCTTAATTGATGAAAAGAATAAGAGATGCTTAAACATTTAGAAACCAAGTTAAAAACGAGCACCGTCTAACATCCTTATGTGGAGAGTCAAAGTACGGAAATGATTTAGGAAATGTAAGATATGTTGAGAAGTGAAGTTTTAAGGAAACACTGGAATGATCATTTATCAGCAATGTCAGTTTTGGAATGCCCCTGTATCAAGCTTCGTGTGAACGCAAGTGTAGGTTCCCATTTTTATTAGAATAAAGTGGGAGAAAGAAAGTTGTTAAATCCTAAGTTAAATCGGCACGCCAAGAGCGTAGTGCTATTAGTTGAAGCAGCTCGGAGTAGACAAAGAAAGAAAACAAAATTGTATTGAGAGAAAGTATGAGTATAGAAATAGGACCAGTAGTGTTAGTAAAAAAAAAATGTCGTCTTGAAAGAGATTGGATAAGTTTGAGTATAAGGGACAAGCTAAGTCCTAAAATTAGTAAACCATTCGAGGTATTGATACACATAGATAAAGTTGTTCATAAAATGATATGACCGTCACTCCAGTGTGCATACCTAATGTATTTTACTTGTCAATATTAAAGTGATAAGTATTGGGTTTAAACTAAGTAATTGATCAAGAAGCCAATGGGGCTCTTGTCTAAGTTGTTCTGCATATAGTGATCAATCCAAATTCTTGATCGTTAAAGGCAAGTCCTTGGAAATGAGTGCATACCTATTATGAGTACGTTTGAAACTTCGAATAAAAGGGTCTACTTAGAAATTTGAGTCAGATATGCTTGACAAATATCCTCACTTAATTAGTTAAACCAGATTCTGAGGACAAAATCCTTTTAAGGGGGGAAGGATATAACGACTTGTGTGTTTTTGAATTATTTAAATATGTGATTATTACGGAAATTATTAAATAAAATATGTATATTGGTTTTAACCGCTCTGTGTTGGTTGATTATTATATAGGTGTAATTTATAATATACCGGGTTGTTCGTGTGATTAATTATGGAATCATATTGGATTGTTTTCATTTTTAAAGTGGATTTGGTGCAAATTTATTTGCATAAATATTGGGAATGTTTCAAAAAAAAAATTATTTTTATGATTTTATAATTACAATAATTATTTTTAGGATTTTATAAAATTGAGAAATCAATATTTTAATAATTATTTATCTTTAAATGATTTTCTGAATGCTTTTATTTGTAAAATCCATATTTAATTCTAAAATTCTTCAAAAATTATGAAACTCATATTTATTTAAGTTTGGAATATTCCGAGAATTTTAAAATTATTTTGGAAATTTTCGGGAGTAATTTCACATGCTCGTTGTTTCGTTTAATTGATAAAAGCGGGTATAAATTGTGTTTCAGAAATTATCTTAAAATTTCAAAATTTATTTCTTTATAGACTTCGGGATATTTATAATATTATAAGATTATTTCGTGATTTTCTGAATTTGTTTTAAGTGCAGCTCGGTTCTTTAGTTATGAAATGCGGGTACAAACTGCGTTTTGAAAATTATTTTAAAATTATGAAATTTATGTTTTTATTAACTCCGGGATATTTGTAAAATTTTAAAACTTGTTTGGAAACATTTCGGTTCATTTCTAATTGCAACTTTGTTCGATAAATTTTATATTATGCGATAAAATTCGGCTTCGGGAGGTTCAAGGACACGTGTTTTATTTTGGTTAATAGGAGGCTGAGTCGGTTTATTTATTTTGGGGATAAACATCCCAACTCTTTGTCTCTCTCCTTCGCATCTCCCTGGAATTCTCTCCTTTCTCTCCTCAAAATCTCTCTCTCGTCTCATTCTTTACTTTTCTCTGTGTTTCCATCCCGGTGCTCTGTTCACTCTTCCCTTCCCCGTTTCTCTTCGGTTCCTGTTGCCTATTTCTTTTTCCAGTAATCAGCCGCCGCCCGATTCCGGTGAGGCTTGGTGGCTTCCGTTGGGATATATATGTGTTATGTGTGTACATATGTGTGTACATATGTGTTCGTGTGTGTGTACATGTGAAGTGTGTGTATTGTGTGCGTGTGTTGGTGTATGTTGTGTATGCGGCGGTGGCCGTGATTGTTGGCCGTGTTTGCTGACCGTGTCCCTGTGCTCCCCTGTTTCTCTGTTGAACTATGTAATTGGGCCTTACTGTTTAGGCCAGTATTGTTAAGACTGATTGTGTACAGTTGGTTTTGATATTTTCATTTGATTTTGCTGGAATTAAATTGATTAAATTTTGTGAAATAAATAATTGCTTTTGGGAAATTAATTTCGTAATCGGTGAAATACGCGTTGGAAACCTGAAACTAATCGAGTACCCGCGAATTTTACCGCCGTCGACGATGAGCCTTGGCGAGTCGACGGTGGACGGTGATGAATTTATTCTGAGTCCTAATTTTTATAAAATAATTGAAATGAGTCGTGTAATTAGTTTCGTATGGGAATGGTTGTGGAATTGTGAAAATTGGAATGTGATTTGTGTTATTGACGTCGATATTGTGTTCGACGGGTAGCCCAATAAACAAAGGAGGCGCTGCCCGATTTCTGGGAAAATTGAACTACGGAAATACGGGAGCGTATCCAAGGATTATCGGGATGTCGAGCGAGTATAAGTAAATACATATACGTATGTTTATACATAACCTGATTGTATGATGTGTTGTATATTTTGACCAAAACACAGTAACCCTAATTTCGTAAAATGACGAGTATACGTATTTTCTGAAAATGAACACTGGATCGATTTCGAGAATATGAACCCTAATTGTTTTCTGTGTTATTCTAATATGAATAATTACGAGTTGGGTTTGAATATCGTTGGGTAAGAATTAGTATCGAGCACATGTCAAGCATACCTAGACGTCTAACGTAGGGCATTTCGACCCTGTAGGTTATGATCGAGAACCTGAAAGTGGGCGATGGACTAAAGATAACCTAGTGGTCAATTGATGAGTTCAGTAGAATTTTAACAGAGTGACCTGGGTATCAAAGTCGAATCCAATGAGATCTAGTGGTTGGACGTTAGAACCTGAGCAACAGAGTCGGCTCAGAGTTGATTAGTAATAGCTGTAAAGCCTTGTAAGGCAAGTACTTCTGAACTTTTCTTCAAGATATATTGCAAATATATTTTTGAACTGTTTCATAACATGTCGCTACTATTCAAAATAACCCATGTTTTATATAGCAAGTGCTGTAAACAATTTACCCTTGAACCCTGATCTTTCTTGATCTTGAGCCATAAGCCTTATTCTTTATAAAACCATCCTTTGGTGATCCTCATATACAAACCACACAAATATGATACTACTTTCCAAATGTATCACTACCAAATACAAAATACTGAAACAAAATTGTTTGAAAACACATAAACTTTTATACTTCAACCATTCTTTATAACATCAAAGAACTATACCTTGAAAAATCATTTCTGACCTAATACCGGATACTGGTACAAACTGAAAACCGTTTCTTATACATACCCTAATATATCCTTGAGATATCCATGAGTTTCCTTACGTTTTTATGCAAATATTTAACCATTGTTGTTTATGATCTTGTTTTATTGAATTATATGGTTATCGTATGGAACTGCTTTAGGATTGGATAGTTTTTATATATGTGGACCAGATTCGTGGTCAGACCATACCAATGGTCAAGTTAGGCCAATGTGTGCCTTGGATCCAGTAATTAGAGCAGTGATGTGTGCTTGCTCGGGGTTAGTGCGTGACTGATCAGCAGCCTAATCTTGGTTTTTAAAACTTAAAAATGAATATCCAATTCTAATGATGAGTTAAAAAGCAACTTAATTCCTTTGAATCATTTCAATTAATCATTGTTTAACCTCAGTTATCACAATTATGACTTGCTGAGCTAGTTAGATCACCCTTGCGAATCTTTTATATGTTTTACAGTTGAAAAGAATGTGGATGATAGTTGTTATGGATAAAAAGCTAAGGTTATTATTTGCTGTATTTATTACTAAGATTCGGGAGCTCAAGGCCTTTAATGGCTGCTCTCGTGTTTCGTAGCTTAACTCTGCCTTTACGAGATGCCTACGTATCTCTGTGAATTAGAGAATCAAGCCAAAAAACGTAGTTCTGATTGGTGGGGGTGAGACCCCTTATATAGATGTTGGGAGTCCTTGAATTGGACTTGGTATAGGAGACTTGGTGGGCAAGTCTCATAATTAGAATGGACTTTGGAGTCCTAGATAGTAGGAAACTGATTCCTTATCCTTTTAGGTCCCCTTGAGGCTTATCTATAAGGATTTATATCCTTATCAGGACTCTTCTCAACAGCTGATTTTTCCCTTATTAATTAATTACGAAATTAATTAATAATCAGGGCTTTTGGGCCATTTTTATTCGACCAGACCTGATCTGATCCATCAGGCTTAACCTTTCTGGTCTGAATATCATACATCTTCATATTGGGCCTAGCAGCCCATTAATTATAAAATCAGGACTTATTTATCCCTATCATTTGCCCCCCAACTTTTGGGAAACATTGATTAGGTTTCGCAGAAGTTAAATCTATTCGTTCCCTTACAGGGTTTCGTTTTTCCGTAAAGTGTGGAGCGACCTACACATTTACAATGAATTTTCCCTTTTATTCAGGAATTATCTTAATTTCCAGGAATTTTTCCCTAATTTTCTGGGATTTTCCCTAATTTTCTGGGATTTTCCCTAATTTCTGGGATTTTCCCTAATTTTCTGGGATTTTCCCTAATTTCTGGGATTTTCCCTAATTTTCTGGGATTTTCCCTAATTTTCTGGGATTTTTCCCTAATTTTCTGGGATTTTCCCTAATTTCTGGGATTTTCCCTAATTTTCTGGGATTTTCCCTAATTTTCTGGGATTTTTCCCTAATTTTCTGGGATTTTCCCTAATTTTCTGGGATTTTTCCCTAATTTTCTGGGATTTTCCCTAATTTTCTGGCAATATTAACATTTTTCAGAAAATATTTAAGGAATTTTCTTATTTTTTTAAATAATCAGAAAAACAGAATTTTTGTTGCTCAATACATCCTAGGCGTTGTTGATCCACGCCTAGGAGACAGTTTCCTAACAACGTCTAGGAAAACTTGCGTCCTGGGCGTTGTTGGAGGCTGATGCTTCCTGGGCGTTGTTGATCCACGCCTAGGAGACGGTTTCCTAACAACGTCTAGGAAACTTGCTTCCTGGGCGTTGTTGAAGACAGATGCTTTCATAGATCCTAGACGTTGTGCACCCACGCCTAGGAGACAGTTTTCTAACAACGTCTAGGAAACTTGTGTCCTGGGCGTTGTTGAATACAGATGCTTTCATAGATCCTAGACGTTGTGCACCCACGCCTAGGAGACAGTTTTCTAACAACGTCTAGGAAACTTGCGTCCTGGGCGTTGTTGAATACAGATGCTTCCTGGGCGTTGTTGTACCACGCCTAGGAGCCACACTTCTAACAACGGCTAGGGACGATGTATCCTGAGCGTTGTTGAATACAGATGCTTCCTGGGCGTTGTTGTACCACGCCTAGGAGCCACACTTCTAACAACGGCTAGGGACGATGTATCCTGAGCGTTGTTGAATACAGATGCTTCCTGGGCGTTGTTGTACCACGCCTAGGAGCCACACTTCTAACAACGGCTAGGGACGATGTATCCTGAGCGTTGTTGAATACAGATGCTTCCTGGGCGTTGTTGATCCACGCCTAGGAGCCACACTTCTAACAACGGCTAGGGACGATGTATCCTGAGCGTTGTTGAATACAGATGCTTCCTGGGCGTTGTTGATCCACGCCTAGGAGCCACACTTCTAACAACGGCTAGGGACGATGTATCCTGAGCGTTGTTGAGGCTGTTCGAGCCTTGATTCATTCATTGAACTTTGATTTTAAATCTTTTCAAAATTCAAATCTTATGGGCTTCCCGCCTTTTTCTTAGGCCCAGGCCCGTTTGTGCATCTTTGAGCTCCTCTATATAAGAGGTGGAGTGTGAGTTCATTTCTCACACTTCACTTTCACAAAAATTTCTAAATTTCAACTCTGCAATTAGTCTCTCAAGAATCGCCACCTCCAAGCGATTTCCGGCTTTCTACTCCGCCGCTTTTCTGGGCTTATTTTGAAGATTCCGTTTGAATCTTCATCTTCTTTACTTACTTTCAAGAGCTTCCTGGGTTTTTGTCTTCATCCATGGCGGATTCCGATTCATCTCACTCCCATGTCCCCCAAGCTGTTGCCCGTCCCTCTAGGGCCAGCCGAGGTAAAAAATCTCTTGTACATTCCTCAGTTATTTCTCTTAGGGATCTTTTAACCGAATTTGGGCAAGCCTTTCCTAACATGTTACACTTAGATGCATATAATTATCCTTCTAGATTTGGTCCAGATCAAGTAGGTACCATAGCCCGCCTTTTTGGCATTTCCCACCCTTATAGGGCCGAGGCTCCAGGCCCAAATGATAGGGCCTGCTACCCAAAACCTGGGGCCATTCGGGTCTATAAGGAAACCTTCTATGCTGGTTTTCGCCTACCTCCTCATCCTTTTGTTTTTCGCCTTTTGGCTGAGGCCCGAGTCTGTCCGACCCAACTCACACCCAACTCTTGGCGTTTTATTCACTGTTATATGGCCCAATCTCGTAAACACGGTTTTGAGCCAAATGTTTGTGTCTTTCGTTATTTATTTAAATTTGTAAATGCTTCTGAGGACCAAGGATGGGTCAAAATAGTTCATAGATCCTTGGCTCGTTCCTGCTTTATTTCTGGCACCAATCCCGACTCGTATCCAACATGGAAAAGTGAGTGGTTTTATATATTTCTGGATTCCGAGGAGGGTTGGGACCATTTTTTCAGGCCCAACTTCTCAAAAAGTATAGACGGGTCTTTAAGAGACCTAAAATTGGGGATAGATGAGGATGCGGCCATCAAGGCCATTACTGCTGATAACTTGCACCATTGCGCTCTCATCCTTTCAGAGGGTAATTTGCAAGGTGTAGGTCTAAGTGACCTTGGTCCCGAGGGTATTTCTTTCCCCTTTTTGTTCCATTTCCTCCATTCTCTATTTGTCCTTTTTCTTATGTGCTCGTATTTGCCTGCAGCTAGGGCCGCTTTGGACACGATCTTCAAGAAGCGGGAGGCCCGTGCCGCCAAGGGCTCTGCTGTTGAGAGCCACCGCGACAAGCGGGTTAGGATTGGTGACGGCCCTTCAGTCACGGTTCAGGAGGCCGTCCCTACTTTTTTATCCCAGAGGCCTCCTAGCCTTGATGAAGATAACTCTCCCTTCACCGTCACTTGGGGCCTTCAGAGGAGGGACACGGTGGTAGGGAGTTCCGAGGCTGCCGCCGTTTGGTCTCAGAGTGTGATCATGCCTCGTGACAGGGCTGAGATCGTCGAGTCTTCTGATGACCTACAGATTGAACGTCTGGGTGCTCAGGCCGTGGCTTCTGTAAGCCTCTTCCTTTTTTAACTGTTTTTTTTTTGCTTATTATTACTTACTTACTACATGTTCATGCAGATGAATACCTATCTCCAGGCTGCCCTTCACAATTTGAAGGATGTGAGGACCAGCCTAACTATTGCTGAGAGGGACAGGGATAGGTACCTCAAGGCTTCCGAGGCCAACTTCACTCGTTTTCGTGAGGTAGAGAAGGAGCTGGCGGACGAGAAGGAGAAAGTTCGTAAGCTGGAGCTGGATGCTCAAAGGGCCCGAGCTGAGGTGATAGCTGAGTATAAGGCATCTCAGGACTTTCAGGATGTCCTAAATGCTGAGTACGATGCTAACTTCCCGGAGACCTTTTCTAGCTGTTGGGAGCAGATAGTAGAGGAGATTGGGAAGAAGATTCCGGAGGTGACTCTTACTGCCTATCCAGTCCCTGATATTCCTGGGAAAGAGCCTCTTCTTGATGACATCCCTCTTTCTCCTATTCTTGCTTCTTCTGCTGAGGCAGAAGCTGTTTCTCCTCGAGGTGCTGATCATGTTCCAGTTCCTTCTTCTGCTGCCAATGAAGGAAACATCGATGATGACTTCTTCAAGGATCTTTGAGTATTTTGTTTTTCTTGTTTGGCCCATTGTGGCTTTCTATGTATTGACTTAATCGCATTCAGAACTTATTACCCTTCGGGGCTTGTATTCTATATGTTGCTTTTCTTGCCTTTTTCTGTTTTATCTTTACAATCTTAATATGCATTTGAACCTTAAACATCCTTAGATAGAAATAATTTCAAACTCTTTAATATGAAGTCTGGTTTTCCAAAACCTTACATAGCATGGGTTCGACCCTAATCAACAATAACTAGACAATGTAAATTCTACTGGAATATAAAATCCTATGCAAGCAAAGCTTCAAGGTGCTTTTAAACCTACTTGTCAATGACAAGTGAGAATCGTACTTCTCCTATCTTACACATAGTAAACCTTCAGGTTTTGTGCGTGCCAGGTCCTCGGGACTTCAAAACCTTCCATAGTTTCCAGCTTGTAGGTTCCTCTACCCTGAACGCTCTTGACTCTGTACGGCCCTTCCCAATTTGGGGCAAGCTTTCCTTTCTGTCCAACACCAGAAGCCTCTATTTTTCTCAAGACTAGATCTCCTTGTTTAAAAAATCTCTCTTTAACCCTTAGGTTGTAATAGAATGAAGCCTTTTTCTGATATTCTGCTATCTTTGCATGTGCCTCATCTCGCACTTCATCAATTAGATCCAGGGCTAACCTCTGCCCTTCCTCATTTTTTACAGCATTGAAAGTCTGAATCCTTGGAGAGGAATGCGATATCTCCACGGGAACTACTGCTTCTGCCCCATATGCCAACATGAAAGGAGTTGCTCCTGTCGTGACTCTACAGGTAGTCCTATAGGCCCATAATATTGGAAGTATCTCATCCACCCAATTATTTCTTGACTTCTCGATCCTCTTTTTTAGTCCATCCAGGATTATCCGATTTGCTGCCTCTGCTTGCCCATTGGCTTGCGGGTGAGCCACAGAGGTGAATCGTAACTCAATTTCATTTTCTTCACAATACTTCTTGAATTCCTCATTGTTGAATTGTGTTCCATTGTCAGTGACGAGGATACGGGGAATTCCATATCGGCACATAATGTTTTCCCACAGGAATTGTGCAACCTGCTTAGTTGTGATTTTGGCCAAGGGTTTGGCTTCGATCCACTTGGTGAAATAATCAATGGCTACAATCAGAAATTTCCTTTGTGCCGTGGCCATAGGAAAAGGCCCTAGAATATCCATCCCCCACATGGCAAAGGGAATAGGCGAGTTGATAGAGGTCAGCATCTCGGGGGGTTATCTAACAACTGGTGCATGCTTCTGACAGCGATCACACTTCTTCACATATCCTTTGGCATCAGCCATCATTTCTGGCCAATAGAAGCCTAAACGGGTTATTTTATGAGCCAAGGCCCTGCCCCCCAGGTGTTGTCCACAAATACCTTCATGCACTTCTTCAAGAGCCAAGCGTGCCTCATCGGGCCTGAGACACCTCAGGTAAGGAACCACGAAAGATCTTTTATATAGAATCCCATCTATCAAAGAGTACCTTAGTGCTCGAACAGTTAACTTCCGTGCCTCAATTGCATCGCTTGGCAACCAACCGGTCTGAATGTGAGCCTTGATGGGATCAATCCATGACATCCCCAAGCCTACGGGAGCCACAAGCTTAACATCTATGCTTCGTGTCTTCAAAACACGGAAGTACACACTTCCTGAACTTTCTTCAATCTCAGATGAAGCAAACTTTGATAGCGCATCTGCTTTAGCATTTTCTTCCCTTGGAATGTGTTCAACATGGCATTCATTAAATTGGGTCATCACAGCCCTTACTAGGCGAACATACTTAGCCATCGTATCATCCCTTGCCTCAAATTCTCCCTTTACCTGGGATATGATCAGCTTCGAGTCTCCACGGACCTTTAAGTTTTTGACTCTAAGTGTCCCAGCTAGACCAAGGCCAGCAATCAGGGCTTCATACTCTGCCTCATTGTTTGTTGTTGGGAAGTCTAGCTTCATGGCATACTCAATTAAGAATCCATCAGGGCTTTGCAAAACCAACCCTGCTCCACTGGAATTTGTTTTTAATGCTCCATCAAAATAGAGAACCCAATATTCTTTCTCCTTGTCCCCATTGTCGACTCCCTTGTCTTGAGGTATGGTATCTTCCTGCCCCCCGACTTCTTGGTTGGGTATGGTACATTCCACCAGGAAGTCAGCTAGTGCCTGGGCTTTTATGGCCGTACGTGGCTTATACTTGAGATCGAACTCTCCCAACTCTATTGCCCACTTAATCAGTCTCCCACTTGCCTTGGGACTGTGAATGATATTTCTCAGTGGCTGATTTGTTAGCACTTCAATTTGGTGAGCTTGAAAATAAGGACGCAGCTTTCTTGAAGCCATTACCAAGGCTAAAGCGAATTTCTCAATGGCTGAATAATTCAACTCAGCACCATGCAAAATTTTGCTGACATAGTATACGGGTTTCTGGACTTTCAGTTCCTCCTTAACCAACACGGCGCTCAAGGCGCTCTCTGAAACAGCCAAGTACAAAAATAAAACTTCATTCAGAACTGGCTTGGCCAACAACGGGGCCTGGCCCATATACTTCTTTAACTCTTCAAATGCCTTCTGATTTTCCTCATTCCATACAAAGTCTTTGATGTTCTTCAGTGACTTGAAAAATGACAAGCACTTGTCTCCTGACTTGGAGATGAATCGTCCTAACGCAGCAACCCTTCCTGTGAGCTTCTGAACATCCTTGACAGTTTTGGGGGGTTCCATGTCCAGGATCGCCTTTATTTTATCGGGATTTGCCTCAATTCCCCTCTTCGAGACCATCAATCCCAAGAACTTTCCAGATCCTACGCCGAAAGCACACTTCGTCGGGTTCAACATCATCTTGTGGTACCTCAGGACCTCAAAAGCTTCCCTTAAATGGGCTATATGATCAGTCTTTACTAGACTCTTGACTAACATGTCATCAACATAGACTTCCATAGTCTTACCAATAAGATCCTTAAAAATTCTATTCACCAACCTTTGATAGGTGGCTCCTGCATTCTTGAGACCAAACGCCATGACAAGATAACAATAAACACCAAAGTCAGTGATAAATGATACCTTTGGAATGTCATCCTTATGCATTTTGATCTGGTTGTATCCGCTAAACCCATCCATGAAACTCAGCATCTCATGTCCAGCGGTAGCATCAATCAAAGTATCAATTCTAGGCAGCGGAAAACAGTCTTTGGGGCATGCATCATTCAGATCGGTGAAGTCTATACACATCCTCCACTTTCCATTAGCTTTCTTCACCATTACAGGGTTTGCTAACCACTCTGGAAATTGAATCTCCTCAATGAAACCAGCCTCTAAGAGCTTTTCCACTTCCTGCTTTATAGCCTCTTGTCTTTCCGGGGCAAAATTTCTTTTCTTTTGTTTCACTGTCTTCCGGCTTGGATCCACGTTTAGCTTGTGAGTAATTAACTCCGGGTCTATGCCTGGCATATCAGCTGCTGACCATGCAAACACATCACTATTTTCTTGCAAAAATTTTACTAACTTCCCTCTAAGGGGCTCCTCTAATGTGGCTCCAATGAAAGTCATCCTCTCAGGATTCTTGGGATCTAAAGGAACCGAAACCAATTCTTCTGCTGGCCTTCCTCTATTCTCATCATTTTCTCGAACATCCATATCTTCAATAGGAAGAACCTGCCCCCCGACTCCATCTGCCCTCAAAGAGGCCACATAACAGCTTCTAGCCATTTTTTGATCTCCTTTATCTTCTCCAATCCCGTTTCGGGTGGGAAACTTCATGACTGAATGGTAGGAAGAGGGGACTGCCTTGAAGGCATGTATCCCTGTTCTCCCCATGATAGCATTATAAGTTGAACTAGCCTTTACTACCACAAAATCCAGCATCTGCGTTGCTTGCCTTGGCTCCGTACCTATGGTGGTTGGCAATTTAATTATCCCTTCCACAGGACATTCTACTCCAGCAAATCCATATATCGGCATGTCGGTTGGTGTCAACTGGGAGTCGTTATACCCCATCCTTAGAAAGGTGTCGTGGAGCAAGATATCCACAGAAGCACCATTATCCACAAGGACCCTCTTAACCGGGCTATTTCCTATTATCGGCGTTATGACCAGCGGGTCGTCATGGGGAAACTTCACACCCTCAAGGTCGGAATCATCAAAAGCCAATGTTACTTCTGTCCTGGCCCTCTTCGGGGCTTCTCCAACAATATGCATAACCTCTCTAGTATATGCCTTTCTGGAATTTTTGGACAATCCAGCAGCAGTTGGACCTCCAAAGATCGTGTTTATCACAGGCCCTCGAGGTCTCGACCCTCCATAAATGGTGTTTATAACTGGTCCTCTAGGTTGGGGATTCCGCCCCTGATCATCTTGGTCCCTCCTACGATCTTCAAAGTTTTTCCTTCCATTACTATTTCTGTCTCCTCCATCTCCAGTATACTTGTTCAATCTTCCTTTTCGAATCAAAAACTCAATTTCATCTTTCAACTGCCTACACTCATCGGTATCATGGCCAACATCTTTGTGAAACCTGCAATACTTGCCCTTATCTAGCTTGGCGGGATCAGCCTTCAAGGGCTTAGGCCAGCGAATATCTCTGTCTTTCTCAATCTCCATCAAAATCTGACTTCTGGGAGCATTCAGCTTAGCGTATTCAGTGAACTTTTGCCCAGGTCCTCCCTTCTTGGGGGTTGAATCAGGGTTTTGTTCAGTTCTAGGATATTTATCCTTAGCGATATACTCCAAATCAGTTTTTCGTTTCTTGCCTCCAGTGGGCTCATTACTTACTACGGTCTTCCTCATACTTTCTTCAACCTTGATATACTTCCCTGCCCTCTCTTGGAGCTGCAACATGCTCTCAGGGGGTCGTTTGGCCAAAGACATCTTGAAAAACTCATCCCTAGTTCCTTGTTGCAGTGCTATCATGGCTACCTTATCATCAAGGTCTGGGACTTTTAAAGCCTCCTTTGTAAAACGATTTAAGTAATCTCTTAAGGATTCTTTAGCTCCCTGCACAAGACTCATAAGAGATGCTGAACTTTTCTCATGGACTCTTCCACTGATGAATTGCTTAATAAAAGCCTGACTTAATTCTCTGAAGGATCCAATAGAATTTGGGGGTAGGCGACTGTACCATCTTTGAGCCATACCCGACAGGGTTTGAGGAAAGGCCCGACATTTTATAGCATCGTTCACGGGTTGCAGCAGCAGTGCATTAGAGAATGTCCTAACATGATTAGCGGGGTCTCCCGTGCCATCATAGGCTTTGATAGTGGGCATCTTGAATTTCCTTGAGATATGGGCATTCATTATCTCTTCTGTGAAGGGTGGAGTTGGATCATCAGGATCTCCAAGGGGAAGGAGATTGCTTGGATCAGTTCTTGGGACAGCAGCCCTTTTTCTTACCGGACCATCCATGTCTATGATAGGAGGAGGATTTCTCCCCCTAGGAGGTATGTGGGATCTGGTGGCTTGGTGAGCCTCCAAATCACGTCTCAGCCTTTGGATTTCAGCCTCATGAGCCCTGATCTTTTCCTGCACTTCTTGGGGATTCGCCCCTGGGGTGCTTTGGGGGCGTTGCCTTCCATCGGCCATTGGCTCTTTTCCAGGACGCCTCCTTCTCGGGGCCACTTCATCATCCGAAGATTCGGAGTCTCTCTCAGTGTATGGACCAGAAAATTCCCGATCCTCAGGGATAGGATCCAAACCTCGTATATAGGGGGGCGACCGCCCTCGTGCTTCGCTTCGCCCAGCATATCCACTTCCTCCAACCTCAGGGTAAAGGGGCATCCCATAAGGGGGGTTAGTAGTAACAATAGTTGAATATTCATACCCGACGGGTCGAGAATTCACAGGTATATGTATTTGTTGAACTTGAGGATTCGTACCTTGAATAATCGGGGGAGTTGTCCCTTGTGGCTGAGGATGAGTTGCCCCTGTCTGGGCTTCCCCCTGAGTAGATGCATAAGTTGAATGGGGAGGAACCTCCACGGTTGATGAAATCACCTGGGTTGTCCCTGATGGTGTTCCCTCCTCCAGAGTGCTGGTTGTTCTCCGTGTTCTCGCCATGGTTGTTGTTGCCTTCCCACAGACGGCGCCAAATGTTATGGATAAAAAGCTAAGGTTATTATTTGCTGTATTTATTACTAAGATTCGGGAGCTCAAGGCCTTTAATGGCTGCTCTCGTGTTTCGTAGCTTAACTCTGCCTTTACGAGATGCCTACGTATCTCTGTGAATTAGAGAATCAAGCCAAAAAACGTAGTTCTGATTGGTGGGGGTGAGACCCCTTATATAGATGTTGGGAGTCCTTGAATTGGACTTGGTATAGGAGACTTGGTGGGCAAGTCTCATAATTAGAATGGACTTTGGAGTCCTAGATAGTAGGAAACTGATTCCTTATCCTTTTAGGTCCCCTTGAGGCTTATCTATAAGGATTTATATCCTTATCAGGACTCTTCTCAACAGCTGATTTTTCCCTTATTAATTAATTACGAAATTAATTAATAATCAGGGCTTTTGGGCCATTTTTATTCGACCAGACCTGATCTGATCCATCAGGCTTAACCTTTCTGGTCTGAATATCATACATCTTCATATTGGGCCTAGCAGCCCATTAATTATAAAATCAGGACTTATTTATCCCTATCAATAGTGAAGTTCCTCGGTCTAAAGTGCGGGCTAAGGTTCCAGGGAGTTGAATCAAGCTAGTAGAAGCTTCATGCGGTATAGAGATAGTCAGATTGTAAGAATGATTTTATTATCAATTGTAAGTTAAATTAGTTGGGATTTGGTACGTTGTAATAAAAGTTAAGGTTGTGGCTTGTTTTCATACTTTAATCTGTTGCGATCCGTGGTTTTGTGAAGCAGGGTCATTATAAATAATATTTCTTATACAGGTTGATATATTGTGTTTGCGTTGTGGACCCCAAACTTCTGACCCGGGTTTGGAGGGCGCCACAGGTTACATGAATAAGATGGATGAAAATGGCATTGTTACTAGAAACAAGGCAAGGCTGGTTACTAAAAGGCTACTCACAAGATGAATGAATTGATTGGGATGAAACTTTTACTCCAGTTGCAAGACTTGAAGTAATAAGAATTTTCTTTGCATTTGATGCACACTCAAACTTTAAGGTGTATCAAATGGATGTGAAAAGTGCATTTCTTAATGGTGATTTGAAAGAGGAAGTATATATGCAACAACCTCCTGGATTTGAAAGAGGAAGTATAGACTTCTAAAGGCTCTTTATGGATTGAAACATGCACCTAGAGCTTCGTATGACACTTTTTCAAAATTTTTGATCAAGAATGGATTCACTAGAGAGATAATTGATAAAACTTTCTTTTTAAGCAACATGGTAATGATATTATCCTAGTTCAAATTTATGTGGATGATATCATTTTTGGTTCTACTAATGAGAAGTTTTGTCAAAGATTCTCAAGATTCATGCCAAATGAATATTGGATGAGCATGATGGGATAACTAAATTATTTTCTTAGCCTACAAGTCAGCCAAAAAAATGATAGAATTTTCATCAGTCAAACTTAGTATGTTAAAGATATTCTAAAAAAATTTGGAATGATGGATTGCTCACCTTCATCAACTCTTATGTCTACAGCTACTAAGTTGGATGAAGGTAAGAAAGGAAAAAGTGTATACATCACAAGCTATAGGGGAATAATTGGATCTCTAATTTATTTAGCTTCTAGTAGATCAAACATCATGTTTGCTACCTGTTTGTGCGCAAGATTTCAAGATAATCCAAAAAATCACATCTAATGGCTGTTAAGAGGATTTTCAGATATTTTAAGAATACTTTAAACTTGGGATTATAGTACCCTAAGGGAAAAAGGATTGAAGTTGTTGGTTACACAGATGTAAATTTTGCAGAATGCAGGGTGTATAGAAAGAGTACTAGTGGAAGCTGTCAATTCCTTGGTCAAATACTTGTATCCTGGTATAGTAATAAACAACTGTCTGTGTCAACTTCCACAGCTGAGGTTGAATACATAGCTGATGGAAGTTGTGTGCTCAAGTGCTTTGGATTACAAACCAACTAATGGATTATAGACTAGTGTTATAAAATATTCCTATTATGTATGATAACACTTGTGTAATATTCATTGTTGATAACCCTGTTAATCATTTTAGAACAAAACACATTGTTGTAAGGTACCATTTCATTAGAGAAAATGCTGCAAATGGTACCATTCAGCTCATTTATGTTCCAACATAAAAACAGTTAGTTGACATTTCAGTAAACCTTTAGATGAATCAATATTTACAAGATTAGTAGGTGAAATTGGAATGTTAAATTATTCATCTTAATGCAAGAACTTGGATAATATATTGCAGCAGATTAATTCTTAATAAATCAAAATTAATTTGATTTAAATTAAGAATTAACTGAAATATGATGTTTAAATATTTCAAAAACTTGTTGTATATTTATTTTTCAAAATAAAATCTAACTTGAAAATTTTCTAATTCTAAGAAAAATTGCATAGTATTAATTCATATTGATAATATATGTAATTAATATAAGGAAAAATCAAAATGCAATAAAAGTATACAGAGAACTGAGTTCTCGACAAGTCTTATATGAGTTCTCGATAAGTCTTGAATAAGTTCGTGATAGGATATATCGAGATCACTTCGCGATATAGAGTTGTCGTCATAACATATCTAGACTACTCGATAACTCGGAATGGAATAATTTAAACCAATAAATTATTTCATTAATGTTAGGTCTCGATATATCATAGAAGGGGTTGAATACGATACTCACTAAATTAAAAAATTCTTTCGAATCTTTTGTGGATAAATAATTTAGTGTTCGGTTAGTGGTTCCGTGTACTTAAGGTAAATAATGTTTAGGACAATAAAGTAACGAAAACAAGATATTCGTGAAAGTATATATTCATATATAAATCCTCGGGGGTGTTGCTACACTCCGGTAAATAAATTAACCGGTTACAATCCAAGAATAACAATGTTCTTGCTTCTACAAAGATATACAAATTAAATCCTATATAATGATCTAATTTTCTATTTTTCTAAGGATCTAATTACCAGATAACAATTATAATTCCCCTTATGAATATACAAGAGTTAAATCGGGTATTATAACAATTTTTCGATGAGAAGTTTAACAGATATACAATGTGCTTGAGCTTCCCTGTATTTCTTTGATTCTTGTTTTATCACCTCCCGTTGGAGAAGAAGATAAACATAACAATACCAAGTTTATTGATTCTATTCTGCTTCTTTGGTGTAGACTTTATATCAAAATGAATTAGGTGGCTAAATATTAACCAAGTAAATCAATTGATAGAATCAATAATGTTGTTGTTGACAGTTAATTTGTGTCTAGGAGAGTTTAGCACTAAGAATATTCAAGGTAGGACTTCACTTGCACATACAAGGGTTTTGCCTTGGTTTCTACATGAATTTTCATGTAAGTTATGACTAGAAAGAGTGATCCAGGATTTATTTGTGATTAGAAAACAAACTACGAGATTTGTGACTTTGTTTAAGTGCTAGGTTGCGACCTCTAGCAACCTTGGAACCTCACTTGCGACCCCTTGTCCCTACTTGTGCTTTAGAAGAATTTCAAGAGCCTAAGGTAGCTAAGTTGCGACCCTAGCTTCCCTTGGAAGTGTTAGTTGCAACCCAAGCTCCCATTGGAGGTGTTTTTGCCTTAGTTTTTCTCCTAAGTTGCGACTAAAAGGAACAACATGCATTTATGAGATAGTTTTTTTTCCCATTTCTTTCATTTTGCTCCTACTAGGTCAAAACCAATTATGGTACTTAGTTTTTGAGTTGTACTTCAATGTTCTTGATCCTACTAAATAATAAAGTGGCTATGGTGATTAATACTACAAGGTAGTGATCACATTGACTTAGTTTCTGTAGAATGCTTTAACCCTAAAAATGTCCCGTCTTCAAGTCTTCTCTCCGAGCATCCGTATAACCATATAACTTGCATATCCAGATACGAATCCTCACTTAAAAATTCTTCTAATGATAATACCCAGACACCTTTCATGAAATACTGGCGCCTAGTGCAACTGGTCTGGTTCATAGACGACTAACTTCGATTCAGGTTTTTGTATTATATCCTTGATAACATTATTAAGCTTGTAACAACTTTATCGCTTTGAATACCGACTATCAATAAATAATTATACTTTCACTGGAATCTTTTCTGGTACTTTGACAACGTCTTCATTGCTACTATAATCTTGAATACTTCATTCACTATTCTTTACTGATGCTTGAACATATAAATGAACTCCTTTCAGTGAGTATAACTTCAAGATTGCGGCTGTCTTCTTTAACCTTTGTCTATACCATGTCTTCAATTCTTCAGATTCCTATGCTTCGAACACTGTCTATCTTTAATCAATGCTAATACATTGAAATATTCTGGTGGTACTTTTACATTACATCTTCAACCTTGAAGTCTCTAACCTTTATTGTTCATTGAGGCATGAACATATTAATGAACTTTCTTCAGTGACCTGTAAGCAGACTTCAAGCCTTCTTCTAATATTTTGATTCTTTATATTTGCCTTGTCTTCATTTCTTCCTGATATCTTGTATAGACGTAGTATTATTTACCTTCTCATGTTCTAGTGTTGAGTTATCAAGTCTACTGTTCATACAGCTTCGCAATCTCACCAACAAACTCCCCTATTTTATTGTTAAACCTTACAAACAGATTAATAGAGAGGATAACTCAACTTTGTAAATAAAGCCAATGGTTTTCTGGATCAAATTCTGCATTTCCATATTTTTTGAGTTACTAAAATGAAAGATGCTTGTTCCTATAACACTGAACTGATCTTCAAGTAGTCTTATCTTCATTTCATTAGTTCTTCAAATCTCTACCAGATAACTATTCTCAGTCTTGAAGTAATCATCGGTAGCTTCTTTTGTACAACCATATTTCCTATTGAGAAGTACATATCTCTCTTACGTACCCCCCTATGAGAGTCAATTGTTAAAGGGAGATCACCTTTGTTTACCACCTCTTCCATACAATATGATCCGCAGATAAAAACCAGCAGTACTCCCCTTTAGGAAAACAACTTATCCCCTTACGAAGAATAGTGATGAACCAATCCATTTTTTCTGATCACTAGGAAATCACCTTCGTGTTTACCACATATCCTGTACAATAGAATTTGTAGTTTCAAATAAACGATGGTGTGGTGTGGTGTACATATGCTTTACCTTTGCTTTTTCCTGCCACTTCTCTCCCCTAGTTGAGGAATCCTCCAATATTTTTTTATGTAACACTTTTTCCCCTTGGAATAAGAGAAGGAATGTATTTTGTTGTCTGAAAGAGTTCTCATATAGCACTTCGTTGGAAAGAAGTAACAAGTTGTAGTCTGATCAACCATGCCCTTTTAAATACTGCAACAATGGCTTCACCGTTGATCATCCTATTAACCAAATTGCCCGACATCCTTATACCTCCCAACTATTAGATCACAATTGTTAGGCCTCAACTATTCGATTCCAATCTGTAAACTTTAGGTCCCTAAAAGTTAGGTCCCATTCATAAACAGATTTGAGTTCCTGAAGTATAGAGTTGGATCTCTACGAATCATCTTCTGAAAGATCAAATATTACGAACTATGTTTAGGGAAAGGGAATAAGATTTGGTGTTTCTCTTTCTTCCTCACTCTGAGTGTGTGATTATGTTTTTTGTGTGCCTCACAAGTGTTTCACTCTTCTCTACACTCATGTTTACAGTCATTCTCACAAGTATATCACTCCTCTCATAGCTCCAAAATCCAGTTGTACCTGTAAGGAAAATGACCTTAGCCATCCTTAAGGAAGTCACATGTGGTGCAATGGGATTTCACAAATCCCCATCCTTATTAGATTCGTCAGATGAATCTGAGTCATAATCTACAAGTTTCTAGTTTCTCGTTGAGGGCTCCGGATTTGAATTCTGGTAAGGTAAATAATTATTCAAAGAATTTAACATAAATTTCAAAGTTTTATTATAATTTCAGTGAAGACATTTCCTTGTGACTCATCAGGTAAATCTGAATCATTGTCAACAATTAGCCGATCTGCGCCTATGCCAGACCCACTATCCGCAGATGCAACCATGGGATTTAAGCCTGGGGAGGTAGACATTGACCACTGACATATGACTATTGGATCAGTATCCTCTCCTAACACCTGTAAAAGCAATTGGTCCATTAAAGAACCTTGAACAATCGAATTCAACCTTAAAATAGTCGAAACTCTTGTTTCCATCAACTCTTCCTTTCTGTGTGTAACCTCACCTTGTGCATCAAGAATTGTTTGTGTTTGTGTTTGAGGTGGTGTAACTACATCAGGTACTCTGGTCGACAGACGAATTTCAATAGACGCACCCTGTTGAAAGGATGAATCTAGTAATTATTTATTGTTCTTTTTCAGCCAGTACATCTTTTTAAGAAGATATATGAGGGATAGCAGTTGCCTCAGTTTTCAAACTACTCGACTTTGTAGGAGACTGAGCTGCTGGGTTGACCTCAGAACCTTCCTTATGTGGTGCACTAAGGCACTTTCTCCCTCACGCTCGTTCATACATCATTTTAGAGGTAAGAGAGTGTTGGTTGGTTCTGTTTCTGTGTTTGTTTTTACAGTCTGGGATAAAAGTTATGGGTTTTCAACCTCATGACTATCAAATAAAAGAAGCCCATTGGAGGTTGAACATGCATCACAAAACATATTCAATATAGAAATAAAATGCACTTGATATCTATAATGAATAAAAAATATGCATTTAATCTTTTGAAAGAAATGATGTACATCTTTTGAAAGAAATGATGTACAATAGTGATTTCATAAAGATTTTCATAAAATAAGTAATCACTATTGTAGAAAGAAGTTTGATTTTTCTCTTAAAACTGTTCGAGCACACAAGTGTGCATTTATGCATAAAAAGATAAATAAATATGTCTTTGATATGAAAAAGACACGGACTTATGACCTAGCAGTATTAAGAAGAGAAAGAAAAAGTTTGTCTTTTAATATGAATAAGTTTTTAGAAAAAACAATGATCACTTAGGGTAAAGTCTAAGCAATTCTCATTCATTCCAAAAGCTTCATAATCTATCTTTATAAAATTATTAGCAACAATATTATTTATTCATAAATAATCTTAATAAGAATGAATATGCTATTGATTTGAAGTTGTAGTGAATCTGTCAGATATAGCAACACATATGAATTCATTAGAACTTAAAATCTCACAATTATCTGCAAGTTAACAATATATTATTCACTAATTTTTGTCAAGTACTTTAGATACCAACAATTATGCTGCATCTTATTTTAACTATTAAAATAATATATCAATGAATTAAATACTAGCTCTCTATCAGATAGACATTAGCATTCAATTTCATATACTATACAATTGTTAACTCCTAACAACTGTAATATCTCAAACAATATTGGTTCGATAAATAAAGCAACATTAATCAACATTGTCTTATTTGCAATCTTAGAAAACCATTCTAAGTTTCATATACTTTGATCCATTGAGTATTGCATCTATATCAAAGTACTTAGGAATTTGCAAATAAGTATAAAAATGATTCTAAGTAGACAACATATGGTTACTTCTAATAAATCTTCAAACACAATAACCATAGTTATACTAAAAATAGTTTTCACACTTAATATATTAGTATTAGTGAGTTGAAGATAAATCATTGCTGACTTAGAGGGGTTCTAAGTAACTTCACAAATACTAATATTTCACAAATAGTTCATTGTTAAACTCATGACTAAATATCATTAACAAATATAAATCAAAAATTAGCATACAACTAATCAAATCATGATTTTAATATCAGTGAATTCTAGATATAAGCTTTGCTAAATTCACTAAAACCAAAGTCTCACAATTAACCTATAACAATTTTGTTACAATCAATATACTAGATATCAATTATTAACAAATTTAGTTATAATTTATCATGCTGCTTAGTTATTTTAAGTTGATTTGAATTATGGAGCAAATAAAATCATTGAATTGTTTCAATTTCCATAAATACTAAATATCCTTAAAATAAATAAATAATAAATAAATAAACAAATACTAAATATCTATGAGTTAGATACTAGCACTTAAGTACCTATAATTATCCTTGAAATTACCAATAAAATATATGAATTATGGCAATTATTTTCTGGATAATTAGTAATTTTAGAAATACTTCCTAAGCATATAAAATATTGATAGTTTTATACAGATGACTTAGAAAATACTTCAACTTCTAACATTAATGATTTTTAAAAATAAGCATTGATTACTTAGAATGGAAATTCCAAATAATATCACTAATACTAAATGTATCATAATTACTTGTACAAGATACAAATAACTATGTTGCATTTTATTTTAATATAATTTAAATTATGAGACTGATATGACATAAAATTGTCTATAATAATAATTCAAATAAATCAAAGTAATATTCAAACTCAATGTTATAAGACATAACTACCAAAAATGTATATGGCACTGTAATCATGATAGTTAAGGTGATAACACCAGGTATGAGGTACTAGATCCCTGATAAATACACAAGTGAAAGGCATATGTCATAGCCTACTCGTTTATTCGAGTATTTAACTCAACTCAAATAAGAATGTAATAAGTAAATAGTGGATCAATCATCAGAGAGATCTCACAAAGTAACATCTGTCAAAGAATAAAGAAACATTGTTCATCTGCAGACTTGGTGATTCACTGGAAGAAGTTCAAGAATTTGATCATGCCTCAGTGATATAAATCAAGATCGTGGATTTAATCAAGTGACAGAGATCTCGTCAGGGTATCATTTATTACAAGGATTCAATCAGAACAACAAAGTCAAGACATGAAGAAACGTCACGAAAGTTAGTCACTCATGAACCAGACAGTACATCGAGTGTCAGCATTGAAGTGGCGGAATTGATTCATAAGTCTCAGTGACTTTCAGAAGATTGTCAGAAGAATGGATGCTGCTCAGGGTTAGTATTAATTCTCTATTAATTAATTAAGTCATATAATTTTAATTATGAAAATAATTTATATCTGCAAAGATTAATTTATTTGATTAATTAAATTAATTGATTAATTAATTCTGAATTAATATTAAGGTTTTTCAGAATTTTAATTGGTTAAAATCTGTTTTAATTCTAAAAAGACAACTGATTGTACTAGTATGACAATCGGTATGACAATTGATAGTCATACCGAAAGTCATGCTAATTCAGTTGATTGTCTTGATAGAATTATTATTTAGATTAAAATCACTTATTAATTCAGTAAAACAATTTCATTTGAACTAATATGACAATCGGTATGACAATCAATAGTCATACCGAAAGTCTTGCTAGTTCATTTTAATTGTCTTGCTAGCTCTAAAAGATTGTCACACCGAAAGTATTATTGGACAAAGGATTGTCATATCAGTTCATTGATCTCGGCTGTGTTGATTAAAAAGAAGCAGAAGCATCCAATTTACTTACTTACACAGAAAAGCAATCAAACAGAAGCCAAGAACAAAACAGAGAAAAAGCAGCCAAATATTTCATCTTATCTGCTAATTCAAGATCACAATTTCTAGCTTGTAAAGTTAAATCCAATCAACTAGAAATCACTCTCTTGTTCTTGTGTAACAATCTAGCGGATCAAAATCCCTAGAACTTAATCTCAAATCGCATTTAGCATTTGATCTTTTAATTACAAAAATAGAAAAAGTTCATGTCGAATTTATTCTAAATTTGTAATAATTGATTTGAGATTAATCCCTTGTAACCGATACCGTAGTTGTAACACCTTTCAAGTTTAATAAAAGTTTTATTTAACTTGAATTTTGTTTCACAATTTTATTCCGCATTTTATTCGACTAAACGGTATTGTTTGCATTCAACCCCCCCTTCTACAAACAAATTGGGACCTAACAATTGGTATCAGAGCCTTCTGATTAACGTACAAATCTAGATCCTAGACTTTTGTGTTTCTTTCACTTCTTGAATTTTTTATTCACTCAAAAAATTCATAATGACTACACAAAAAGTTGGAACCGTTAAAATTCCACTTTTCGATAAAGAAAATTATGTTATGTGGAAGAAGAAGATGCTACTGTTTTTACAGGTTGCTAATCCCAAATATTTGCAAGTGTTGAAGAAGGGTCCAAAAATTCCTATGGTTATGGAACCAGAGGTAATAGAAAATGATGTGGTAATCACCAAAGCGAGAACTTATGTGAAGGATCCTGAGGACTTCTCTCCTGCTGAAATAGAAGAAGCTTCCCTGGATGCTAGCCTTCAATTAATCTTAGTAGATTCCCTTAATCCCCTGATGAATAGACATGTGATGAATTGTAAAGATTCCAAACATATCTGGGAAACTATTGAGATTATTAATGAAGGCACAGAGGAAGTTAGGGAGAACAAACTAGAAATCCTAACCTCTGAATATGAATATTTCAAATCAAATCCAGGAGAAGGAATCACTGAAGTGTTTGAGAGGTACAATGCATTGATCAACAACCTGAACATTAATGGTAAATACTATTCCATCAGGGAGGTCAACAAAAAGTTCCTTTTAATACTGCCAACTCATCTCGAACATAGAATCACTGCCATAAGAGAAGCAAGAGATCTGAGTGAGATTTCTTTGGAAAGGCTCTATGGTGTGTTGAAGACTTATGAGTTGGAGCAGATTCAGCAGAAGGAAGTTTACGAGAAAGGAAGAGTGGTCAGCACGTCTACTGCTCTAGTAGCTGATGAACAACAACAACAACCACAATATCAACAACAATCTCAACAGTCAGAAAGAATGGTACAGTCTTCCAAGGTTGAAGATAATGTGATAGTAGCAGAATTTGATTCTCCTACTACAAATCAATCAGGAGATGATTATTATTCCTTGGAAGAACTGGAGCAATTGGAGGATGAGTCAATGGCCCTGATTGTCAAGAGATTCTGAAATGTCAGATTCAAAAGGAATCCCAAGTTCAAGTACAAGTCCAACTACAACAGATTCCAGAAAGGTGGATCTTCATCCTCTAACACCAGCAGTGGTGGGTATAAAACAGGGATGGTTGATCGAAGCACCATTCGATGCTTCAACTGTAATGAGTTGGGACACTTTGCCACAGAATGCAGAAAGCCAAAACAAGCTAGGAAGAACTCTTACGATTCTAATCAGAAGAGTAAATCTGAAAGGGCGTACCTGGCAAAGGGAAGAAGCTGGGATGATACTGACAGTGAAGATGAAGAAGTTGGGAATCTTGCTCTCATGGCTAGTAATGCAAGCACCTCATCGTCAAGAAAAGAGGTAAAACTTTCTGATGCTGAAATGGTTTATCATCTAAGAGGTAACTTAGATTGTGCTCGTCGTGATAATGAATTGTTAAATCAACAAATCAAAGACCTTGAGAAAGAGGTCAATGAATTAAGACTTGTGCACATTAATCAAGATAAACTTAAAGAACAAGTATCTTTTCTAGAGAATAGAGTTGACTGTTATAGACAACTCGAAACTATTCTCAAAGATAAGATCACCGGTCTTGAGGCTAAGGTTAAAGCTTACTTTAATTCTTGTTCGAAGTCCAAAGAGTTTTACAATAAGCAAGCTGTTAATCAAACACATGGAATAGGTTATGATTACAATGCTGCTATTGGAAAATTAGGCATAAACTCCCCTCCTCATGTATGTGCTAAAGGCAGGGAAGTACCACATGTGCTTAAGGGTGTTGATGAACCCCTCTATAAAGAATCAATTACTGAACCATTTGATGAGACCTCTTTTATTATTCAAGAAGAAATCCGTGCTGAAGATAATGCTAATGGGAAAGCTGTCTCCAAGTCAAGTGTGTCAAAAGTTCCAGTCAAGGTTGTGAAAGCAACTGAGACTAACTCAGACACACATGAGTTGGATAACACAAATGCCATGTCTACCATGCATAAGTTGCCTATTGTTAATCCTTCTCATAAAGCATATGGTGTTCCTGATTGTATGTCTTGTGCTTTTAATCTGTTGTTTGCTTATTTTAATGGTAAGCATGTTTCTAATGATAAGACTACTCCTCGTCAGCATGTGAATAATAGAAAGCATGATAGGTCTAAGACTGCTAGTCCTCCTAAAGCTAGAAAGGAGACTTTTGTACCTAAGCCTAAACAGAAATTTGATAAGGCTGTTTTAAAGGTCAAATGTTCAGTCATTGAGAATGTTGAGAATAGTGAAATTAAGAATGTTGTTTTGCCTGATAAAGGCCAATTTTACAAGTATGCCGGACCCAGCCAAGCTTGGGTTCCGAAGAAGTTCTAATCCATTTGTATTGCAGGGCATTAAACAGGTACAACCGGTAGTGTGGATTCTTGACAGCGGATCGTCAAGACATATGACCGGAGATAGAGCCCTGCTATCAAATGTGGTTGAGAAAGCTGGCCCAGTGGTTACCTTTGGAGATAACAGCAAAGGTTTAACGGAGGGATATGGCTGTTTGCAAGCTGGAAATGTTATCATTGAAAATGTATATGTTGTGCAAGGACTTGAACACAATCTGCTTAGCATTAGTCAGTTCTGTGACAACGGCTACAATGTTTTATTCGACAAGCTGAAGTGTCAGATTCTGCACAAGAAAAGTGAAAAACCCTCCTTAATGGGAATCCGGAAAGGAAATCTGTTCGTAGCTGACATGAACTCTGGAAGCAATCTTGAAGTCAATTGTTTCTATGCAAAGGCATCGTCAGATGAGAGTTGGCTATGGCACAAGAGACTTTCCCATCTCAATTTCAAAACAATGAATTCTCTTGTCAAAAGAGAATTGGTAAGAGGTTTGCCTCAGCTGGAATTCTCTCCAGAAGGACTATGTGAGGCTTGCCAGAAAGGAAAGTCAAAGAAAGCAAGTCACAAAGGCACTGACACATCTTCCATAACTGGTGTTCTGCAATTATTGCACATGGATTTATTTGGTCCAGTTAATATCCTTTCTATGTCAAAGAAGTGTTACTGTCTTGTGATAGTTGATGACTATTCCAAGTATACGTGGGTTTTATTTCTTCACTCTAAGGATGAAACACCACAAGTTGTGATTGATCATATCAAGATGATTGAGTTAGATTCTAACGTCCCTGTTAGAGCAATAAGGTCAGATAATGGGACAGAATTCAAAAATACACTTCTCAATGGATTCTGTACAGACAAAGGGATTACCAGACAATTTTCAGCTCCTAGAACCCCTCAGAAAAATGGAGTGGTAGAAAGGAAGAATCGTACATTGATTGAAGCTGCAAGAACGATGTTAAATGAATCAGGTCTTCCAATGTACTTTTGGGCTGAAGCTGTCAATACTGCATGTTATACTCAGAATCGAACTCTAATCAACAAAGACTTCATGAAAACTCCTTATGAGATTTTGAATGAACAGAAACCTTCTATCAAATACTTTCATGTATTTGGTGCCAGATGCTTCGTGCTCAAGGATGGAGATGATCGTCGTGGTAAGTTCGAGGCAAAGGCATATGAGGGTATTTTTGTTGGATATGGAAGAAGATCATATAGAGTGTATATCATTGATCAACACAAAGTAACTGAAAGTGTCAATGTTACATTTGATGACACTAAACTCCCTAGTATCCAAACTGAAGATCCTTCTGAGAAACTGAAGTTTAATGATACGTCAGATTCAGAATCAGAACATGGTCAAGAACCTGAGGTTGTTGCTGGTGAAGAACCTGTTAATCCTGATGATACTCAAGGTAATAGTGATGGAAACTTTGGCAACAATGGAGATACCACTGCTACTGACGGAGAATCTTCAAGTCAACATGGCAACAACTCAGGGGGAGATGCTGAAGGATCATCTAGTAGGACACAACATCACAATGAATTTCAAGGCGAATCATCAAGATCACATCTTCCAAGACAGACATTCTGGAATAAAGCTCACCATTTTGAGTTGATTATTGGTGATCCAGATGTTGGAGTCAGAACTAGACATGCTACTCAAAATGAGTGTCTGTTCTCAGGATTTCTTTCTGAGATGGAACCTAAGAAAATTGAAGAAGCACTGACTGATCCAGATTGGGTGATTGCTATGCAAGATGAACTCAATCAGTTTGAAAGTCAACAAGTCTGGAAACTGGTACCTAGGCATGTACACAAGAAAGTTGTTGGTACTAGGTGGGTATTCAGGAATAAACTAGATGAAGATGGTGTGGTTACAAGAAACAAGGCAAGACTGGTAGCTAAAGGGTATTCTCAAGCTGAAGGCATTGATTATGATGAAACCTATGCTCCAGTGGCTAGACTTGAGGCCATCAGAATATTTCTGGCATTCGCAGCATTTTCAAACTTTAAAGTTTATCAAATGGATGTCAAGAGCGCCTTTCTGAATGGAAAGCTGGATGAAGAGGTATATGTAGAGCAACCTCCTGGTTTTGAAGATCCAGATCATTTGGATTTTGTCTTCTTTCTTTTCAAGGCTATCTATGGGCTAAAACAGTCTCCAAAAAAATGGTATGACACTCTCTCTGAATTTCTTATTGAAAATAGCTTTATTAGAGGTATCATAGACAAAACTCTCTTTTCTAAAAAACATAAGAATGATACTATATTAGTCCAAGTCTATGTGGATGATATAATATTTGGGTCTACTAATGATAATCTCTGTAAGAGATTTGCTAAGTTAATGCACAGCAAGTTTGAAATGAGCATGATGGGAGAGCTGAAGTTCTTTCTTGGATTACAAGTAAATCAAAGGTTAGATGGAACATTTATTTGTCAATCCAAGTATCTCAAGGAACTCCTCAAAAAGTACAATCTAGAGGATTCTGCATCAGCAAGGACTCCATCAACTATAGCTGTCAAGCTTGGACCATGTGAAAACTCCATTAAGGTAGATGTCACAAGCTACAGAGGTATGATTGGCTCGTTACTCTATCTTACTGCAAGTAGACCAGATATTATGTATGCTACATGTTTATGTGCAAGGTTCCAAGCAGATCCTAGAGATATTCATCTCGTTGTTGTTAAACGAATCTTAAGATATCTTAAGGGAACACCAAATCTAGGTATTTGGTACCCTAAAGAATCTGGTTTTAACCTTGTCGGATATACAGATTCAGATTATGCAGGAAGTGTTGTTGATAGGAAAAGCACCTCAGGAAGTTGTCAATTCCTAGGAAGCAGGCTAGTCTCATGGTACAGCAAGAAACAGCAAACAGTTTCCAACTCAACGGCCGAGGCTGAATATATTGCTGCTGGAAGCTGCTGTGCTCAGATCTTGTGGATTAGGAACCAACTACGAGACTATGGCTCTGTATTGAACAAGATTCCTATTTTATGTGACAACACAAGTGCAATAGCCATCACCAACAACCCTGTGCAGCACTCGAGGACAAAGCACATTGACATCAGGTATCATTTTATTAGAGAGCACGTCATGAATGGTACTGTTGAACTATTTTTTGTTCCAACAGAAGAACAAATAGCAGATATTTTCACTAAACCACTTGACGAATCCACATTTACCAGATTAGTTGGTAAATTGGGCATGTTGAATAGTTTTAGTGATTAATTTAGTTAATATCTGGGATCTGTTCTTAAATGAATTTACAAATGAATTTTTCATAAATGAAAAATTCATTTGCAAATTTATTTTATCATTTTATCATATTTTTGCTTATTTCTATGTAATATATATTATCTTATCTATTTTTATTTTCCCTACTTGTTAATTTAAAATACCTCAGAATATTTTATTTCCTCTAAAAATATTTTTCTATGAATTTTATTTGCTAAAATTCAATAGAAATCTATTTTTGGAATAAAAATAATAAATTCTGATATATTGTCTTTGTTTCTGTAAAAATTATAAGTTTTTATTTCAGTTTTACTATTTTGTAATATAGTTTCAGTACATATATAGTAGTCTGTTCCTTTTATTTTATTTTCTACTGCAATGACAATCGGCAAGACAATTGAATTGTCTTGCTGAAAGTCATTTCAGTATATGTTTGTATATGTTTGAATATGTCGGTATAGTTTATACTGGCAAGACAATCGGTATGACTATCGATTGTCTTGCCAGTTATAAACATTATATATATATATTTCATTTTATTATTATACTGGTATGACAATCGGTATGACTATCAGATTGTCATACCAGTTATAATTTTAGTATTTATTCTGTTATTTCTTTTCCTTCTTTTGCCTGGTATGACAATCGGTATGACAATCCCGGATTGTCATACCAGCTGTTATATAAAGGCGTTTGTTGTTTTGTTTTAAACCATCACAACAGTTTCATTTCTTTCAAAAATTTCGAACAGTTTCTTCCTCATTTTCTCTCTTCTCTCTCTTCGAACTTAAACCATCAATCTGATTCCTTCCTTGCTCGAGTTTTTACTCAGCAAACTAATTCATCACTTTGTGATATATACATACAAGTATATATATACAGAGGTGCTGTTGGATTTTTCTTAAATAAAAACAAAAACAAATAAAAATCAGTTTGCCCCTTCAAATTCAATTTGTGTTTGTTGATTTTGAACTTTTTATTTTTATTTTCAATTTCTGATTTGTGTCTTTTGGTTTGTCAAAACTGTGTTTGTGAGTTAGGAATTTTAACGAGATACATTTCTGTCTAAATTTTTCGATTATAATTAATTTAATTCGAATTATTAAATTAATTTAATTAATTCGAATTTTCTTAATATTATTCTTAAAATTCTGAAAAGCGTGTGTCTTATTATTATTTTAAATGGCTCTCAATTTCCAAATTGTCGCGCATAATCAGGTTGGTTATTTTAATCCGGAAAAATGTGATGTTGAAAAATTTAAGCCATGGATTAGATTTTTAAATGACCATTCGATTGTTAGCTCTGCTATTAAATCAAATGTGATTTTAAACGTCGATCTACTTAGACTGATTTGCACAACTTCTACTGTGGCCGATGATTCAAAATCTTTTTCATTCACCGTCGCAAACACACAGTATGTAGTTGATGAAACAGTCGTCAATCGTGCGTTAAATTTTCCACTAGACAATTTCTGTAATTTACCCTCTGAAAATGATATCACAAATTTTTTCAATGCTATTCACTATCAAGGGGTGATCAATTTAACCAAACTTTCTAAATCAAATTTGGTGTCTGAATGGGATATTTTCTTCGATACACTTTCCAAAGTGTTTGCCAACTGCACAAAATCCAATTTTCATAACATCACTTCCACTCTGCAGTATATTGGTCTTGCGGTTGTTTTCAATCAAAGGATCAATTTTGGCAAACTACTTTTTCCCATTCTCTTGAGACGTCTAACTTCTGCTTTACGTGATCATTCTACAAATCGTAGGGTATCATGTTACTATGCTCGTTTTCTCATGCTTATAGCAGATCATCTACTCACCCCTGAACACAAAGCCCTTTTTGCTAACTCTGCTGTAACCGAACCCCCTCCAGTTAGCAAAAAGATTTACACTCGCCAAGACACAACCTTCAAATTTATGCAAGTTCCAGTACTTGTATCTGCTTTCATGGCCAATTATATTCCCTTACCTATTTTCAATCTTCCCGGCCATGAACAGCAACCTCAACCTCCAGTGGTACAAGCCACCCAGGCTCTTCCATTACAGGTAGTAATTCCTCACTCTCACTCTCTTCCTACTTTTGTTGAAAGACCCCCAGTGGTTGATAGGGCTGACCATGAAGTTGTAGAACCACAGCTTCAATCCCAGGTCATAGAGCCAAACACAGAGTCTCATACTATCTCAACCTCTCCCCCATTGTCTAAAATGTTACCCAGGAGATTACTAGGAAGTAGTACATTGTTAAATATGAGTGAACCCTCAGCTCTGCCTCCTCCTAAGAAAAGAAGAACATATTCTGAGGCATCTGAAAGCCCATCCTTGTCCTCCCAACAGGACATGGACTTTGAAATGGCCAATGAACAGTTACTAGAGGCATTCTCTCAACAGGATGCATCTATTGAAATTCGCCATAGGGCCATGGCATCTTGTACTGAGTCAAGCACAATTCCATTACTCACAATGGAACCATACACTTCCCCAGATCATACTCAGGACACACATCGAGGAGTGCACGTAGAGTCGGTTACAGTGCCTGCCATAGTTACGGCAGAAGAGCAGTCACATGCTTCAGAGGGAAAATCTGACAAAAATCTGACTCTCCGCCATCTTTAATAGAGTCATTTTCTCCCCTCCCAGATCCAACACCTCTGGCTCCCTTATGGGATTCTCCACTCGCAGATTTATCTGGAGAAAGTGGAGGGCAACTCGGTCAATCTATCCCTGAAGCAATTCAGACATCTATTCCAAAAGATTTGATAGGTTTGACTGAGGATCGGGACTCGCGAATTCCCATTGCACCACCACTGATCTCTCTTGAAGAGGCTAGGGTGATTTTTAATGCAGGTACAGAAGAACAGCAACTGGAAGACTCCTCACGAGCAATTATATTGAGAGAAACATATGCACGTGAGATGAGTGAACCAAACACGAGTGAAATTCAGGTGAGAGCACACACAGACACTGATACTGTAAACCTGTTAGCTCAGATTGCTGCCCTAAAAGAAGAACTTGCTAAAAGCCAAGCTGAAGCTCAAGCATTCAAAGCACAAGTGGTTGAACGGTCTTCTTCTTCCACCTCTGTCAACAATCAGCTTGCAATCATAAGGAATGACATCTCAGATCTAAAGACCACTGTAATACCAAAGCTCAATTCTATTCAGGACACTCCAAATTTATCAGCTGATGACATATCCAACTTCTGCTCTCTACATACAAGAATGACTTCTCTTGAAGACCTCGTTGAGATGAATCATTCACTGGACTCCTCAAGATTTCTAAAGATAGAGACGGGCATGGAACATCTCAATGAAGGGATGAAGCACATATATTACATGATCAAGAATTCTCATTGCCCTAATGAAGAACAAAGAGCTTATTTTGAAGGACCGTCTGGTGGAGGATCAGGCTCTGGAGGTGATGGAGGTTCCAAAGGAAAGTCAGTAGAGGATCCCTCAACTAAGGGGGAGAAGAAAGGGAGTAGTGCCAAAGGAAAGGAAAAAGATACCTAGTGCCAAAGGAAAGGAAAAAGATACCTCTGCTGGAAACAAAGGAAAGGCTGATGATGTCTACTACAGTGGAGAACAGGATGACTTTGACATTTTTGACATTCCCACTGAACCAGTTCAGGAAGATAAAGATGGGTTATTTGAAGCTGAAGAGGAAAGTGATTTTGAAGATTGGGAAGAGGAAGATACAGTGGATCCTAGGTTTGAGAAAGAATTTCAGAAAGAGCAGTCAGAGATGCTAAGAAAAGAAGCTGAACTCAAGAAGGTCTCTCAGATCATTGACAGGAGGAAAGACATACAAAGAACAGAAACTCTTCAAAAGCAACGTCTTCATGACATTAAGGCTCAAGAAAGGAGAAGAGATGTCAGACTAAAGATTGGTGAAAAATGGGATGAAGCTAGGAGAGTACTTGATATGCCTCAGCTGAGCACTAACAATGATAGGCAGTTCTTACATCTTCTTGACAAGCTGGAAATCTCAAATCCTAACAATGACATGTACATGAATGCTATCAAGACTGAAGTCTCAAGGATCACAGCTGCTTTTGATAGATCCCTAAATGAGATGAGCATTTTTGTATATTGTCAGAGTGAAGGATCATTCAAGGTGTCACTTCATCTATTTGAGAATCGTTCTTTGTCAGAGATTTGGGTTCTTTTAAACAAAGTCAAAAGAAGCTCAGAATTGAATGAAGTTCTTCGAGAAAGGCTTAAAGAGTTTGCCAGCAGGGCTAGTCCTCAAGTGGTCAACAATCCTCATCAGGTGAGATTCTTTAAGTCTGATTGTCTTCAAATCTGTCAGCTAGATGTACAATCTCTTAAAGACTACTCAGCTAAGCATCTGGTCTGGATGGAACATCATTTGAGAACTGCTGGATATTCATCCATGTTGAAGACTCAAGCTGCTGACTTGATTCAAGCTTATTGTGAAAAGAATGTTAAAAGGTACACTCAACTCAAGAATAAGATGAAGTCAGTTGGAGTTCAACCAGTCAGACCAGCAAGCTTTACTTCAGAAAAGGATCGTGTCTTTGACAAGGAATTGCTTCAAGATTTAGAAGAAGGTGAAGTCAGAAGAGAAGACAACTGAAGTCAATTAGCTCAAAACTCAATGTAATATGATTAGAGCTTTATGAATCAAGATAGTCTAATGTAGTTATATGTTCAGGCTAGAGGAACATCTATCTTGTATTCACTTGTAAATTTCATTTGGAATCTGGAAAATGTTAAATATAATCCAGAACTTTTCTGCTATTTACTTTACATTACTGTTTATATCTTTTTCTTATTTGTTAGATGAGTTATCCTCTAGGTATTTGTTGTTATTGTCTAACAAGCAAATAGGGGGAGATTGAAAGGCATATGTCATAGCCTACTCGTTTATTCGAGTATTTAACTCAACTCAAATAAGAATGTAATAAGTAAATAGTGGATCAATCATCAGAGAGATCTCACAAAGTAACATTTGTCAAAGAATAAAGAAACATTGTTCATCTGCAGACTTGGTGATTCACTGGAAGAAGTTCAAGAATTTGATCATGCCTCAGTGATATAAATCAAGATCGTGGATTTAATCAAGTGACAGAGATCTCGTCAGGGTATCATTTATTACAAGGATTCAATCAGAACAACAAAGTCAAGACATGAAGAAACGTCACGAAAGTTAGTCACTCATGAACCAGACAGTACATCGAGTGTCAGCATTGAAGTGGCGGAATTGATTCATAAGTCTCAGTGACTTTCAGAAGATTGTCAGAAGAATGGATGCTGCTCAGGGTTAGTATTAATTCTCTATTAATTAATTAAGTCATATAATTTTAATTATGAAAATAATTTATATCTGCAAAGATTAATTTATTTGATTAATTAAATTAATTGATTAATTAATTCTGAATTAATATTAAGGTTTTTCAGAATTTTAATTGGTTAAAATCTGTTTTAATTCTAAAAAGACAACTGATTGTACTAGTATGACAATCGGTGTGACAATTGATAGTCATACCGAAAGTCATGCTAATTCAGTTGATTGTCTTGATAGAATTATTATTTAGATTAAAATCACTTATTAATTCAGTAAAACAATTTCATTTGAACTAATATGACAATCGGTATGACAATCAATAGTCATACCGAAAGTCTTGCTAGTTCATTTTAATTGTCTTGCTAGCTCTAAAAGATTGTCACACCGAAAGTATTATTGGACAAAGGATTGTCATACCAGTTCATTGATCTCGGCTGTGTTGATTAAAAAGAAGCAGAAGCATCCAATTTACTTACTTACACAGAAAAACAATCAAACAGAAGCCAAGAACAAAACAGAGAAAAAGCAGCCAAATATTTCATCTTATCTGCTAATTCAAGATCACAATTTCTAGCTTGTAAAGTTAAATCCAATCAACTAGAAATCACTCTCTTGTTCTTGTGTAACAATCTAGCGGATCAAAATCCCTAGAACTTAATCTCAAATCGCATTTAGCATTTGATCTTTTAATTACAAAAATAGAAAAAGTTCATGTCGAATTTATTCTAAATTTGTAATAATTGATTTGAGATTAATCCCTTGTAACCGATACCGTAGTTGTAACACCTTTCAAGTTTAATAAAAGTTTTATTTAACTTGAATTTTGTTTCACAATTTTATTCCGCATTTTATTCGACTAAACGATATTGTTTGCATTCAACCCCCCCTTCTACAAACAAATTGGGACCTAACAACAAGTCCTTTAAATATTAAAGATTTACTATTTGTGAACTTACTTAAAGAATTCCTTGTAATTTGGATTTCCAACTAATATGCAATAAGTAATATCCCAAATTTACAATCCAACCTTGAAAAAAAAAATTCATCAAGTGGTTTAGTAAACGCTTCTACAAGTAACTCTTTGACTAAACGACATGCTCTCGAAAGAAATGATACCTAGTGTCAAGGTGCATTGTCATAAAGTGTTCCACACAGTTTTTGTAGTTGAAGTTGTTTCTTATCATAACAAGAAATTAATCTTCTTCCATGAAGTTGATAGCTTCTCGAGATGCTTCTCCTGTCACTTAAGTTGACAGCTTCCAGAGATGCTTCTCTTATCTTTTTTACAACCTGCGTAATCTATATCTATATAGCCAAACATGTTAAGCACGTTATCTTTAAGGTACAATACTCTAAGAGTTGGTAGTCCCTTAAGATATCTATAAATCTTATTAATAGCTATAAGATTGGATTATCTAGGATCCACATGGAACCTTGCACATTGGCATCTTGAGAACATTACATGTTGTCTATTTGCATTTGAGTAAAAGAGTGAGCTTGTCATACCTCTATAGTTTGTCATTATACCTAAGTTGCACTGATCAAGATTTAGTGGTTTTATCATTATTTTGGTTTACTTGTTCTCCTTAAAAAATTGTTCTTTTGGTTTGATTGAAGTAATTCCAAAAATAATTGCAACTTTTCCAACACGCTCGTCCATACTTACTATGCAATTACTTAGCAAATGACTTGCACAAGTTTTAGTTAGTAGACCAACATATAATATTATCATGATATCACTGCACATATATATCATTATGTTTTTGCCTAGTGATAATGAAAGTTATTTATATGACGACTCCACTAGTTCATTTTTAACTGTGATTTTGGTTAGAGTTTCATACCATGTCCTTGACAATTTCTTGAGTAAGATACTAGTTCATAACAACCTGTAGTGAGCTTATGAAAAAGAAATATACAGAGTCCAATTGATCTGTAACTGCAAAGTTTATGAACTGTTGTACATTGATTTCTTCTTTTGACTCACCATCCAGGAGTGCATTTTTTCACATTCATCGGATAGATATTGAAGTTTGAATGTGCATCAGGTGCCAGATATGTCATAATATCCTCAAGTCTCATCATTGGAGCTTTCTGTTAGATACTGCTTCCAGATAATAACTTAGCATCCAGTTTGGCCTTGTCCCTCGTAACAATGCCATTGTCATCCAGTTTGACTTCTGGTTATCTTTGTACCTGTTAGGATTATGTTGTGAACTTAATGATAAGTTAAACAAATCACCTTAGTAGATTTAACTTAGTGAATTTTGTAGCACTCGACGGATGATCAAATATAGTCCCGACGGATAATCTTTACTGTCCCGACAGATGACAAATTAACATCAATCGAGTGAGTAGCTTATGTAATAATAAGATTTGTAGCACATTTATGCAAACGACTTGGTGTAGATTCTGTGGGAGTATATGAGTCATGTTGACTACTAGTGGATACGCAGATTAGGTTGAATAATTGTAAATATGAGATGTCTTGTAATTCTGTATAAGTAAAATGGAGTCAAGTGACAAATAGCTACCCGATGGATGATCAACAAGCTACCCGACGGATGATCAACAAAGCTTCCCGACGGATGACAAACATGTACCTGACGAATGATCAAATTCAAATATCTGTTGACAGACAACACAGTCACATGCGTTGGGTGTTTGCAAAAGGAATGTGGCATCCTGTTAAGCAGGAATTTGAGAATAAAGAAGCATTACCATTTCCATGCAATTGTGAAGATATTCAAAGATGCTGGAATAGAGTAGTGAAGTAGCATGGAATTGGACTAGATATGTTTGTTTTATTATCTTATCTTATTGTCATGTAAACTTGGTGATATATAAACCAAGTGTAGCTAGTAGAACATTAAACTAAGCAAACACATTTTAAAGAGAGATAGAAAAAGCTGTACTTGTCAAGAATTTCTCTGTAGTTTGTTTGTTCTACTTGTAAAGCAGCTGTGAGCCATTCTAAGCTACAAAGAGTTCTCAAACTGATATATATATATATATATATATATATATATATATATATCTGGTGGATACATTCAATTCCACGAAAAATTTTTAAAAGCTTGTGTTTTTATTACTTTGTGTTTTAATTTAAATAATCCTTTCATTCCGCACTCTGCAAATCAAACACTTATATATATATTCAGTTAGAACATTTTTAAAATCTTGAAAAAGTAGCCAGAATTACATTCAACCCCCCTTCTGTAATTCTTGTTGTATTGTTAGGGAATAACAATTGGTATCAGAGCAAGCTCTTGAAGTATAAAGAGTGTAAAGATCACAACAAACAACAAGATGAACAACAAGGATGTTGGAGTCAAAATTCCATTTCTGGACAAAGATAATTATCACCACTGGAAGGTAAAAATGCACCTATATCTTCTTTCCCAAGATGAGGCCAATGTGGATTACATAGAGAGAGGTCCTCATGTAACAATGAGAGCTGCAACTGGCAATGAACCATCTGTTCTCAAACCTAGGCATGAATGGTCAGATCCTGATATTGAGCAAGTCAGGAAAGATGAGAAGGCCATGAACATTCTGTTCAATGGAGTTGATGGTGATATGTTTGATAACATCATTAACTCTAAAACAACCAAAGAGGTTTGGGACACAATCCAGATTATTTGTGATGGTACTGAGCAAGTAATGGAGAACAAGATGTAGCTACTGATTCAGCAATATGAGCATTTCTACTGTGAAGAAAGTGAGTCTCTCACTGATATTTTTAGTAGATTTCAAAAGCTACTAAATGCTCTAAAGTTGCATGGAAGAGTCTATCAAACAAAAGACTCTAACCTCAAGTTCCTTAGATCTCTTCCAAAAGAGTGGAAGCCAATGACAGTTTCATTGAGAAATTCTCAGGATTATAAGGAGTTCACCTTGGAGAGACTGTATGGCATCCTAAAAACTTATGAGCTTGAAATTGAGAAAGATGAAAGGATGGAGAAAGAAAGGAAGAAAGGTGGGTCCATAACACTGGTTGCTGAGTTAGAGAAAAAGAAAGAGATGAAGGTAGAAGCTGTTGAGTCTACATCAAAGGTCAGTGAAAGCAAGGGTAAAGGGTTGGTAGCTGAAAATGAAGATCAGTTGAGCCAAGATGACATGGATGATATTGATAAGCATCTAGCATTCCTATCCAGAAGATTCGCCAAGCTCAAGTTCAAAAAGAATTTTGGAGCAGCCAAGCCAAGTAGAAACATGGTGGATAAATCCTAATTCAAATATTTCAAATGTGGCTTGGCAGGCATTTTGCCAATGAGTGTAGAAAGTCAGATTCTAGCAAGAAGAAGTTTGAGCCTGTTGATTATAAACAGAAATATTTTGAGTTGCTCAAGCAAAATGAAAGGGCTTTCATTACACAAGAAAATGACTGGGCAGCTGATGGATTGGATGAAGATGAAGAAACAAGCTATGTCAACCTAGCCCTGATGGCCAAGTCTGATGAAACAGAAACAAGTTCTTTAAGTAATCAGGTAATCACCACTAACCTAGCACATTTATCTAAAGCTGAGTGTAATGATGCAATCAATGACATGTCCACAGAATTATATCACTTGCGTGTTACACTTAAGTCCCTCACTAAGAAAAATGCTAAAATTAAAGAAAACAATTTATTTTTAAGTGAGAGGGATAATGTGCTAGAGTCTCGGTTTATTGAATTTGAAAAATTAAGAATTGAGTGTAAGATTGCTAAGGATGAATTAACCGAGTCCTTGAAGAAAGAAGAGATTTTAAAGAAGCAGCTTGAACGAGAACAGGAAGTTATTAAGGCATGGAAATCATCCAGAAATGTCTATGCTCAAATCACTAAAGTTCAAGGTATTAAGTCCTTTTGTGATGCAGCCTGGAAGAAGAGTAAGGAGAAGCTGGAATCCAATTTGGTTGAAGGATTGTTGACAGATGTGAACTCGATGGATGATGAAAATCATCCGCCGGATAATCAAAAGGATTATCTGTCGAGTGACAAAGAGCCACATCCGTCAGCTGTGAATAAACCTGTGAGCAAAGCTAAGCTAGCCAAGTTAAATGAGAAATATGAACCAGTCTCGAAGAACTTTATTCCAGGAGAATCAAGTCAAGTGAGGAAGGAAAAGAAAGTTAATGTTGGTCATCTATCCATCAAGCAATTGAATGACAGATTAGAAAAGATTGAGGTTAAAACAGAAGCTAAAAAGAAAAACAATAGAAATGGGAAAGTAGGAATTAAAAAACATCACAACTACACACCTGACAAATATGCACCCAGAAAAATCTGTGTTAAGTGTGGTAGTGTTAATCATTTGTCTGTTAATTATAAACTTGCGATGCCTACTGCCATGTCCACACCCTCTTCTTTTCCCAACATGACTGCCATGTCTACCATTCCTATGAATGCTATGTCTGCTCAGAATATGAATGCACAATTTGCTAATATGCCATTTGCTCCGAATCCTTATTATGTTGCATTTAGTATGCCTCAAATGCCATCTAGCATGCCTTCCTGGAATAACATGTTTGCAAATAGCATGCCTTTTCCTGTTAATCAAAATATGCATGACAATCCTATTTTAATGAATGGTTTCAAAGGTCCAACTCAAATGACTAAGGATGAATCAGAAATTCCCAAGTCAAATGAGATCAAACCTAAGAAACCAAAGAAGAAAGCTAACAAGGAAGGACCCAAGGAAACTTGGGTACCAAAATCAACTTGATTTGATTTTGATGTGTGCAGGGAAATAGAAAGAATCATTGGTATCTGGATAGTGGTTGCTCAAGGCACATGACTGGAGATTCTACCCTTTTCACCGAGTTCAAGGAAAGAGCTGACCCAAGTATTACCTTTGGAGATGACAGCAAGGGTTATACAGTGGGATATGGCTTGATTTCAAAAGACAATGTCATCATTGAAGAGGTTGCCCTAGTCGATGGTCTCAAGCATAATTTGTTGAGTATCAGCCAGCTTTGTGATAAGGGCAATTTAGTAACCTTCAATTCAGAAGCCTGTGTTGTGACAAACAAAAAGAGCAACAAAGTGGTTCTCACTGGAGTGAGAAAAGGAAATGTGTACCTAGCTGGCTTCAACTCATCAAATACAGAATCTGTTACTTGTTTTCTCAGTAAAGCAAGTCAAGATGAAAGTTGGCTATGGCACAATAAGCTGTCTCATCTAAACTTCAAAATCATGAATGAGCTTGTCAAGAAAGAACTGGTTAGAGGCGTTCCTCAAGTGGAGTTTACTAAGGATGGATTGTGTGATGCTTGCCAAAAAGGAAAGCAGATCAAAGCATCATTCAGAAAGAAGCTTGATTCAACAATTGAAGAACCTTTAAAATTGCTACACATGGAACTGTTTGGACCAGTCAATGCGTTATCCATCTCAAAGAAAAGATTATGCCTAGTAATTATGGATGATTTCTCAAAGTTCTCTTGGACATATTTTCTAAAGTCTAAAGATGAAGCTAGTGAAATCATCATCAATCACATAAAGCAAGTTAACAATCATCCTGACTTTAAAGTAAGAAGAATCAGGAGTGACAATGGAACTGAGTTCAAGAATTCTGTGATGAGATCATTTTGTGAAGAAAATGGGGTTATGCATGAGTTTTCTGTAGCAAGAACTCTACAACAAAATGGAGTAGTGGAAAGAAAGAACAGATCTCTTATTGAAGCTGTAAGAACTATGCTTGAAGAATCAAAGTTACCAACATATTTTTGGGCTGAAGCTGTGAATGATGCCTGCTACACTCAGAATATTTCTTTGATTAATCAAGAAAAGTGTATGACACCCTACCAATTGTTCAAGAACAGGAAGCCAACTCTAAACTTTCTTCATGTCTTTGGTTGTAAATGTTATATCTTAAGGAATCAACATGGGAAGTTTGATGCTAAAACAGATGAACGAATTTTTGTTGGATATGCCATGGGAAAGGCTTATAGAGTGTAAAATCTAAGAACCAAGATTATTATGTAATCAGTACATGTTATGTTTGATGATAAAAAGATTGAAGGACTGCAAGATGGAGATTTCCATGAGAGCCTCAAGTTTGATAATGTGGAGATGGTTAGTGATGACAATGATGATGATAGTGATCAAGAAATAGTGGATAAAGATAATGCAGAAAAGTCTATAACTAATGAAGCACACAATTCAAAATCTGTCGAGTTGCAAAATGCTTCATCCGTCGGGAGATAATCTGCCTTATCCGTAGAGAGACAATCAGCTTCATCCGTCGGGACACAAAGTGCATCATCCGTCGAAATATTAAGAGAAGCTGAAAGTTAGTATAGATCACCTACAGAAAGTTCCCCTTTCTCAAATCAAAGATTCACACATTCAGGGGGATTATCTCATAATCAAAACTCAGTCACACATCAAGACAACAATGAGGCATCTTCATCTAGAGCTAATCTACCTCAACAAAGGAAATGGACTAAAGATCACCCTTTTGAGCTCATCATTGGTGATGCATCTTCTAGAGTTCAAACAAGGAGAGCAACTCAAGAAGAATGTCTATATAGCAGCTTCCCATCTAAGGAAGAACCAAAGAAAGTAGAAGAAGCTTTGTTGGATCCTGATTGGATTTTAGCTATACAGGAGGAGCTAAACCAATTTGAAAGGAACAAGGTATGGGAGCTGGTACCCAAACCTAAAGGAAAGAATCCAATTGACACCAAGTGGGTATTCAGAAACAAGATGGATGAAAATGGCATAGTGATCAGGAATAAAGCTAGATTGGTTACTAAGGGCTACTGTCAACAAGAAGGAATAGATTTTGATGAAACCTTTGCTCCTGTTGCAAGACTTGAAGCCATCAAAATTTTTTTAGCCTATGCAGCCCATGCCAATTTCAAGGCCTATCAAATGGATGTCAAAAGTGCCTTTCTGAATGGAGATTTGGAGGAGGAAGTCTATGTCAGTCAACCTCCTGGTTTTGAAGATCCAAATTTTCCAGGATATGTCTACTATCTTTTAAAAGCACTTTATGGACTGAAGCAAGCACCTAGAGCCTGGTATGACACTTTATCAAAGTTTCTTTTGGAAAATCACTTCACAAGAGGTACCGTTGATAAAACTTTATTCTTTAGAAATGTTAATAGCTCTAGTATACTTGTTCAAATCTATGTAGATGATATTATATTTGGCTCTACAGATGAAAAACTTTGCAAAAAGTTTGCCAAATTGATGCAAAGTAAGTATGAAATGAGCATGATGGGAGAACTAACTTACTTTCTTGGTTTACAAGTTAAATAAGTTAGTGATGGAATATTCATCAGTCAAACTAAATATATTCATGATCTTTTAAAGAAGTTTGATCTAATGGATTCCACATCTGCAAAATCTCCCATGGTCACTGCAACTAAGCTTGATATTAAACACTACTGAAAAGTCTGTGGATATTTCAAGCTATAAGGGCATGGTTAGCTCACTTCTGTACTTAACAACTAGTAGGCCAGATATAATGTTTGCTACTTATCTTTGTGCTGGATTTCAGGCTGACCCTAGAGAATCTCACTTAGTAGCTGTTAAGAGAATTTTCAGATATCTCAAGGGAACACCAAAACTTGGCATTTGGTACCCTAGAGATTCTGCTTTTGATCTAACTGGTTATTCAGATGCAGATTATGCAGGTTGTAAAATAGACAGAAAAATTACAACAGGAACCTGTCAATTTCTAGGGAACAAGCTTGTGTCTTGGTTCAGTAAAAAGCAAAATTCAGATTCTATTTCTACAGCTGAAGCTGAATATATTACTGCTGGATGTTGCTATGCACATATTTTGTGGATGAAAAACCAATTGTTGGACTATGGTCTACATGTGGACAGAATTCCCATTTTTTGTGATAACACAAGTGCAGTTGCCATCACTGAAAATCCAGTACAACATTCAAGAACAAAGCACATAGACATCAAGTACCACTTCATTAGGGAACATGTGATGAATGGTACTGTGGAACTTCATTTTTTTCCAAGTGAAAAGCAGCTTTGTAGCACTTGTGAATAAGGAGATTCCTCAGTCTGGAGACTTTCACAAGATGATGGGTTTTGTGAAGAGCTGTAAACTCAGTTATGTTATGCTGGAATCACCCACAATCTACTATGAAGTAGTGGAGGAGATATGGACAACTGCCGTGTACAACTCATCTGAGAAAACCATAACTTTCACACTTAAAGGTAAGCAGTTTTGCATCAATAGTGACATTGTCAAAGCATGCTTTAGGATTCCAGATAACACTGCTACTGTTCCACACACAAATACTGATATAGTTAACATGCTAAATTCTATGGGCTATGCTCTTTCTACTTCTAAGTTAAGTGAAATTAGGAGGCTAGGTCTTAGAAAGGAATGGAGCTATCTGTGTGATGTGATAACTAAAGTATTTTCTGGTAAAATTAGCAATTTTGATTCTATTAACATCTCCATACTTAACATGATTTATATGCTAGTTACTGATAAGTACTTTAATTTCAGTGACTTGATCATGTTTGAGTTAGGTTATAAGTTTGGAGAACTTAATAAGAGAGGTAAAAGTCTATTATGCTAGATTCTTTATGATGCTTGCTAACCATCTTATTGAGAATATTGTTGTTGAGAACCCAACCAACAAGCTAAATTGTTGGGTTCAAGAAAGGAGAGTCATTGCTGATCTCAACAGGGCAAGTCACCACGAACAGGTGCCCCTCCATTTCTTTTCAATCATGGAGGGACCTCAGGTAAGTGAGGTAAGCACCACTGTCTCCACTCTTCCAACCTCACACATTTCTTTGCCTTCAAGTGTAGCTATGGCATTTGTGTCAATGACCCAACAGATGCCTACCCAAGCTATCAAACCAAAAATTTCAAAATCCAAAACTAAGAAGGCCCCCTCTGGTTTCTTTCAAAAGAAATCAGTTGCAAAATCTACTAAACACAAAGAGGGGAGTGTGAAGGAGAGTGAGCAAGGTGAGGGACATGGTGAAAATCAAAGAAACCCTAAGGATAAGGCTGGTGAGATGACTGTACCTAAGCCTAGCCACACCACAATTTCCCAACAAACTGTGGTTGTTAATAAAGAAATAAGCTCACTTCTAGTTTCATCCTTCCAAAAGGATGTTACTATTAAAACAAGCTCCCAACCAGGAGCACAGGCCAAGAAGGTTAGGGACACAAGTTCACCACAGACTTATACCAGAAAGAAAAGATCAAAAACCCTTGGGGATGCACAGGGAACACACACAGTGCAAACTGGTGCTAAAGACCCAGTCACTGCACCATCTCAAAGTCAGATTGATGTGGCTCCAATAAATATGGACTCACAGCCAAAATCATTAATAATTGAAGCACCCGAAACACCAAATTCACCCACACACTCATTGGATGTAGACATGATTAATACATCACTTCCAAATTCTCCATTTTTAACTCTGTTGGAGAAGCCAAAAATTCAAGCAAGTGAGCATCATCTTTTAGATGATTTATTGGCTCACTTGCCAATTCTTTCTGAGTCTATTGAGACATCTGTGCCCAAATTTTCATCAATCTGCATAGAGTCTACAATAGTCTCCACTCCAAACTCATTCATTTCTTCTATCCCGGTGGATATCATTCATCCGTCGAGTAGTGATTATATTCGAAGGATGTGCCTAACATCAGTCATCCGTCGGCTAGCCAAACTACTACCCCGATGCCTATCCCTCATCCGTTGGGAGCCTCTGCACATCTTCAAATTTCTTCAATTATCACAAGTGCAGAGGACTTAATAGTAGTATAATCACTCTTAGGATTGAGGGAAGGGAGTGAACTGAGTGAGAGGCTGGGTTGCTCCCAGGCAAAAGGAGAGAAAATGAGTGAACCTATGCAGTCCATTTCTTCAAGACTGAAAAAAGTGAGTGAGGGGAGTCCCACTTTAGATGGTGAAGGTGAGGGTGTGAGGGTGGGAAGCCAAGGGGAGCCCTTGATGCAAAAACATAGAGAAAATGAGAGAAATATAGGTACTGGAGAGATAAGGATGGACACCATTGCTAGTGATTCAATGAATGTCAGTGATGCAGAAAGGAAAAGACTATTTCAGCAAGAATATCAAGCTGTCATGGACTCTATTTCCCTAGATGCTGAGACATTTACTCATCCTGTTACAGCTTATCAAACTCTAGTTGTACAGGTCAATGAGGAGGCTGAAAAGATGCTCAACTTAGTGTACACTACTCAATCTCTATAAAGAGCAAAGGATGCAATCACTGTTATGCCTTCAACCACTGGCAGTGATTTTGAACTAACTGAAGATTCATTTGGGGATGCTGGTGGGGATGATGAGGAAGACAACATGAACATAGGGGGAGATGCAGATATTCCTTCCTGGATGCTAACTAAAGAATATTCCTACTCACATCTCCAATCCACACTATTCAAGCTCATTCATGACACCCAAACAGCCATTCAAGCATCTATAAATGCTAGCACAAAGAGACTACTTACATCACATCTTGAAGCTCTTCAACTGCACAAGATTCAAGCTCTCCAACACAGTCAAAGTATGGATAAAATCAAGCAAGAAGTCTCTGAAGTAAAACTGGATCTCATTGCAAGATTGGATGCTAGACTTCCTGGAACCACCATGACTGAGATAGCTCAGAAACTGAGGAAGGAAGCTGATCTCAATAGAAAGGTTGAAGCCATGGACTCTAGATTATCTGATGTGGAGAAGTCAATGGCCAAGATACTTGCTAACCAAGAAACTCATACTGCTCTGCTCCAACAGTTGGTGGTTGCTCAACTCCCTTCCACTCAACAACCTGATGCTAACAAAAGGGGGAGAAAGGCTTATCAAGTGAGGGGGAGAAACAGCTCAACATTCAAGTCAGCAAAGTAATTGTGCCAACAATTTCTTTCACCAAGTCACCAGCTATGGACATCATTGACATCATAAATCTGGCAGCAGAAAAACTGGAATCAAATGACAAACTGCTAAAGATTGATGTAGCAGTAGCTGAAAAGGAACTAAAAGAAAAATGGATGAAAATAGATGCAGAAATTCAACAGAAGTTTGGACCAATTCAAAAACCAGAATTTTTTTTAATCATAACTCTCAAGTCAAGCATATTTCTATGAATGAAATGAGTTTGAATTATCTGGAAAAGGGTCAAACGTCCTGCATAAAGTCTCCAAAGGCAAATCTGGTCCTGAAGCCTAAAAGAAACTACTTAAAGTTTTCAGATAAAAACCATATGGATACTGTGTTTGAGATACCCAGGTCAATTGCATTTTTAAAAGATCTTACTAATTCAGCACTTAAAAGAAGAATTGCCAAAATCTACAGAAATGGTAAAGAAATTTATGTGGTGGCTGGACACCCTCTGTTTACAAAAGCTTAGAAGGAAGAGAAGAAAAGAATCAGGCAAGAAAAGAAGCAGGTTGCCTTAGATGCTAAAAAGCTCAAACAAAAGAAGGAGCAAGCTGCTAAAACAGAGATTTCTGCACAACCATCTGAAATTGCTGAACCTCAAGATCAGAAAGTGCAAGATGCACCAAAATAGAAAAGAAGATTCAGATACAAGCTTCCCTTCAAAAGAAAATTGGACTTCAGTGATGAGGAAATGGAAGACAACATTCCCAAAAAGTTTACAACTTCAACTCAGTCAACAAAACCCTCAGTGGTATTTGAAGAATTCAAGGTGGTGGATCCAACCAGGAATATTCATGGTGAGCCCATAATTCCAAAGGATGAGCCAGTAGATTGGGATAGTTTTCCAATTCCTGAACTAAACTTTCCTATTTTCAACAAGCCAAAGAAAAAAAAGACTAGAGTAATCAAGAAAGTGAAGCCTGTGACTCTCAGATCCAAGACCCTAACCAAATCTCACCCCACAGTCAACGAGGAAGATCTCTTAAACATCTGTGACATCAAAGAGTTCTCTGAAATAAACCTCTACTTGGAATAATTGGAAGAAGTAAGAGGGATTGATGCCTACAGACATCTTCCTGAAAGGCTAGTGGTCAAGTACAAGAGAGGGAAAGAGATCACATGGCCACTTCACAGGATTCTTTAAGAAAGCCAATATGTATTGATAAAGGTCTATTCATCCTTCAAGAACTTTGGATTTAATGTGACTGCAAGGAGAATAGTCCTAAAGAAAATAGAGGAGCTAAGGAGCAATAGAGCCAAAGATGCACTCCTAAAAACTCTGTCTATTCCCTTCACAGGAAAGAGTGTGCATTTGAGGCCTTATTGGCTGATGGAATTCATGGATGATAAGGGAGTTAGAAGATTCTTCAGACTGGATGACCAACTGAGTATCTCTAGCAATGAGACTCTTTTGGAAATGCAAGAAATGTTGGATTTATCTGAAGCTGATGAACTTGAATTCCACAGACAACTGCAAAATTAGATAGAAGAGAACAAAGAGAGGCTTGGGAAGAAATCCAGACAATCAAGGAAATAGATTTATCTGCTCAGACTAGAGGAGCACCTTGATTATGATTGTGAGCAACTTCTTTGTACACTTTGCCTTATTCAATTTTCAATAAATATTGTAGCACTTATCACTTTTATCTACTATTTTTCAATCTGTGTTTTTAGGGTGTTTTGTTATCATCAAGTTTATCTTAATTTATGGCTACAATTCCTGTAGACATAAATTGGGGGAGATTGTTAGGAATATGTTGAGAACTTGATGATAAGTTAAACAAATCACCTTAGTAGATTTAACTTAGTGAATTTTGTAGCACTCGACGGATGATCAAATATAGTCCCGACGGATAATCTTTACAGTCCCGACGGATGACAGTTTAATATCCATCGAGTAAGTAGCTTATGTAATAATAAGATTTGTAGCATATTTCTGTAAACGACTTGGTGTAGATTCTGTGGGAGTATATGTGTTAGGTTACACAACACTGTAGAAGGGGGTTGATTACAGTGTTTATACAATCAAATCGATTTAACACAAGTATGTAACAAAGATCGAGTATATTGAATAAACTCTGTTACAATAAGAACTGTGTTCTCTCTCAGTGATGAACAAATATCACTAAGAGCTGCTAGGTTACAATGTATAATCTTCTCGATAATGATAACACATATAGTGTAAACCCTAAGTCTGTGTTTATATAGTACACAGTTATAAGATAACTTCTAGTTGATATGGAATACAATTCTGTCTCCTAAAATATATCAATCAGATATCTTCTACAAGTCTTCTAGTCTTCTAACTCTTTCCATGCATATCTTCTTTTGTTTTAGTCTCGATCTTCTCCTATAAATCATCCTTATTCCTTAACTGAAAGTCTTCCCGCACTTAAATTCTGATATGACCTTAAGTTCTGATATTCTGACTTCCAGTAAATCCTGATTTCAGTAAGTCCTGATTTGTCCTGTTGTTAAGTTCTGAAAACTAAACGCAAATCATATTAGACATGACATCTCAAATATATCTAACAATCTCCCCCAATTTGTAAATTATGCAAAATATACAAGTTAATAGATTTAATGATGTCAAAAAAAATTTAAGTACAAATGCAATAAGAGTTTAACTAGACAATTAACTACAACTTACAGTCCTTGTAGCTTTTACCAATCTCACTGAGTCAATCTGAATCCAAAATGATTCTTGACAAAGTTTGATATCAACTTTTCTTTTTTAATCCTCAGGACTTGAGCTATTGTAGTCTTGACTTGCTTCATCTCTTTACCTTGACTTCCAATCTGGTAGATTGCAGTCCTTAAAGCAGATATGGTTTCTTTCTAAACCATCATCCAGTCTTCTTACCCTTATATGAGAAGAATCTTCATTGTAGCACAGACATTTCTCATTCAGTATGACTTCAAGCTTAGTGGAATCCTTCTTCATTGGAATTACACTTCCATCATCTTCAACTATATTAGGAATGAATTATGTAACCCTTGAACCAGACATTCGAGCTTTATCTCTAATGGTCTTCAATATGAAATTTGACAATCTCCTAGTAATATCAGACTTTACCTCTAAAAGGTAATGAAAGAATTGAAGTTCTTTCAGTGATTTGTTTAGCACATCTGATTCTGACATTTGATATGTCCTTCCATCTTCAAGAAATAGAATCAGATTTTCCTTGACATTGTGCTTGTCATGAGCATCCAGTACCACTTGAACAGAGGTAACCTTATCAAGGTGTTTCTGTGTAATATCTTTAAGAGGTTTGTTAGTTAACAAAAATGGATCTCTAGTAGCAACTTCAACTCCTGTCTTAATCTTAGCTTCATCAGAACCTAGTCCAGCCCTGTCTCTTGGTTCTCTAGCATTTAACCCAATAGTCATGAAATCAGACAGCAATTGGCTTTTCTTTGGATCTGATGGTTTGACACTTTTCCACAGAAGTTTCTTTTTATCAGCTACTTCCATCTTGTCTAAATCAACTTGAGCACTGTCAGAGGTTGATGTCTTGATGACTTTATCAGAACTTGATGTTTCTTCTGTAACTTGTTGTTCTTCACTCTGAACAACTTGAGCACTGTCAGAGGTTGTCTTGGATTCTTCAGAAATCTTCCTTCTTTTCAGAGTTTGAACATCTTCATCTTCATTAAGAATATCATCAGTAACTTGAACCATTTTGCACACTGGTTTCATCAGGATTTGATAAATTTTCATCTCCAGTGGCTTGGTTCATCAACTTTTCCCTTTCCTTTGTCTTTGGGATCAATCTCAATTTATGATCTAGTCTTGGGCTTTGATGCCTTAGTATTTGACTTCTTCTTGATCACAATGCCTTTTACCTTAGGCCTTGGAGGTTTCTTTGCAACAGAAGCTTTAGACTTTAGATTTGTCTTTTCAGCTTTAAATCTAGCTTCTTCCTCCTTGAGATTTTTTAAATCCATTCCAGGATTATGCTTCAGAAATAATCTTCTAGCAATTTCTCATCAAGTGTCTGAATCTTGGGATCCTTGTAGTAGACTGTAGTCTGCCTCCCCTTTAGCTTCAGAGTTTGCATAAACTTTTGAGAGTCTTGACTTCCACCTTGAATCAGAATATCAGGCTTTATCATCAGACTTTGCTCATCAGAACTTGATATCAGATTTTGATTATCAGCACTTGTTATCAGATTTTGAGTTTGAGCAGCTTCAAAACTTATCTTCTTTTGAGTAGAAGATTTGCTTGCATCAGTAATTAGCTAGTTTCCTAGAAGAAACCTTGCTTTTGTGCTCTTTACCTTGAACTTGACCTCTACCCTTGCTAGGGTTTCCCTGGTCATCAGCTTCATCATCTTTCTTCTTCAGTACTTGATCATTAGAGCATTTGGACTTAACTATCTTCTCCCCCTTTTTGGCATCATTAGGTAATAAGAGAGAGAGAAGAAGTTCAACTGAAGATTGGATTTCATCCAATTGAGCTTTTTAAGAAGCTTGATTTTGCAGGACCTCAGCAATTTTGGCCTGTTGCTTCTCCTGAACTTTCTCAATTGCTTCAACCTTTCCAGAATTAGGTATGATAAACCTCTTTTTATCAAGCTTGGTCTCCATATCTAGCTTTTCAGCTTTTTCAAGAAGCTTGTCAACCTTTTCTTGAGTAGCAGAGTGTAGACCTTGAAGATTTTTCGTAGACAGAGTTGTGACTTTGAGTTGTGTCTTGAAATCAGAATTTGTGAGCAACTCATCATCTTTTCCAATATGGTTTGTCAGTACTTTGGAGCTTGGAATGAAATCAGTTTCATTCCACTTCTTGGTCCACTCCACACCTTTGTGAGTATCTTTCCAAGGAATAGGAGAATCCTGTTCAATAAATTTTTGGATCAATGCCTCATTTTCAAGAATAGGAGATGGAGTCTCTACAGAAATACTGTCTCCAGTACTGGGAGAAGACTCATCATTCTCTGATAAGACAAGTGTATGTGAGGCAATGGGAGATTCTGGAACTACCTCATCTAAATTCTGATCTTCAGGTTCCCGGTCAAGAATTGGTGTGGATGGTATCTCAACATTTAAGATTGGAGAATGAGTTGGAGATGACTGAGCTGCTGTAGGAGCTTTCAGATAAGGAACAGTAGGAATATTTAGATTGTGAATATCTATTTCAGAACTTGTTGCTTGTTCTTCAGCATCATCTGTTGCTTTTATTGGAGAGATAGGAGGGGTGAGCACTGTATCAGGAACAGTGTCTTTTGTTTTTGGAATGGATTCAATGATAATTGGCTCTTTTGAGATCAGAGATTCCTGATCCCCTTCCTCAGTTTCTTCAATATCTTCTGATGGAGGCTTAGCGAAATGCCTCATAGCCCTCATTTTCTTCAATCTCCTTGATAGTGAAGGAGTTGCTTGAGCATCAGAACTAGCAGTTCTCTTTCTCTTCAAATTACCTGAACCCTAAGCTTCAGCATTTATCTGTTGGGCTGACCCTTCAGCTTCTATTTCTTACTGAAAAACCACAGTTTCAGCTTCAACAGTCAAAGGTTCTGATGCATGAACCTGTGCTTCCTCATCTTCTGATTCATCCCTTAGAATCGTCTTTCTTCTCCTTGGTGGAGACTTAGGAACAGACTTTGTACTAGAAGGTTTGGATCTTGATGCTTTAGCAGATGGTTGTTGTTGTGAAGATTGAGATGATGGTTGGAAGTAAGTTATGATGGTTGGTTGAGTTGGTTAAGGTTGAGAGGTGGTTGGTTGTGTAGTTGTTGGAGGTACTGATGGAGGTTAGGTTGGTTGGACATCAGGATATAAGGCAACATAGGTGGCTGGATCAGAATTTACCAAGACTTGTTTGACAGATGTAGGAATTTGGAAGGGTCTCAAAATAGTCTTCTTATTATCAGTAGATAATAAGTCAGTAAAGGCTCTCTTAGCAAGCTTAAATGGTTCAATTAACTCACTTGCTAGTTGGGGTGCATCAGAGCAACAAAAACTATAAATAAGCTGACAGAATCTAGCAAAGTAAACTGTATTTCTATCTTCTTTCATCCTATCCCAAATAAATCCTAAAATAGCACTTGCATAATTAAAATAAGTTTGATTAATGAGAGCATACCCGATTTATTAACTGAGAATTGGGATTGCATTAAAATTAGAACATTTGTTGGCAAAGGCCTTTGTGATGTAGTCAAAGAAGAAACTCCATTCCCTCCTTATGTGAGGTCTCTTCAATTGACCCAGATTTGCCAAAGTCTTTTCATACCCCAGATTGGCCATCATCTGTTGAAGAGCTGGCTCCTCAACTGTTGAACTGTAGACACAGTTTTCTGGCAAATGTAAAGCTTGTCGAACTGTAGCCAAAGTCACTACATGCTCATCCTCCCCTGTTGAAAAGATAATACTTGGGGACCCATGAGCACCACCATCATCATACATGCCACTTTTCCAAAACTCTAGCACTTGAGTTCCAGAGATTGCTTCTGGTTGGGTCAAAGCATACCTAATCTCAGAGTTAGCAAGGAAGACCTGAATGAAGTAAAGTTCTGATGGAGCTTCACCCTTGCTAAGAATAGCCAAGTAGTTGTTAGGAACAAACTTAGTTCCATTGAAAACAATGTCTTTTGGCGCCATTTCTGTGAAAAATCAAATGAGAAAAAGAGTGTTTGCAAGGTGTTTGATAAAATTCCTGTATGAAAAATAACTTCAAAGAATATTAGTGGGTGAGAGAAAATAAGAGAGATGAGAGAATAAGAAAAGTAGGTAAAAGATTAAAAAATCTTTTAACTCTCTTATTTATACAGCCCAAGTGATAACAGCTATATTTTTGAAGCATGGCAGACAATTTACACCTGGAAACATGTGAACAGTCAGTAAAAAGTTAAAGCAGGAGTTAGTGGGCACGAGAACTAAGCAGTAATTAATGTGCACATGCAGTTTTTCAAGACAAACACGTTTCCCACTTAACCAAATGATTATGACTATTTTTATCTCAGCTAATTATATTCTGATAAAATATGATCATTTCAGTATTTACCATAAATAAGTCAAGTAAATAAATAATACCACGTAAGCATCAGAGTTTCCATCAGGATTTGCATCAGAACTTGACTAACATCAGAATTTAACGGTCATCAGAACATGGCTTCTGTACTCAAAAAGTGAATGTTAGTTACTGTGATTCTTCATACAAATACTGACTTGTTTCTTCAGAGTTTAATCATCATAACTTCCATCAGAACTTGTCCTCAGAATTTATGCATATGACACTTAACTGTTTATCTAAAACAACTTAATCACTACATTAATTTTCATCATTCATATGGAGTGAAAGTGTGTGCATTATCAAATTATCAGATAAAGATTAAAGTCTGATAAACTTCGGAACATCTTTAGAAATAAGGCATAGCTAAGAAAAGTACTTAAAATATGTCATTAATAATGAAGTCTACTATAGAATAAATTTATACAAGAGTTCACCTCAACTGTTTATGCTCATTTTATGCATCTTTTGAAATTCCTTTTTACAGCGGCTTCTCAGTCTAAGTGAGTCACAACTGCTATCAGAATTTATGCTATTATCAGAGTATTTCTCCAGTAATCAGAGAATGTGAAAAGTCACCAAGAAAAATTTATTTGCTTTTCTAATGCATATAACTTAATACCAGCAATGCACTTGGGTCTTCCCTTCCACATATTTACTCTAGATCTCAAAGGAGTACCTGACTTCAATTTTCTTTTCTTTTCTTTAGATAAGTGAGGCTTATCAAGCATGTGGTTCATCCTTAAGATTTACTGACATCAGAATTTGACAGATAAGAAGCAAGAATCTAGTTTGTGACTTAGTAATAAGATACACAAAGTAAATTTGACTAAGTTCAAAATTAGAATTTGCTTGTGTTAATGAGTTTCCACATAAACAACTAATTCAGACATGGGATTTCTTGTATGTTAAAGACTACTAGGTCAGCATCTAGCATTAGGGTCCAGACTTTAGCAAATGTTTCATCATAATTAATACCCTCCTGTTGAGAGTAGCCTTTAGCAACCAGCCTTGCTTTGTTTCTTGTAATTATGCCATCACTGTCAGTTTTGTTTCTGAACACCCATTTTGTGCCAACAATGGATCTGTTCTTTGGTCTTGACACTAGGGTCCAGACTTTATTTCTTTCAAATTCATTTAACTCTTCCTGCATTGCTTGCACCCAATCAGTATCTTGAAGAGCTTCATCCACTTTCTTTGGTTCAGTCTGAGATATAGAAGAATTATATAGACATTCATTTGATGTTGTTGTTCTAGTTCTGACACCTGCTTCAGGATCTCCAATTATTAAGTCAGGTGTATGTGCCTTAGTCCACTTCCTTGCAGATGGAAGTTGTTCTCTAGAACTGGATCCTCCCCCATGATCCATATTATCTCCATCAGCATTTTATGATGCTCTCCCTGTAGTTATGCTCTCTGAAACTTCATAATTTGAGTTGGATCATTCAGGATTTGAAGTATCAGAGTTTCCAGAATTATCAGAATTTGGCTCATCAAAACTTGATGAATCAGAACTTGAAGAGCCAGTGACAGGTTCTGATGCTTCTTGAGAGTCTTGAGTTGTGGTAGGATCTTCAGCTTGCTCCCCCTGGACAGGTGAATTTTCCCTTGGAATAGTTACCACAGTTTCAATGACATCAAAACTTAATTCGTTAGAACTTACAGGATCAGGATTTAAGTCATCAGAATTTACAAAATCAGAATTTAAATCTTCATTTTCAAATCTCAGCTGATCATGATCATTGAAATCTTCAAGTCCATTAATCTTCTTATCATCAAAAGACACATTGATAGATTTTATGATAACCCTTGTTCTTAAATTGTAGACTCTGAAGGTTTTTGTGGAAAGTGGATATCCAACAAAGTTCCTTCATCAGCTTTTAGATCAAATTGACAGCTGTTCAGGATGAGTCTTAAGAACAAAACACTTACATCCAAATATATGAAAGTATTTCAGATTTGGCTTCTTTTTCTTCACCATCTCATATGGTTTTTTTCCATGCTTGTTTATGAGTGTAGCATTCTGTGTAAAACAAGCAGTCTGCATAGCTTCAGCACAAAAGTAGGTTGGTAGCTTTAATTCATCAAGCATAGTTTGTGCAACTTCATTGAGAGTCATGTTCTTTCTTTCTACAACTCCATTTTGCTGTGGAGTTCCAGGTGCATAAAATTCCTGCTTAATTCCATGCTCTTTGCAGAACTCTTCCATGATTAAATTCTTGAACTCAATGCCATAATCGCTTCTTATAATTTTGACAGAATCTTTGACAAATTTATCCAGCTGGCTGATATGATCAGTTAGAGTAGATGCAGTTTCATTCTTATTATGCAAGTAATACACCCAAGTGTATCTTGTGAACTCATCCACTATAACCATAGCATATTTCTTCTTTACAATAGACATGACATTGACTAGACCAAATAGAACAACATGCAATAGGTGATAAGGCTCAAGAATTGAAGATTCAGTTTTGCTCTTGAATGAAGATTTTCTTTGTTTTGCCTTTTGACATGAATCATAAAGGCCATCAGGAGCACAAACTAATTCTGGCAGTCCTCTCACAAGATCTTTCATTACAAGCTCATTTATGTTATTGAAATTTAAAAGAGAGAGTCTTTTGTGCCAATTCCAGCTTTCTTCAATTGATGCTCTACTCAACAGATAGATTGCAGAACCATCAGAACTTGTTGAAAGTCCGGCTTCATAAATGTTACCTTGTCTGTAACCTTTCAGAATCACTTTGCCTGTAGAATTGCTTACAACTTCACAGTGTTCTTCAAAGAAATCCACATGATAACCTCTGTCAGATTTGACTCACACTTAGCAGATTGTGTTTAAGTCCTGAGACAAAAGCTACTGTTTCAATTATGACATTCCCAAGATTGATATTGCCATATCCCAGAGTTTTTCCCATGTTGCCATCTTCATAAGAAACTCCTGGGCCAGCTTTCTCCATAAAGTCTGATAGCAGGGCTTTATTTCCAGTCATATGTCCTGAACATCCACTGTCCAGAACTACGATATTTTTCCTGTTGCCCTGCAATCACAAAGACCACTATTGGTTAGTTTTAAGGACCCAAACTTGTTTGGATCCTTTGGCCTTATTAAGTTTGTTAGCATTTGTAGCGGATTTAATTTCAGAGTTTATACTAACATGCTGTTTATCATAGTTATATCAGACTTTGCATCAGACTTTACACTGGAAGGAATAATACTAACTTTCTTCAAAGAAGGTTTTATTTGATAATAATCATAGTACAAACTATGATATTCCTTACAAGTATAAATGGAATGCCATAAACTACCACAATGAAAACAAGGATTTTGTGGCTTAAACCTAATAGAATGACTCTTAATTCCTGATTTAGGAGGTAAAGAGTTTATATCTTTATTTTTCCTAAAAAAGAAGCAAGATGGTTAGAGTTTCCACAGTTATAACATTTCTTTCTAGGAGCATTAGGAACAGGTATATAATTATTGCTTTTATTCACACCTTCCTTTCCATTCCTATTTTTCCTAGCTTCCTTTACCTTGTTCACATTTCTAATCTCTTTCAGCTTATGCTTAAGCTGCTTCTTTGTCATTAAGCCTATGTTTACTTCAGCTGGTTTATCCTGTTTGTCAGAAGTTGACTTTTCTTTAACTTCTGTCCTAGATTCTTTCATCTTTTCAGAATCAGACTTTACAGTTTTTGCTACAAACTTAACAGGATTTTCCTTTGTCTTAGCAGTCTGTTTAACAACAATTGACTCAATTTGCACAGTTCCTTTCTCACTTTTATCATCTCCATAACCTAAGCCCTCTTTCCAGTTTCCACTACTTAGTAAATTCTGAGTAGTTCTGCCAGAGTTAGTCCAAGTTCTGATACTCTCTTTTTCCTTTTCTAAGTCAGCTTTTAGAGATTCATTCAATTTTAACACTTCATCTCTAACATACAAAGCATCATCTCTTTCTTTCTTAGTTTTATGAAGAAAAACTAACTCCTTTTTCTAAATAGTCATTCCTATTTTTAAAAGCAAGATTTTCAGATGTTAATCTTTCAGATGTTAAAGTCTGATCTCTATAACTAATGAACATGGTTTTAAGATATAATCTCAACTCAGTAGTATCATCAGTATGAAAAACATAAGTTGTTTGAGGTACATTTAATTCAACAGTTTCAGGACTGCTATCAGCATTTGCCATCAAGGCATAGTTCACCTCTTTTTCAGAATCTGAAGTGTCTATCCAGCTTTTCTTCTTTGTGACAAGTGCCTTGCCTTTGTCACTTTTTCCTTTCTTGCAGTCAGGAGATATGTGGCCTCTTTCACCACAATTGTAGCATTTGACACTTGAGTTATCTCCTCTGTCAGACTTTCCTCCTTTGCCTTCAGACTTTCTGAACCCTTTCTTATTAGAACTTCCACCTCTCCTGGAAGACTTCCTGCCCTTTCTGAATTTCCTATAGGCTATCTTTGTGATACCCTTCACCATAAGAGCACATAGTTGCATCATCTCTGCATCAACATCTATTTCAGGTAAACTTTCAGTTTCTGAACCATCATTATCAGAATATGATGACTCTGAATCAGACTTTATAATGAGAGCCTTTCATTTGCCCCTCTTTGAGGCAACCACTTTAGGAGATTCCTCTTCAGCTTTAAGAGTAACTGTCCTTGACTTTCTTCCATGCCTCTTGCTCCTTTGATCCATCTTGTTAGTCCCTTAACAATATAGCAAGAATTACAGAAGGGGGGTTGAATGGAATTCTTGAACCTTTTTCTTGAAATAAAAATGTTCAACTCGATTATGGATATATTTGTTTTGATTAGCACAATGCGGAATGTAAACTTGAATGAATCAAAACATAAGTAATTAAAAACAAGAGTCTTTAAAAACTTTCTGGTGGATTTAAACAATTCCACCAAAGATATATTTAATATATCGAGAGGACTCTGTGTGCAGAAATGCTCACAGCTGCTTACAAAATAGAACTGCTAAAAACACGAGAAATGCTAAAGATAGTGCTTACAAAGATTTCTCTGTTATTGTTTCTTAGCTATCTCAGTTGTTTTTCTATTTGCTACTCTCTTGGTTTATATATTACCAAGATTACAAAGTCAAAAGAACTGAACAAATATAAAATCTAACAGTCTTGATCTTTGCTGCTTTTTGTCCTCTATTACCCAGTTAATGGGCTTCCACAGTGTACTTGTATCCAACTCAACGGCTGTGTGTCAGCTTTCACTGTTCAACTGATGTTTGAATCTTGATATGATCATCTGTCGACTTTTAGATCATCCGTCAATGACTTAATTGATCATCCGTCGACTGCTATGTTAAACATCCGTTGATAGTCATTTGATCATCCGTCGAAGCTTTGTTAATCATCCGTTGGTAGCCATTTTGGCACTTGACTTCATTTCACTTATACAGAATTACAAGACATTGCTTATGTACAGTTAATCAACCTATTCTGCATATCTAGTTAAAGTCAACATGACTTATATGCTACTACAGATTCTATACAAAGGTGCATACAACATTGTGCTATAAACTTATTATTACATAAGCTACTCACTCGATGGATAATAAGTTAATCATCCGTCGGGACTATAATGAGTTATCCGTCGGGACTAAAACTCTTATCCGTCAAGTGCTACATAATTTCACTAAGTAAAATCTACTTAGACATTTTGTTTAAGTGATCATTAAGTACACAACATATTCACAACAATCTCCCCCAATTTATGTCTACTGGAATTGTAGCCATAAATTAAGAGACACTTGATGATCACAAAACATCCTAAACATATATCTTTAAAGATAAATAGATAAAATTGAAAGTGCTTCAATTTAAACAAAATGTACAAGGTTTGGCTCACAGTCAGTTCAAGATGCTCCTCTAGCCTGAGCAGATTTTTCTAGTTTCTTGAAGGTCTGGATCTTCTTCCAAGCTTTCTGTTGTTTTCTTCAATTTGATTCTGGAGCTGTCTGTGGAATTCTAATTCATCAGATTCTGAGAGATCTAACATTTCTTGCATCTCAATTGGTAGAGATGCTCAATTGGTCTTCTAATCTGAAGAATCTTCTCACACCCTTGTCATCCATGAACTCCATCAGCCAGTAGGGCCTTAGATGCACTCTTCTCCCTGTGTATGGGATGATAAGAGTCTTGGGAAGTGCATCTTTAGCTCTAACACTCCTTAGCTCTTCAATCTTCTTCAATACTAATCTTCTTGCAGTTACATTGAACCCAAAGTTTTTCTTGAAGGATGAATAGACTTTGATCAACACAGCTTGGCTTTCTTGAAGTATCCTGTGAAGAGGCCACTGAATCTCCCTTCCCCCTTTGTACTTGAACACTAACCTTTCAGGTAGGTTTCTGTATGCATCAATTGCCCTTACCTCATCCAGCTCCTCCAGATAAAGGTTTAGATCTGAGAATTCTTTGATGTCACACAAGTACAAGTAGTCTCCCCTGTTGACCTTGGGTTGAGCTTTGACTATTGACTTGGATTTGAGAGGTGACAACTTCACTTTCTTGATTGCCCTTGATTTTGTCCTTCTTGGCTTAGTAAGAATTGGCAAGTTGAAGTCAGGAATTGGTAATTTATCCCACTCTATTGGCTCATCCTTTGGCACAATAGGCTCTCCATGTATGTTCCTGTAGGGGTCCACCACCCTTATGTCTTCAAAAACCACAGAGGGCTTTGATGCTTGAGTTTCAGCTTGAGTGGATTCCTTTGGAAATTAATCTTCCAATTCCTTGTCAATAACATCCAACTTTCTTTTTGTTCTTTTAGCCAGTTCTTTCTTTCTTGGGGATTTCTTCTGTTCTTCAATCTTCTTCTCTGATTCAGTAGCTTGAGATGGTTGAGAGGGAATTTGTTGAGAAGAATTCAAAGCCTGTAGCTTGGCCAAGATAACAAACTGTTCTTTCTTTTGTTTAGACTTCTTTGCATCTAGAGCAGCTTGCCTATTTTTCTGCTTCAATCTGGCTTTTTCTTCTTCCTTTGCATGAGCAAATTGTGGATGTCCAGCTACCACACAAATTTCCTTCCCATTTCTGAATATCTTTCCAATTCTCTTTCTTGAGGCTGAATCAGCTGGATCTTTGTAGAGGAGAATAGATCTTGACAGAAGCTTCTTTTCATCAGGCTTGGGTGTCTCTTACACAGAATCCATAGGGTTCTTTAAAGATAACTTTGGATAGTTTACCCTTGGTTTAAGAATTATCTCAGCCTTTGTAGTCTTGATGCAGGAAGATTGTCCTTTCTCCAGATAGTTCATGCTCATCTCATTCACATTGATTGGCTTGACATGAGAGTGATGGATGGCTGACTAATCTGGTTCCTTGACTAATTGAAACTTTTTCTGTATTTCCTCATCAATCTTTTTCCAGTTGATCAGAGTCAACTCTCCTTTATCAGCATCTTTCAAATTTGCTGCTGTTGCATTTATAAGATCTATACCATCTGCAACTGGTGGCTTGGAGATAGTAATTGAAGGTACAATTACTTTGCTGATTTGAACTAGAAGTTTCTCCCCCTCAGTTGGTCCTTTCTCCCCCTTACATGATTCTCTCTCCCCCTTTTTGTTATCATCAAGTGGAGGAGTTAGGCCTTGTGCTTTAGCCAGTTGCATAAGAAGATTTGTTTGAGTCTATTGATTTTGAAGAAGTAGAGCCACTGAATTCTCAATAACCTGAACTCTGTTCTCCAGCTTGGCTATCTTCTTGTCAGAATCTGATTCTCTCCTTAATCTTAGTAATAGATCATGCATGGTACCATATGGCATTATTGAATCCAGCTTCTCAGAGATGTATGTCTTTAAGTCAGGTATATCCTTTTTCAATTCATCCACACTGAGATTCTGTCTTGAGTGTTGGATCTTCATTAAATGTAAAGAGTCTAGGTGAGCTTGAAGAACAGCCTTGTTACCAGCATCTGAAGCTTCCTGAAGGGCCTGCTGAATAGCTATCACTTGTTTTACCAAAGACACCTCAAATTGCCCTGGTGTAAATTCCTTTGCCCATGCCCATTCAGGTAAACTGAAAGCAGAACTTGGGCCTTCAGCTCCCCTAAGTTCATGCTTCTATCCAAAGAACCAGAGTCATCATCATCAGAATTTACTCCAAATTCTTCAGATGGCTCTCCAGCTTGAGAAGGCATTCTGTTCACAGCAACTTTATCTCTTTGAAGAGATTTTGTGGTGTGCACTAGATTCAAAGTCTGCTCTGCCTCCACATTGCCCTAAGCAGCCAACAGTTGATAGGCTGAAACAGGGTGAGTAAAAGTGTCAGCATCCAAGGAAATGTTATCAATTACAGCTTTGTAATGTTGCTGAAATTGTCTTTCCTTTTCAGCATCATCCACAATCATTGACTCACTAGCAATGGCTGGTTCCATCCTTATTTCTCCAGTACCTGCCTTTCTCTCATATTCTCTCTTTTGTTGCATCAGGGTCTCACCCTGGCTCCCCACCCTCACACCCTCACCTTCACCAACTAAGGTGGGACTCCTCTCACTCACTTTTACCAATCCTGAATGAATGGATTGCTGAGATTCACTCTTATCCTCTCCTTTTTCCTGGGAGCAACCCAGCCTCTCACTCAATGCACTCTCCTCTCTCAGTCCTAAGAGTGATTGTATTACCACCAAATCTTCTGTACTTGAAATTATTGAAGTTTGAAGTTGTGCAGAGACACTCGACGGATAAGTGATATCCGTCGGGTGAGTGGTAAAGCTATCCGACGGATAACAGCTGTTAAGCTTATCCGTCGGGACACAATCACTACTCGACGGATGAGCAATATCCATCGAGAGAGTAGAAATGAATGAGGTGGGAAGAGAAACTATTGTTGACTCTGTGTTGATTGAAGTTATTTGAGGCACAGATGTCACAATAGAATCAGAAAGAATTGGCAAGTGAGCCAACAAATCATCTCAAAGATGATGCTCACTTGCACTAGATTTTGGCTTCCCCAACAGAGTTAAAGAAGGGGAATCGGGAATTGAAGTGTTTATCATGTCCACTTCCAGTGAGTTAGTTGGTGAGTATTGTGTTTCTGTGGCTTCTATTATGAGAGATTTTGGCTGTGACTCCACATTTATTGGAGCCGCATCAATCTGAATTTGAGAAGGTGCAGGGACTGTGTCTTTAGCACCAGTTTGCACTAAGTGTGTGCCCTGTGCATCCCCAGTTGTTTTGGATTTCTTCTTTCTAGTGTAAGTTTGGTGTGAGCTTGTGTCCTTAACCCTCTTGGCCTGTGCTCTTGGATGAGAGCTTTGTTCAATAGCCACATCCTTTTGGGAGGATGCAGCTAGAAGTGAGCTTTTGTCCTTTTTAAGCACTACAGTTTGTTGGGAAACTGCAGTGTGGCTAGGCTGGGATTCACTCAACTCTCCAACCTTATCCTTGGGGTTTCTTTGATGTTCACCCCTTCCCTCATCTATCTTACCCTCCTTCACACTCCCCTCTTTGACTTTGGTAGATTTTTGAACTGGTACCTTTTGAGAGATACCAGAGGGGGTTTTCTTTGATTTGGATTTAGAAATTGCAGTTGTTTTGGCAGCTTTGGTAGGCAACTATTTGGTCATTGTCACAGTTGTCATAGTTATGCCTGAAGTCAAAGAAATAGAAGAGATTGGAATAGTTGAGGGTCCGGATGAACTTACCTCACTTACCTGAGGTGTCAGCATAACAGGAAAATAGAACATTGGCACATCCTTGTGATGATTGGCTCTGTTCAAGTCTGCAATGATTCTTCTCTCTTGAACCCAACAAGCTAATTTGTTGTTTAAGTTCTCAAGTTCAATCTCTTGACAAAGATGGTTAGCCAAAAGCATAAAAAATCTAGCATAGTAAATATTCTTTCCTCTTTTGGCTAAGTCACCTAGTTTAAAACCTAACTCATACACAACAAGGTCACTGAAATTGTAATATTTGTCTGTAACTGTAATAACCCCAATTTTTGGAATTTTTTTGAAACCCTTATGAATAGTGTTTTTGCTGAATGAGAAAACTTTTCATGCCACACTATGTAGGGGTTCTGATATGGATATTCTGAGATTTTATTAGTACTCTATAGGGTATATAAGTGTATGCAAAGATCGTCAGAATCCAATTCCGAACACTTTGATTTTTCCCGGAAATCCACTAGATACGGAGAGAATTGAGAAAAAGGTAACAGGATAAAAAGGATTTAAATTAAAGGATTATAAGAGAGGATCATAAAAGGAATATAATGTATGGAGAAAGGTTAAGGGAACCTAAGAAATAAGATCCCGGGTATGATCCCTCAAACGATAAACGAAAACGAAAGTTAAGCGAACCGTATAACAGATCAGCGGTCATTAGGCAAACAATTAGGAAGTTAATCAAAGGGATTAGAGAGGATGATGTCACCCAACCAATGAGAAGAGGACAAGGAGGGAAAGATGACATCATAGCATGACACAAGCATGACATAGGAGGGAAGGAAGTGTGGTTGAATTATAACCACACAAAATCAAGGTTAATTAGGTAATTAACCTAAAACAAATCAAAAAGCAACCAACCAAGCCAAAACATTTCATTTCACCAAAAAAAACACAAAACCCTCTTTTTTCCATTGAAGCTCTCAGCTTCTTTCTTAGGAAATTGAAGATCCAAGCTCTACCACTTACTATTTAGCAAGGTAATTATCCTAGCTTCTCCTAGTTAAGTTACATACTTCCTATAAGTTTAAGCTTCTAATTCCAAGCCAATCTTTTTCTATAAATCAAGGAAGAAGATGGTGAATAGTACTTTCTTGAAATTAATTTTTGTGTTCTTGATTTCTTTGAAAGAACAAGCTTGTAGGAGGTTAGATTAAGGCTTCCATGGGTATTCCAAGGATCTTTCATGGATTAAAAGCTTCAAGGAAGGTATAACCCTTCATGATCTTAGTTTTAAGTTCGTTGTTTAGATTTCCTAATGTTGAGATGATGGGTTAGTGTAATGGGTTTGTAATCATGTTTAAAGCTTGTTATGAGTAGTTTAGTTGGTGAGAGGCATGATTATTGTGTGTTTAGAGATGGGTTGATTTTGTGATATTTTTGGAGTTGGAAATCTTGGTTATTAGTTAATGAACCTAAGTAAAGCTTTTAGTTCATGTGGGGAATAAGTATAAATTGGTAATATTGAGTTGATTTGGGGCTGTTGTAATGTAGTTTAGATGGAGTTTTGATTGGGTTGTGAATTGGAGTTGAAATTGTGGTTGTTTGAATTGGTTTAAATTTGGGAAATCGCGTAAACATAGCCGTCGTAACGTCTGGTTTTCTTTAGACTGTTTTTGTGCATAACATTAGGACCCGAGAACCCCCTGCTAGATTATGACCATTGCCATGTCTAGATAGCTCGTGTTACGAGCTTCGTTTTGATATGTAGTTCGTTCGATTCCGATGCACAGTTTAGGAGAAACGACCGTTTCAAGTAACGGCGTTTCGCGAACGAAACATTTCCCCTCGCCTTACTTTGAAACATAGGTTAAAGACCAAAAAAGGTTAATTAATGTATTAAACAATTATGGTAAGAGTGTTAGGCAGTTGGTAAGACACTCGCGAAGGAATCGCTTTAAAACTCGTAATGGTTAATTTATTAAAAATAGTGGAGCCGAGGGTACTCGAGTGACTTAAGAGAATCAGTAAGCGCAAAACGATCGTTAGAGTCTGAGTTGGTTAGAGTATAGATTTACAAGTGACTTTGGTTTAACTCCAACTTACTTGTTGTTTATAGGTTACCAGACTCGTCCCGAGCCATTCGTAACCCCCAGTCGCTCAGGCAAGTTTTCTACCCGATATACTGTTATTGTGATGTAAATATATGTATATGCATTATCTTGTGATAGTGCATGATTGTTATTAGCAAATTTTGCGATATATTGGAGCATGCTGATATGGTATATATGCATGTCTGTTTCATAATCTGGTTATCTATCTGTTGATTTCAATGCTTATAGTTGCATAATACCTATGCTAGAAATAAGCAAGTAGTTGCGTATACCCTTAGTATAGGGGATAAAAAGGGTGAACATATTTCTAAACCGAGAGTCGATGTTCCCGAGTATATTATATATATATATATTTATATATTTATATATATATGGATATAGTTTTTAAAACTATTAATCGAATAAGGTTTATTCGATACCTTTATTTTACTTAATTGAATATTAATTCGAGTATTCATACGAGGCTTATGACTCAGTTTATTTTATTATTTGAATATTATTCGAATATTCATTCGAGGGCTTATGACTTCTTTATTTTATTAAATGAATATTATTTTGAATATTCACTCGAGGACTTATGACTCCTTTTATTTTATTATTTGAATATTATTTGAATATTCATTCGAGGGCTTATGACTCTTTTATATTATTTATTGAATATTATTTGAATATTCATTCGAGGGCTTATGACTCAGTTTATATTATTTAACGAATATTATTTGAATATTCATTTGAGGATCTATGACTCCGATTATTTGCTGAGATATATTCTTTATTTTATTAAAGAATAAGGTGTCAATAATCAAACTTATCTTGATTATTCAAAGAAAGATAGTACTTTCGTATAAGTATATCTTTGGTTATTTAATACTCATTTCAAGTATAAGTTTTACAACTTCTATCTCAATTATTTGTATAAAGATTATTCTTTATGGGAATATTATTTAAATAATAATATTTAGATATTTTCTAATATATTGGGACTGATTTACCTTATTAAATCAGCATTACTCCTAACACTCTTTAAAGTGTTTTCGAGTCTTTAAAATGATTTTTAAAAGTTAGAGCGGATCCCAAAACTCATTTTTATATATTTAAGATCTTCCTTTTAAAGGGGATTTAAATACTCGCTCAAAACCAGAGGGATCCGGCTCTATGGTGTATTTTATATTCGCAACAAGGTTGCAGTTTTGGTAAATGAATTGATTACTTACCCAACGTTCGGGAAGTAAGTCCATCTATCGAGTAGGCATAAGCAACATGGGCTCAGTGGGCGTCCATGATAGTGTAAGTGGCTCAGTGGGAGTCCATCAAATGCATAAGTGGCCGAGTGGCAGTCCAGCATAAGGTCCTATTGCGACCAGGGTGATGACCAGTGGGGAATTCGTCCATCTACTAGTAGAAAAGGTTACTTATTGGTATCTTTGCCTGATCAGCAAGATATCAGGTTTATGCCAAAATTCTTTCCTTTCCAAATTTATTGGATATTGCAATTTTGTTCATACTTTACATGACAGAGGTTTATAGGAAACGTATGTATATATATAGGTGTATATATATATCGGGACTTAATGAAGTATATCATAACTTCATTTCCTTCCAAATATTTCAAAGATTGAATCTATTCAAGTCTTATCTTGTAGTCTCATCAGTGTGATGAACTTTTGAAACTAATTATAACTTGAACGGTGGTAGTTCAAGTAGTATTTGGAAAAGATATAAGTATATTGGAGTATCTTGTAACTTCATCTTTTAAACTTATATCTAGTAAATGATTATCTTATGCATATCAAAGATTTTCAGAAAAACGTTGAGACAAGGGTAGATATATGAGATCACCTTGCAACGATATTTTTATACAGTTATAAACTGGAACTCTGTGTATATCATGCATGGAAGAGGACTTCCAATATTTTGAAAAGTATATATGTATATATATATACTGAATATTTTGCGACTTCATCGCATTAAGATATCAAACTTGGTTCATTTCTTTTGACCAAGATTTTCATGAGTACTATGAGAAGGCTCATATATTGTTAATCATTATACATATTATTTTGGTGGGCTTGCTGCTCACCCTTGCTTTCTTCTTTCATCACACAACATCAGATAGACAAGATGAACAGGACCAAGCTCCCAATTCGCAAGCGGATAGGAAACGTTCCGCAGCTTTCGGGAAGCGTTGAGGCCGCTGTAGCTGAGGTAGAAATTACCAATAGGCTAGGCTTTCAGCTTTCGATGTACCAGACTTATGTATAATATGAATTGTAATAATGGCAAAGAAAATGTAAATTTATTCAGAAAACCTTTTAAGGTGTATTGGCAGTTAATTGTGGAATAAAATGACTTGTGATTATTTTTGGATGTTCATCTCTGAGACTATAACGTGTGGTGTGTGTGTTTATTGTGGGGTCACAGTACAGAGTAGTTGATTAATTATTAAGATTGGGTGTTATTAAGGGAAATGGAACTCGTGACAACCCGGATCCCCGACCCCGGATTTGGGGGTGTTACAGAAGTGGTATCAGAGCTAAGCGTTATAAACCTCAGAGATGATGTGACGTTAAGATAATAAGTTCACTAAGATAATAAGAACTCTTACCAAGTTCATAGTCGGGCTACCTAACGTAGTACCGACAGTTAAAACCCTTATGGGAACCCTTATAAATATCGTGATAGAAGCGTAGTTCGTTATCGTAGATGGTAGCGGGACTCCGAACCCTGAGGTTGAGGAGCAACAGCGCGATGATGTTTTATTACTAATTGGAGATCGGATTGTGGATCCGATAGAGTGTCCTAATGCAGGACCGGATGATAATGATATTGAGGATGTAGCAGTTGAGGATGTTGTCCTAGAAGGGATAGTTGCTGAGGAGGATCCCATGGAGGATCCTGACAAGAATGAATAAAGGACCACTAATGAATTAATGACCATGGTTAGGTCGCCTACCAGAAGTAGGATTGGTCGATCACTACCGGAGGTTCGTTCAAGTTTGTAAAGATGGTAGCCCCTTTAACGCGGCTTACTCGTAAGACTGAGAAGTTTGAATGGACAGAGAAATGCGAGAACAGCTTTTAAGAACTGAAGCAAAGGTTGGTGACGGCCCCTATGTTGGCGTTGCCGGATGGAAAAAGGAGATTTTGTGATTTGTAAGTGACGCTTCGCATAAGGAATTAGGGTGCTTCTTATATAGCACAGCAAGATAATCGCGTCTGCGTCAAGACAATTAAGGGAATATAAAATTCGATATCCCCACCCATGAGCTTGGGCTCATGGCAATAGTTTTGCCCTAAAGATTGGAGGCAATACTTGTATGGAGAGGAGTGCGAGATTTACCTAAACCATAGGAGCTCTAGTACATTTTTACGTAGAAAGAGCTCAACATACGCCAGAGGAGGCGGTTAGAGCTAATCAAGAATGATGAGTGGGAGATTCTTTATCATTCGGGGAAAGCCAATGTGGTGGCTGATACCCTTAGTAAAAAGGAGAGACTCAAGATGATAATGTCTTTGGGAGAGTTTATAAGAGATTTTGAGAAAATGGAAATAGAAGTGAAAGTAACCGGAGCCGGTACCGAAAAGCTGTTTGAGATTGCAATATAGTCCGAATTATCGGAAAAGAACATATTGTGCCAGAAAAAAAGTGATGAATGAAGGGAGAGAGCCAACAATTAGATAAAAGATAAATACCGAGAAAGATGATAAGGGAATAATGAGGTATTCCTACAGAATTTGGGTTCCAAGTGTTCAAGATCCTAAAGATGAAATCTTAGATGAAAGCTAGTTTGAGGAATAAGATTTAGAGCAAACCCTGAACGTGATAGTCAGGGAGATCACCATCAATATAGAAGGAACCCATAACATAATGGAGTGGAAAATGAGGATTTTAACGTATAAGATAACCCCAAGTATGGGAGAAGGATGAAACATTTCATACTAAGGAAACAGAAAGTCGAGTAAGGAAAGGAGACCCGAGACGGTACTCCTATACGGCAATTCATGGACCTGTCTAAAAAGAACTTAGACTATTATCCCCAACCACCACCTTGAGGAAACAATGCGGTAGGAAATTCTTTCATGACTTTTAAGTCGCTAAGCTCTCAGAGTTCCAAGGAGCAGGTTGACCCAGTCGAGGCAAAAGCCTGGCTAAAGGAAATAGAGGAATCATTTGAGATTCTGAATGATTGACGAATCACAAAAGACTGTTTTTGTCACTTACCCTCCTAAGAGAGAGACCACCCGCTGGTGAAAGACCAAGAAAGGCACGGAGCCAGAGGTTAGAATAAACTGATTAAAGTTCAGTCAATTGTTTTCGGGAAAGTAATTACCAAGGTTTTGGAGATAGTGTAAAAGCTTTAGAGCAAGAACAAAGGCGGATGAGTATGATGAATTATGAATCTAAGATTGTAAAAGTTGTCAAGATTCGTTCTGAGGACACGAATCCAGAATGACAGGATGTTTGAAATCAATGCTTATGTTGTGTTGGTTCATGAAATAATGATAAGAGAAAGGAAAATAAAAAGAAATTGAAGTGGAAAGGAATATAACGGCAATAGAGTTTGAGGAATGATAAGGGAGTTGGGTATGAGGAAACCCTAAAGACTCGTAGAAATAGAAATAGAAGAGTATGTAATCGTCAGGATGAGGGTGATTCACCATGAGTTAAAATTGATGGTTGAGGGCATAAGAGATACATATATTTTATCCCCTGTAAGTTGGGAAGATTCGAGGAAACCTTGAGATAATTCGAAGGATAAATAATGAGACGCAGATAGACTGAGGAGACAAGAAAGTAAGAAATTAAGAAAATTGGATGAAGGAAGTGACCTTCAAGAAGGTGAAGTGTAAGACCGGTGGCATGATACCCAGAAAGGGAGACGCCTGATATGAAAGATATCCCAACATTGAGGTGACTGTTGAGATAAACAACAAAAGTAAATAAGGAATTATTAAGAAGAAGCTCGCGATGAACACGACCAATATCTTCCAGAACATCCTTGTTATCGTTACCAAATTAGGCAAGAAAAGCGGATAACCGTTGTTATCTTTTGGAGGCCATATTGATTGACCTCATCTTGAATACAAATGTTATTGTGAAAATTAGGCATATACTATCGAGGTGGGAATGATTGAATAAGACACCCTTATCAGGGATATATGACTTGATTTATCCATGGAAGGATGCATGTATTTTTTTTTAAAGGTGGAATTAAGGATAGAACATCGGTAACTTAAAACGAATCCTAGGGGAATGCATAAAGGTTGGCATTTCACCCTTAATAGGGACATCATGAGTTTTGACAGTATGAATTAGGAAAGGATTAAGGTAATAACGACCTTTAAGGATCAGTGGAGAAATTTTTCAGAAGTATATAGACTATGATTCTGGTATTATTAAATGGTATCTTGATATGCCCTGTATCTAGGGAATACAGGAGGAACGATTCAAGGATAACCTTAGAGGTTTTACAAGGAGAAAGGTAATATTCAAAATTCTCAAGAATAAAAATATTGATAAAGGAAATATGACGTAATTATAATGATGCCAAGTGGGGCACGTGTTAAACCACGAGAAAGTATGGATCGAACCAGTAAAGGTCGAAATTGTTCAGGGCAATGAGGGCCTAAGATAAAAGATGTTCTAAGTATGATTGAGAGTCAGTCGTGACAGTGATTAACCTCTAAAGACTGAGGCAATAACTTATGGAAAAATGGTGATATTTTTTTTACTCATCAGATTTTAAGGAAAACATCTTCACATAAGTAGTGATTGAAATGAGGTAGAAAATTTATTTGGAGGTGGTTGAAATGACATTGATTGTAAGGAAATTTTACTATTAGGAAAGGCCAAAGAGGTGGCCGACATTTTAAAGGTAAGAGGATAATTATAGGCGCTTGTGCCAAAAGAATACTGTGATGATGGTTAAAGCTGTGAAGGTTGTATTATGGTTTGGAAGATTGACATTCCTTCTGATGACTGTGCAATACCCAACCGTAATAGTAGTTGGTAAAGGTTTAATTCGTGTAATCGCCATGAGCGGGCTATCTATCTCAGAAGGTACTATCTTGAGATAAGCCAGGACCATGTTTCAAAAAGGACTAGACGAACCTTTGAGTTAAGTCTTCTATCGAAGGCATATGATTAAGAATGGTATTAACCTGCTATCGTTACTTTGATTGAAACTCTTCTGCAATTTTATCTACTTCATGTCATGAAAGTACGTCAGAGTTTGGAGTGGTCTTCATGAATTGTGATTGGTGGTTATGTTAACTCCTTAGGAGAATTAGATACGAGATGTATGGACTCCGTATGGTTAGCTATTAAGACTTCATGGAAAATGAATGACTACAGTAGGTCAGTGGTGGACCATAGTAAGGCAGCAATGATTCTGCGAGTAACGAGCTGATTACAACCGTGAGAGTTGTATTGGAATGGGTGTTGAGATTGAGTACCACTAATCGGGTCGTGGTAGTGTATAAGTTATCATTGATAGACTAATTAAGTAGAGTATCTACCTATTGAATATTATTCTTTCTTATCAATAGAGAGTCGTATTACTACACGAGGAAGGTTGCGGTGCAAACATAGAATTCTATTAACGATGATGTATGAAATGAGATTCCTGATTCGATTTTCGATGTCGAGGGAGTTTCATAGGTGATTGAGTATAAGCTCGAGGAAGAGCATGGGTCCGTAGAATGATGGGTGGAATAATAAATATTTAGGCATGTGAAATACGATGCTATAATACTTGATGTTGATATAAATACATATATGTTTTGTTCTCCTATGACAAACCTCTATAATTCAGAGGTAGGTTCCAAGCCAGATATTTTATGGCAATATTTTTTTCATATATACAATTCTCTTCAGTTCGTTCTTTTCTCTTCTTTTCATTTCATATAACTGAGAAGAACAACCCTTCCAGAAGGGGAGGTATTGCCGAATGACTATCTATCTGTGTGATAGAAGCCGAGTAGGATACCAGCTATTGTTTAATTGCTTGTCAAGTACTAAAGGCTGGCCACCTTCTGTACTAACTATGCAATGTAACAAGTGTTCATGATCATAGTGATCTCTCAACAAATTCCTTTACTTCTATATGATTGATCAAATTTTGGAAAATAGAAACAGATGAAAAAGGAGTAGTAAAGTTATGGTGGTATTCTGAATGGAAACACATTCGTGATACTAAGGTTGACGTGGTTATTAATAGGTTATAGAACGCTAATGAGCAAAAGTGTAACCAGTATAATATTAGGAACGGAGGGCAGTAGCGATTACGAACTGGAAAAGAATGGGTATTGAGAAGCAAAAGCTCTAATGTTAAAAGCTATAATGAGAGTCTGTGCAATAGACTTGAAAGAAATTGGAATGATCAGTTAACACGGATTGAGTTTTCTTACGACAATAGATCATATGTCATTATCGAGATGTCGCCTTATGAGATCCTTGAGGGAAGACAATGTCGATCTCCCTTATGTTAGGATGAAGTTGTAGAGCGCAAGATGCTCGGACCCGCAGTAGTCCAAAGGACCAAGGATATAATAGACCTAATCAGAGGACGCTGGTAGTAGCCCAAGATGGACATAAGAAGTATGTCGATTTGACACGAAAGGACAAAGAATAGGAAGTAGGGGACCTAGTGTTTTTAAAGGTATCCCCTTGGAAACCCTTGGAAAGGATTGATGAGGTTCGGAAAGAAAGGAAAGCTAAGTCTACAATTGTTGGACCCTTGGATATATTAAGACATTTGGGAAGTTAGCATATGAGCTAGCCCTACCCCCGAACCTGTAGCAAGTTCATAACGTGTTCCACGTATCAATGTTAAGGAAGTGTAATTCGGATGCCAGACAAATAGGGGCATATGAGCGCATAGACATGCAACCAGACGTAACCTATATGGAGCAACCAGAAAGGGTTATAGATCGAAAAGGAACAAGTGCTTATGAGAAGGTTTATCAAACTAGGCAGAGTTTGGTGGTAGGACCACAATGTGGGAAAATTTACTTGAGAGTTAGAAAGTGCAATTCTAAGAGAGTATCCCTATTTATTTTCTATCTGATTCCGGGACGGAATCCTTTTAAGGAGGGGAGACTGTAATAACCCCAATTTTTGGAATTTTTTTGAAACCCTTATGAATAGTGTTTTTGCTGAATGAGAAAAATTTTCATGCCACACTATGTAGGGGTTCTGATATGGATATTCTGAGATTTTATTAGTACTCTATAGGGTATATAAGTGTATGCAAAGATCGTCAGAATCCAATTTCGAACACTTTGATTTTTCCCGGAAATCCACTAGATACGGAGAGAATTGAGAAAAAGGTAACAGGATAAAAAGGATTTAAATTAAAGGATTATAAGAGAGGATCATAAAAGGAATATAATGTATGGAGAAAGGTTAAGGGAACCTAAGAAATAAGATCCCGGGTATGATCCCTCAAACGATAAACGAAAACGAAAGTTAAGCGAACCGTATAACAGATCAGCGGTCATTAGGCAAACAATTAGGAAGTTAATCAAAGGGATTAGAGAGGATGATGTCACCCAACCAATGAGAAGAGGACAAGGAGGAAAAGATGATATCATAGCATGACACAAGCATGACATAGGAGGGAAGGAAGTGTGGTTGAATTATAACCACACAAAATCAAGGTTAATTAGGTAATTAACCTAAAACAAATCAAAAAGCAACCAACCAAGCCAAAACATTTCATTTCACCAAACAAAACACAAAACCCTCTTTTTTCCATTGAAGCTCTCGGCTTCTTTCTTAGGAAATTGAAGATCCAAGCTCCACCACTTACTATTTAGCAAGGTAATTATCCTAGCTTCTCCTAGTTAAGTTACATACTTTCTATAAGTTTAAGCTTCTAATTCCAAGCCAATCTTTTTCTATAAATCAAGGAAGAAGATGGTGAATAGTACTTTCTTGAAATTAATTTTTGTGTTCTTGATTTCTTTGAAAGAACAAGCTTGTAGGAGGTTAGATTAAGGCTTCCATGGGTATTCCAAGGATCTTTCATGGATTAAAAGCTTCAAGGAAGGTATAACCCTTCATGATCTTAGTTTTAAGTTCGTTGTTTAGATTTCCTAATGTTGAGATGATGGGTTAGTGTAATGGGTTTGTAATCATGTTTAAAGCTTGTTATGAGTAGTTTAGTTGGTGAGAGACATGATTATTGTGTGTTTAGAGATGGGTTGATTTTGTGATATTTTTGGAGTTGGAAATCTTGGTTATTAGTTAATGAACCTAAGTAAAGCTTTTAGTTCATGTGGGGAATAAGTATAAATTGGTAATATTGAGTTGATTTGGGGCTGTTGTAATGTAGTTTAGATGGAGGTTTGATTGGGTTGTGAATTGGAGTTTAAATTGTGGTTGTTTGAATTGGTTTAAATTTGGGAAATCGCGTAAACATAGCCGTCGTAACGTCCGGTTTTCTTTAGACTGTTTTTGTGCATAACATTAGGACCCGATAACCCCCTGTTAGATTATGACCATTTCCATGTCTAGATAGCTCGTGTTACGAGCTTCGTTTTGATATGTAGTTCGTTCGATTCCGATGCACGGTTTAGGAGAAACGACCGTTTCAAGTAACGGCGTTTCGCGAATGAAACATTTCCCCTCGCCTTACTTTGAAACATAGGTTAAAGACCAAAAAGGGTTAATTAATGTATGAAACAATTATGGTAAGAGTGTTAGGCAGTTGGTAAGACACTCGCGAAGGAATCGCTTTAAAACTCGTAATGGTTAATTTATTAAAAATGGTGGAGCCGAGGGTACTCGAGTGACTTAAGAGAATCAGTAAGCGCAAAACGATCGTTAGAGTCTGAGTTGGTTAGAGTATAGATTTACAAGTGACTTTGGTTTAATTCCAACTTACTTGTTGTTTATAGGTTACCAGACTCGTCCCGAGCCATTCGTAACCCCCAGTCGCTCAGGCAAGTTTTCTACCCGATATACTGTTGTTGTGATGTAAATATATGTATATGCATTATCTTGTGATAGTGCATGATTGTTATTAGCAAATTTTGCGGTATATTGGAGCATGCTGATATGGTATATATGCATGTCTGTTTCGTAATCTGGTTATCTATCTGTTGATTTCAATGCTTATAGTTGCATAATACCTATGCTAGAAATAAGCAAGTAGTTGCGTATACCCTTAGTATAGGGGATAAAAAGGGTGAACATATTTCTAAACCGGGAGTCGATGTTCCCGAGTATATTATATATATATATATATATATTTATATATATATATGGATATAGTTTTTAAAACTATTGATCGAATAAGGTTTATTCGATACCTTTATTTTACTTAATTGAATATTAATTCGAGTATTCATACGAGGGCTTATGACTCAGTTTATTTTATTATTTGAATATTATTCGAATATTCATTCGAGGGCTTATGACTTCTTTATTTTATTAAATGAATATTATTTTGAATATTCATTCGAGGACTTATGACTCCTTTTATTTTATTATTTGAATATTATTTGAATATTCATTCGAGGGCTTATGACTCTTTTATATTATTTATTGAATATTATTTGAATATTCATTCGAGGCCTTATGACTCAGTTTATATTATTTAACGAATATTATTTGAATATTCATTTGAGGATCTATGACTCCGATTATTTGCTGAGATATATTCTTTATTTTATTAAAGAATAAGGTGTCGATAATCAAACTTATCTTGATTATTCAAAGAAAGATAGTACTTTCGTATAAGTATATCTTTGGTTATTTAATACTCATTTCAAGTATAAGTTTTACAACTTCTACCTCAATTATTTGTATAAAGATTATTCTTTATGGGAATATTATTTAAATAATAATATTCGGATATTTTCTAATATATTGGGACTGATTTACCTTATTAAATCAGCATTACTCCTAACACTCTTTAAAGTGTTTTCGAGTCTTTAAAATGATTTTTAAAAGTTAGAGCGGATCCCAAAACTCATTTTTATATATTTAAGATCTTCCTTTTAAAGGGGATTTAAATACTCGCTCAAAACCAGAGGGATCCGGCTCTATCGTGTATTTTATATTCGCAACAAGGTTGCAGTTTTGGTAAATGAATTGATTACTTACCCAACGTTCGGGAAGTAAGTCCATCTATCGAGTAGGCATAAGCAACATGGGCTCAGTGGGCGTCCATGATAGTGTAAGTGGCTCAGTGGGAGTCCATCAAATGCATAAGTGGCTGAGTGGCAGTCCAGCATAAGGTCCTATTGCGACCAGGGTGATGACCAGTGGGGAATTCGTCCATCTACTAGTAGAAAAGGTTACTTATTGGTATCTTTGCCTGATCAGCAAGATATCAGGTTTATGCCAAAATTCTTTCCTTTCCAAATTTATTGGATATTGCAATTCTGTTCATACTTTACATGACAGAGGTTTTCAGGAAACGTATGTATATATATAGGTGTATATATATATCGGGACTTAATGAAGTATATCATAACTTCATTTCCTTCAAAATATTTCAAAGATTGAATCTATTCAAGTCTTATCTTGTAGTCTCATCAGTGTGATGAACTTTTGAAACTAATTATAACTTGAACGGTGGTAGTTCAAGTAGTATTTGGAAAAGATATAAGTATATTGGAGTATCTTGTAACTTCATCTTTTAAACTTATATCTAGTAAATGATTATCTTATGCATATCAAAGATTTTCAGAAAAACGTTGAGACAAGGGTAGATATATGAGATCACCTTGCAACGATATTTTTATACAGTTATAAACTGGAACTCTGTGTATATCATGCATGGAAGAGGACTTCCAATATTTTGAAAAGTATATATGTATATATATATACTGAATATTTTGCGACTTAATCGCATTAAGATATCAAACTTGGTTCATTTCTTTTGACCAAGATTTTCATGAGTACTATGAGAAGGCTCATATATTGTTAATCATTATACATATTATTTTGGTGGGCTTGCTGCTCACCCTTGCTTTCTTCTTTCATCACACAACATCAGATAGACAAGATGAACAGGACCAAGCTCCCAATTCGCAAGCGGATAGGAAACGTTCCGCAGCTTTCGGGAAGCGTTGAGGCCGCTGTAGCTGAGGTAGAAATTACCAATAGGCTAGGCTTTCAGCTTTCGATGTACCAGACTTATGTATAATATGAATTGTAATAATGGCAAAGAAAATGTAAATTTATTCAGAAAACCTTTTAAGGTGTATTGGCAGTTAATTGTGGAATAAAATGACTTGTGATTATTTTTGGATGTTCATCTCTGAGACTATAACGTGTGGTGTGTGTGTTTATTGTGGGGTCACAGTACAGAGTAGTTGATTAATTATTAAGATTGGGTGTTATTAAGGGAAATGGAACTCGTGACAACCCGGATCCCCGACCCCGGATTTGGGGGTGTTACAGAAGTGGTATCAGAGCTAAGCGTTATAAACCTCAGAGATGATGTGACGTTAAGATAATAAGTTCACTAAGATAATAAGAACTCTTGCCAAGTTCATAGTCGGGCTACCTAACGTAGTACCGACAGTTAAAACCCTTATGGGAACCCTTATAAATATCGTGATAGAAGCGTAGTTCGTTATCGTAGATGGTAGCGGGACTCCGAACCCTGAGGTTGAGGAGCAACAGCGCGATGATGTTTTATTACTAATTGGAGATCGGATTGTGGATCCGATAGAGTGTCCTAATGCAGGATCGGATGATGTTGATATTGAGGATATAGCAGTTGAGGATGTTGTCCTAGAAGGGATAGTTGCTGAGGAGGATCCCATGGAGGATCCTGACAAGAATGAATAAAGGACCACTAATGAATTAATGACCATGGTTAGGTCGCCTACCAGAAGTAGGATTGGTCGATCACTACCGGAGGTTCGTTCAAGTTTGTAAAGATGGTAGCCCCTTTAACGCGGCTTACTCGTAAGACTGAGAAGTTTGAATGGACAGAGAAATGCGAGAACAGCTTTTAAGAACTGAAGCAAAGGTTGGTGACAGCCCCTATGTTGGCGTTGCCGGATGGAAAAAGGAGATTTTGTGATTTGTAAGTGACGCTTCGCATAAGGAATTAGGGTGCTTCTTATATAGCACAGCAAGATAATCGCGTCTGCGTCAAGACAATTAAGGGAATATAAAATTCGATATCCCCACCTATGAGCTTGGGCTCATGGCAATAGTTTTGCCCTAAAGATTGGAGGCAATACTTGTATGGAGAGGAGTGCGAGATTTACCTAAACCATAGGAGCTCTAGTACATTTTTACGTAGAAAGAGCTCAATATACGCCAGAGGAGGCTGTTAGAGCTAATCAAGAATGATGAGTGGGAGATTCTTTATCATTCGGGGAAAGCCAATGTGGTGGCTGATACCCTTAGTAAAAAGGAGAGACTCAAGATGATAATGTCTTTGGGAGAGTTTATAAGAGATTTTAAGAAAATGGAAATAGAAGTGAAAGTAACCGGAGCCGGTACCGAAAAGCTGTTTGAGATTGCAATACAGTCCGAATTATCGGAAAAGAACATATTGTGCCAGAAAAAAAGTGATGAATGAAGGCAGAGAGCCAACAATTAGATAAAAGATTAATACCGAGAAAGATGATAAGGGAATAATGAGGTATTCCTACAGAATTTGGGTTCCAAGTGTTCAAGATCCTAAAGATGAAATCTTAGATGAAAGCTAGTTTGAGGAATAAGATTTAGAGCAAACCCTGAACGTGATAGTCAGGGAGATCACCATCAATATAGAAGGAACCCATAACACAATGGAGTGGAAAATGAGGATTTTAACGTATAAGATAACCCCAAGTATGGGAGAAGGATGAAACATTTCATACTAAGGAAACAGAAAGTCGAGTAAGGAAAGGAGACCCGAGACGGTACTCCTATACGGCAATTCATGGACCTGTCTAAAAAGAACATAGACTATTATCCCCAACCACCACCTTGAGGAAACAATGCGGCAAGAAATTCTTTCATGACTTTTAAGTCGCTAAGTTCTCACAGTTCCAAGGAGCAGGTTGACCCAGTCGAGGCAAAAGCCTGGCTAAAGGAAATAGAGGAATCATTTGAGATTCTGAATGATTGACGAATCACAAAAGACTGTTTTTGTCACTTACCCTCCTAAGAGAGAGACCACCCGCTGGTGAAAGACCAAGAAAGGCACGGAGCCAGAGGTTAGAATAAACTGATTAAAGTTCAGTCAATTGTTTTCGGGAAAGTAATTACCAAGGTTATGGAGATAGTGTAAAAGCTTTAGAGCAAGAACAAAGGCGGATGAGTATGATGAATTATGAATCTAAGATTGTAAAAGTTGTCAAGATTCGTTCTGAGGACACGAATCCAGAATGACGGGATGTTTGAAATCAATGTTTATGTTGTGTTGGTTCATGAAATAATGATAAGAGAAAGGAAAATAAAAAGAAATTGAAGTGGAAAGGAATATAACGGCAATAGAGTTTGAGGAATGATAAGGGAGTTGGGTATGAGGAAACCCTAAAGACTCGTAGAAATAGAAGTGTATGTAATCGTCAGGATGAGGGTGATTCACCATGAGTTAAAATTGATGGTTGAGGGCATAAGAGATACATATATTTTATCCCCTGTAAGTTGGGAAGATTCGAGGAAACCTTGAGATAATTCGAAGGATAAATAATGAGACGCGGATAGACTGAGGAGACAAGAAAGTAAGAAATTAAGAAAATTGGATGAAGGAAGTGACTTTCAAGAAGGTGAAGTGTAAGACCGGTGGCATGATACCCAGAAAGGGAGACGCCTGATATGAAAGATATCCCAATATTGAGGTGACTGTTGAGATAAACAACAAAAGTAAATAAGGAATTATTAAGAAGAAGTTCACGATGAACATGACCAATATCTTCCAGAACATCCTTGTTATCGTTACCAAATTAGGCAAGAAAAGCGGATAACCGTTGTTATCTTTTGGAGGCCATATTGATTGACCTCATCTTGAATACAGATGTTATTGTGAAAATTAGGCATATACTATCGAGGTGGGAATGATTGAATAAGACACCCTTATCAGGGATATATGACTTGATTTATCCATGGAAGGATGCATGTATTTTTTTTAAAGGTGGAATTAAGGATAGAACATCGGTAACTTAAAACGAATCCTGGGGAATGCATAAAGGTTGGCATTTCACCCTTAATAGGGACATCATGAGTTTTGACAGTATGAATTAGGAAAGGATTAAGGTAATAACGACCTTTAAGGATCAGTGGAGAAATTTTTCAGAAGTATATAGACTATAATTCCGGTATTAATAAATGGTATCTTGATATGCCCTGTATCTAGGGAATACAGGAGGAACGATTCAAGGATAACCTTAGAGGTTTTACAAGGAGAAAGGTAATATTCAAAATTCTCAAGAATAAAAATGTTGATAAAGGAAATATGACGTAATAATAATGATGCCAAGTGGGGCACGTGTTAAACCACGAGAAAGTATGGATCGAACCAGTAAAGGTCGAAATTGTTCAGGGCAATGAGGGCCTAAGATAAAAGATGTTCTAAGTATGATTGAGAGTCAGTCGTGACAGTGATTAACCTCTAAAGACTGAGGCAATAACTTATGGAAAAATGGTGATATTTTTTTTTACTCATCAGATTTTAAGGAAAACATCTTCACATAAGTAGTGATTGAAATGAGGTAGAAAATTTATTTGGAGGTGGTTGAAATGACATTGATTGAAAGGAAATTTTACTATCAGGAAAGGCCAAAGAGGTGGCCGACACTTTAAAGGTAAGAGGATAATTATAGGCGCTTGTGCCAAAAGAATACTGTGATGATGGTTAAAGCTGTGAAGGTTGTATTATAGTTTGGAAGATTGACATTCCTTCTGATGACTGTGCAATACCCAACCGTAATAGTAGTTGGTAAAGGTTTAATTCGTGTAATCGCCATGAGCGGGCTATCTATCTCAGAAGGTACTATCTTGAGATAAGCCAGGACCATATTTCAAAAAGGACTAGACGAACCTTTGAGTTAAGTCTTCTATCGAAGGCATATGATTAAGACTGGTATTAACCTGCTATCGTTACTTTGATTGAAACTCTTCTGCAATTTTATCTACTTCATGTCATGAAAGTACGTCAGAGTTTGGAGTGTTCTTCATGAATTGTGATTGGTGGTTATGTTAACTCCTTAGGAGAATTAGATACGAGATGTATGGACTCCGTATGGTTAGGTATTAAGACTTCATGGAAAATGAATGACTACAGTAGGTCAGTGGTGGACCATAGTAAGGCAGCAATGATTCTGCGAGTAACGAGCTGATTACAACCGTGAGAGTTGTATTGGAATGGGTGTTGAGATTGAGTACCACTAATCGGGTCGTGGTAGTGTATAAGTTATCATTGATAGACTAATTAAGTAGAGTATCTACCTATTGAATATTATTCTTTCTTATCAATAGAGAGTCGTATTACTATACGAGGAAGGTTGCGGTGCAAGCATAGAATTCTATTAACGATGATGTATGAAATGAGATTCCTGATTCGATTTTCGATGTCGAGGGAGTTTCATAGGTGAATGAGTATAAGCTCGAGGAAGAGCATGGGTCCGTAGAATGATGGGTGGAATAATAAATATTTAGGCATGTGAAATACGATGCTATAATACTTGATGTTGATATAAATACATATATGTTTTGTTCTCCTATGACAAACCTCTATAATTCAGAGTTAGGTTCCAAGCCAGATATTTTATGGCAATATTTTTTTCATATATACAATTCTCTTCAGTTCGTTCTTTTCTTTTCTCTTCTTTTCATTTCATATAACTGAGAAGAATAACCCTTCCAGAAGGGGAGGTATTGCCGAATGACTATCTATCTGTGTGATAGAAGCCGAGTAGGATACCAGCTATTGTTTAATTGCTTGTCAAGTACTAAAGGCTGGCCACCTTCTGTACTAACTATGCAATGTAACAAGTGTTCATGATCATAGTGATCTCTCAACAAATTCCTTTACTTCTATATGATTGATCAAATTTTGGAAAATAGAAACAGATGAAAAAGGAGTAGTAAAGTTATGGTGGTATTCGGAATGGAAACACATTCGTGATACTAAGGTTGACGTGGTTATTAAAAGGTTATAGAACGCTAATGAGCAAAAGTGTAACCAGTATAATATTAGGAACGGAGGGCAGTAGCGATTACGAACTGGAAAAGAATGGGTATTGAGAAGCAAAAGCTCTAATGTTAAAAGCTATAATGAGAGTCTGTGCAATAGACTTGAAAGAAATTGGAATGATCACTTAACACGGATTGAGTTTTCTTATGACAATAGATCATATGTCATTATCGAGATGTCGCCTTATGAGATCCTTGAGGGAAGACAATGTCGATCTCCCTTATGTTAGGATGAAGTTGTAGAGCGCAAGATGCTCGGACCCACAGTAGTCCAAAGGACCAAGGATATAATAGATCTAATCAGAGGACGGCTGGTAGTAGCCCAAGATGGACATAAGAAGTATGTCGATTTGAAACGAAAGGACAAAGAATAGGAAGTAGGGGACCTATTGTTTTTAAAGGTATCCCCTTGGAAACCCTTGGAAAGGATTGATGAGGTTCGGAAAGAAAGGAAAGCTAAGTCTACAATTGTTGGACCCTTGGATATATTAAGACGTTTGGGAAGTTAGCATATGAGCTAGCCCTACCCCCGAACCTGTAGCAAGTTCATAACATGTTCCACGTATCAATGTTAAGGAAGTGTAATTCGGATGCCAGACAAATAGGGGCATATGAGCGCATAGACATGCAACCAGACGTAACCTATATGGAGCAACCAGAAAGGGTTATAGATCGAAAAGGAACAAGTGCTTATGAGAAGGTTTATCAAACTAGGCAGAGTTTGGTGGTAGGACCACAATGTGGGAAAATTTACTCGAGAGTTAGAAAGTGCAATTCTAAGAGAGTATCCCTATTCATTTTCTATCTGATTCCGGGACGGAATCCTTTTAAGGAGGGGAGACTGTAATAACCCCAATTTTTGGAATTTTTTTGAAACCCTTATGAATAGTGTTTTTGCTGAATGAGAAAAATTTTCATGCCACACTATGTAGGGGTTCTGATATGGATATTCTGAGATTTTATTAGTACTCTATAGGGTATATAAGTGTATGCAAAGATCGTCAGAATCCAATTCCGAACACTTTGATTTTTCCCGGAAATCCACTAGATACGGAGAGAATTGAGAAAAAGGTAACAGGATAAAAAGGATTTAAATTAAAGGATTATAAGAGAGGATCATAAAAGGAATATAATGTATGGAGAAAGGTTAAGGGAACCTAAGAAATAAGATCCCGGGTATGATCCCTCAAACGATAAACGAAAACGAAAGTTAAGCGAACCGTATAACAGATCAGCGGTCATTAGGCAAACAATTAGGAAGTTAATCAAAGGGATTAGAGAGGATGATGTCACCCAACCAATGAGAAGAGGACAAGGAGGGAAAGATGACATCATAGCATGACACAAGCATGACATAGGAGGGAAGGAAGTGTGGTTGAATTATAACCACACAAAATCAAGGTTAATTAGGTAATTAACCTAAAACAAATCAAAAAGCAACCAACCAAGCCAAAACATTTCATTTCACCAAACAAAACACAAAACCCTCTTTTTTCCATTGAAGCTCTCGGCTTCTTTCTTAGAAAATTGAAGATCCAAGCTCCACCACTTACTATTTAGCAAGGTAATTATCCTAGCTTCTCCTAGTTAAGTTACATACTTCCTATAAGTTTAAGCTTCTAATTCCTAGCCAATCTTTTTCTATAAATCAAGGAAGAAGATGGTGAATAGTACTTTCTTGAAATTAATTTTTGTGTTCTTGATTTCTTTGAAAGAACAAGCTTGTAGGAGGTTAGATTAAGGCTTCCATGGGTATTCCAAGGATCTTTCATGGATTAAAAGCTTCAAGGAAGGTATAACCCTTCATGATCTTAGTTATAAGTTCGTTGTTTAGATTTCCTAATGTTGAGATGATGGGTTAGTGTAATGGGTTTGTAATCATGTTTAAAGCTTGTTATGAGTAGTTTAGTTGGTGAGAGACATGATTATTGTGTGTTTAGAGATGGGTTGATTTTGTGATATTTTTGGAGTTGGAAATCTTGGTTATTAGTTAATGAACCTAAGTAAAGCTTTTAGTTCATGTGGGGAATAAGTATAAATTGGTAATATTGAGTTGATTTGGGGCTGTTGTAATGTAGTTTAGATGGAGGTTTGATTGGGTTGTGAATTGGAGTTTAAATTGTGGTTGTTTGAATTGGTTTAAATTTGGGAAATCGCGTAAACATAGCCGTCGTAACGTCCGGTTTTCTTTAGACTGTTTTTGTGCATAACATTAGGACCCGATAACCCCCTGCTAGATTATGACCATTTCCATGTCTAGATAGCTCGTGTTATGAGCTTCATTTTGATATGTAGTTCGTTCGATTCCGATGCTCAGTTTAGGAGAAACGACCGTTTCAAGTAACGGCGTTTCGCGAACGAAACATTTCCCCTCGCCTTACTTTGAAACATAGGTTAAAGACCAAAAAGGGTTAATTAATGTATGAAACAATTATGGTAAGAGTGTTAGGCAGTTGGTAAGACACTCGCGAAGGAATCACTTTAAAACTCGTAATGGTTAATTTATTAAAAATGGTGGAGCCGAGGGTACTCGAGTGACTTAAGAGAATCAGTAAGCGCAAAACGATCGTTAAAGTCTGAGTTGGTTAGAGTATAGATTTACAAGTGACTTTGGTTTAATTCCAACTTACTTGTTGTTTATAGGTTACCAGACTCGTCCCGAGCCATTCGTAACCCCCAGTCGCTCAGGCAAGTTTTCTACCCGATATACTGTTGTTGTGATGTAAATATATGTATATGCATTATCTTGTGATAGTGCATGATTGTTATTAGCAAATTTTGCGATATATTGGAGCATGCTGATATGGTATATATGCATGTTTGTTTCGTAATCTGGTTATCTATCTGTTGATTTCAATGCTTATAGTTGCATAATACCTATGCTAGAAATAAGCAAGTAGTTGCGTATACCCTTAGTATAGGGGATAAAAAGGGTGAACATATTTCTAAACTGGGAGTCGATGTTCCCGAGTATATTATATATATATATATATTTATATATATATGGATATAGTTTTTAAAACTATTGATCGAATAAGGTTTATTCGATACCTTTATTTTACTTAATTGAATATTAATTCGAGTATTCATACGAGGGCTTATGACTCAGTTTATTTTATTATTTGAATATTATTCGAATATTCATTCGAGGGCTTATGACTTCTTTATTTTATTAAATGACTATTATTTTGAATATTCATTCGAGGACTTATGACTCCTTTTATTTTATTATTTGAATATTATTTGAATATTCATTCGAGGGCTTATGACTCTTTTATATTATTTATTGAATATTATTTGAATATTCATTCGAGGGCTTATGACTCAGTTTATATTATTTAACGAATATTATTTGAATATTCATTTGAGGATCTATGACTCCGATTATTTGCTGAGATATATTCTTTATTTTATTAAAGAATAAGGTGTCGATAATCAAACTTATCTTGATTATTCAAAGAAAGATAGTACTTTCGTATAAGTATATCTTTGGTTATTTAATACTCATTTCAAGTATAAGTTTTACAACTTCTACCTCAATTATTTGTATAAAGATTATTCTTTATGGGAATATTATTTAAATAATAATATTCAGATATTTTCTAATATATTGGGACTGATTTACCTTATTAAATCAGCATTACTCCTAACACTCTTTAAAGTGTTTTCGAGTCTTTAAAATGATTTTTAAAAGTTAGAGCGGATCCCAAAACTCATTTTTATATATTTAAGATCTTCCTTTTAAAGGGGATTTAAATACTCGCTCAAAACCAGAGGGATCCGGCTCTATGGTGTATTTTATATTCGCAACAAGGTTGCAGTTTTGGTAAATGAATTGATTACTTACCCAACGTTCGGGAAGTAAGTCCATCTATCGAGTAGGCATAAGCAACATGGGCTCAGTGGGCGTCCATGATAGTGTAAGTGGCTCAGTGGGAGTCCATCAAATGCATAAGTGGCTGAGTGGCAGTCCAGCATAAGGTCCTATTGCGACCAGGGTGATGACCAGTGGGGAATTCGTCCATCTACTAGTAGAAAAGGTTACTTATTGGTATCTTTGCCTGATTAGCAAGATATCAGGTTTATGCCAAAATTCTTTCCTTTCCAAATTTATTGGATATTGCAATTCTGTTCATACTTTACATGACAGAGGTTTTCAGGAAACGTATGTATATATATAGGTGTATATATATATCGGGACTTAATGAAGTATATCATAACTTCACTTCCTTTAAAATATTTCAAAGATTGAATCTATTCAAGTCTTATCTTGTAGTCTCATCAGTGTGATGAACTTTTGAAACTAATTATAACTTGAACGGTGGTAGTTCAAGTAGTATTTGGAAAAGATATAAGTATATTGGAGTATCTTGTAACTTCATCTTTTAAAATTATATCTAGTAAATGATTATCTTATGCATATCAAAGATTTTCAGAAAAACGTTGAGACAAGGGTAGATATATGAGATCACCTTGCAATGATATTTTTATACAGTTATAAACTGGAACTCTGTGTATATCATGCATGGAAGAGGACTTCCAATATTTTGAAAAGTATATATGTATATATATATACTGAATATTTTGCGACTTCATCTTATTAAGATATCAAACTTGGTTCATTTCTTTTGACCAAGATTTTCATGAGTACTATGAGAAGGCTCATATATCGTTAATCATTATACATATTATTTTGGTGGGCTTGCTGCTCACCCTTGCTTTCTTCTTTCATCACACAACATCAGATAGACAAGATGAACAGGACCAAGCTCCCAATTCGCAAGCGGATAGGAAACGTTCCGCAGCTTTCGGGAAGCGTTGAGGTCGCTGTAGCTGAGGTAGAAATTACCAATAGGCTAGGCTTTCAGCTTTTGATGTACCAGACTTATGTATAATATGAATTGTAATAATGGCAAAGAAAATGTAAATTTATTCAGAAAACCTTTTAAGGTGTATTGGCAGTTAATTGTGGAATAAAATGACTTGTGATTATTTTTGGATGTTCATCTCTGAGACTATAACGTGTGGTGTGTGTGTTTATTGTGGGGTCACAGTACAGAGTAGTTGATTAATTATTAAGATTGGGTGTTATTAAGGGAAATGGAACTCGTGACAACCCGGATCCCCGACCCCGGATTTGGGGGTGTTACAGTAACTAGCATGTATAGCATGTTAAGCATGGAAATGTTCACAGAATCAAAATTACTGATTTTTCCAGAAAAGACTTTAGTTACTACATCACACAGGTAACTCCATTCCTTCCTAAGACCTAGTCTTCTATCTTCACTTAGTTTTGTAGTAGGAAGTGCATAATGAATGGAATTAAGCATATTGACATTATCAGTGTCAGTGTGTGGTGCAGTTACATTATCATCAGGAATCTTGAAACATGCTTTTATTACATCACTATTGATACAGAAATCATTACCTTTGATGGTCAGAGTGATTGTTTTGTCAGTAGAGTTGTAGATTGCTGTTGTCCACATCTCCTCAACAACTTCACAATAAATTGTGGGTGATTCCAGCATTACAAAACTTAACTTGCAGTTTTTCACGAAGTCCATCATCTTATGATAGTCTTCAGATTGTTGAATCCCCTTATTGACCAAAGCAGTGAAGTTGTTCTTCTCATAGATGAACCTAGTCTGTTTCATAGATGATCTTTACTACGGGTGCCATTGTTAGAGAAGAAAAGCTTGAAGAGAAAGAGGATTTTTGCTTGAGAGAGAATGAAATAACACAGTTAAATTTGAGAGTGATAAAAGAAAATGATTAGAATGAAATAAGCTTTTATACTTTACTCAAAATCAACGGATAAAAATAATAAAGAGAAGTAAATTATCCAAAAGAAATAGCCTAAAACAGCCGTTTTTTTAAAATAAACTGTAAAAATTCTACCCATTATCCGTCGTGTAATGCTTACAAACTGTAAGTATACTCGATGGATAATGTTCAGGGAATTAGCGGTTAAGATTTAGACACTTCGACGGATGAGGATAAGCTGTTATCCGTCGAGCTTTAAATACTCCAGAAAAGTATTTACAATTTATATATCGACGGATGACTCAACTCGATGGATAATGGTCATCCGTCGAGATGCAAATTTTGACTTAGCCAAAATTTTCATCCAAGACTAAAAATTAGTTAAATTTCTGGCTACTTTTCAACTTGCAAGATAATTCAGATAAATTCAAGAGTAATTAAGCATACCTAACTCACTTACCAACCTAGAAAAGGTGGATTCATCCAGTGGCTTGGTAAAAATATCTGCAAGTTGCTTCTCACTTGGAACAAAATGTAACTCTATAGTACCATTCATTACATGTTCCCTTATGAAATGGTACTTGATGTCTATATCGTCCTTGAATGTTGTACTGGATTTTCAGTGATGGAAATTGCATTTGTGTTGTCACAAAAAATAGGAATCCTTTCAACTTGCAAACCATAGTCTAGCAATTGATTTTTCATCCATAAAATCTGTGCACAGCAACTGCCAGGAGCAATATATTCAGCTTCAGCTGTAGAAGTAGAAACTGAATTTTGCTTTTTACTGAACCAGGACACAAGCTTGTCTCCTAAAAATTGACAGGTTCCTGTTGTGATTTTTCTATTAATTCTGCAGCCTGCATAATCTGCATCTGAATAACCAGTTAGATCAAAGCCAGAATCTCTAGGATACCAAATGCCAAGGTTTGGTGTTCCTTTGAGATATCTGAAAATTCTCTTAATAGCTATCAAATGAGACTCTCTAGGATCAGCCTGAAATCTAGCACACAAACATGTAGCAAACATTATATTTGGCCTAGTAGCTGTTAAGTATAGAAGTTAGCCAACCATGCCTCTATAACTTGAAATATCCACAGACTTTTCAGTAGTGTTTAGTTCAAGCTTAGTTGCAGTGGCCATGGGAGTTTTTGCAGATGTGCAATCCATTAGATCAAACTTCTTTAAAAGATCAAAAATATATTTAGTTTGACTAATGAATATTCCATCACTAACTTGCTTAACTTGTAAACCAAGAAAGTAAGTTAGTTCTCCCATCATACTCATTTCATACTTGCTTTGCATCAGTTTGGCAAACTTTTTACAAAGTTTCTCATCTGTAGAGCCAAAAATAATATTATCTACATAAATTTGAACAAGTATGCTAGAGCCATTCACATTTCTGAAAAATAAAGTTTTATCTACAGTACCTCTTGTGAAGTGATTTTCCAAAAGGAACTTTGATAAAGTGTCATACCAGGCTCTAGGTGCTTGCTTCAGTCCATAAAGTGCTTTCAGTAGATAATAGACATACTCTGGGAAATTTGGATCTTCAAAGCCAGGAGGTTGACTTACATACACTTCTTCCTCCAAATCTCCATTCAGAAAGGCACTTTTAACATCCATTTGATAGACCTTGAAATTGGCATGGGCTGCATAGGCTAAGAAGATTCTGATGGCTTCAAGTCTTGCAACAGGAGCAAATGTTTCATCAAAATCTATTCCTTCTTACTGATAATAGCCTTTAGCAACCAATCTTGCTTTGTTCCTTACTATGCCATTTTCATCCATCTTGTTTCTGAATACCCATTTGGTGTCTATTAGATTCTTTCCTGTAGGCTTGGGTACCAGCTTCTATACTTTATTCCTTTCAAATTGGTTTAGCTTCTCTTGCATAGCTACAATCCAATCAGGATCTAACAAGGCTTCTTCTACCTTCTTTGGTTCTTCCTTAGACAGGAAGCTGCTGTATAGACATTCTTCTTGAGTTGCTCTCCTGGTTTGAACTCTGGAAGACACATCACCAATAATCAGTTTAAAGGGGTGATCTTTTGTCCATTTTCTTGGTTGAGGTAGATTAGCCCTAGATGAAGAGACCTCAATGTTGTCTTGATGTGTGATTGAGTTTTGATTGCTGGAAACTCCCCCTGAGTTTATGGATCTTTGATTTGAGATTGAGGTGCTTTCTATGGGTGATCTGCCTTGACTTCCTGCTCCTTTTGATAACCTGACGGATGGTGAATTTTGAGTACCGACGAATGAGGCAGGTTGTCTTCCGATGGATAATACAGATTGCCTTCCGACGGATGAAGCATTATGTAACTCGATGGATGTTGAGTTTTGTGCTTCATTTGTAGTAGATTTGTCTGCATTATCCTTAGACACTGTTTCTTGATCACTCTCATCATCATTTTCATCACTGACCATCTCAACATTGTCGAATTTGAGGCTCTCATGGTAATCTCCATCTATTAGTCCTTCAATCTTTTTATCATCAAACACAACATGTATAGATTCAACAACAATGTTGGTTCTTAGATTGTAGACTCTATATGCTTTACGAATAGCATATCCAACAAAAATTCCTTCATCTGCTTTAGCATCAAACTTCCCATTTTGATCAGTTTGATTTCTCGGAATATAGCATTTACAGCCAAAGACATGAAGAAAGTTCAGAGTTGGCTTCTTGTTCTTGAACAATTGATAAGGTGTCATGCATCTTGCTTGATTAATCAGAGAGATATTCTGAGTGTAGCATGCAGAGAGATATTCTGAGTGTAGCATGCAGCGTTTACAGCTTTTGGTAGTTTTGATTCTTCAAGCATTGTCCTTGCAGCTTCAATAAGAGATCTATTCTTTCTTTCCACTACTCCATTCTGTTGTGGAGTCCTTGCTGCTGAAAACTCATGCAAGATTCCATTTTCCTCACAAAATGCTCTCATGACATAGTTCTTGAACTCAGTTCCATTATCACTCCTGATTCTTCTGACTTTGAAATCAGGATGATTGTTAACTTGCCTTATGTGATTGATGATGATTTCACTAGCTTCATCCTTGGACTTTAGGAAATAGGTCCAAGAGAACTTTGAGAAATCATCTACAATTACTAGGCAAAATCTTTTCTTTGAGATTGACAATATATTGACTGGTCCAAACAAATCCATATGAAGCAGTTGCAGAGGCTCTTCAATTGCTGAATCAAGTTTCTTCTTGAATGATGCTTTAATCTGCTTCCCTTTTTGGCAGGCATCACACAGTCCATCCTTTGTAAACTCCACCATAGGAATGCCTCTAACTAGCTCTTTCTTTACCAGCTCATTCATGGTCTTGAAGTTCAAATGGGATAGCTTCTTGTGCCATAGCCAACTTTCATCTTGACTTGCTTTACTGAGAAGACAAGTTACAGATTCTGCTTTAGTTGAGTTGAAGTCAGCTAGATACACATTTCCTCTTCTCACACCAGTGAGAACCACTTTGTTGTTTTGATTATTAATCACAACACAGGTTTCTTTGTTGAAGGTTACTGAGTTGCCTTTATCACAAAGCTGGCTGATACTCAACAGATTGTGTTTGAGACCATCCCCTAAGGCAACCTCTTCAATGATGACATTGTCCTTTGAAATCAAGCCATATCCCACAGTATAACCTTTGCTGTCATCTCCAAAAGTGATACTTGGGCCAGCTCTCTCTTCAAACTTTGTGAGCAGGGTAGAATCACCAGTCATGTGTCTTGAACAACCACTATCCAAGTACCAAAGATTCCTTATGTTTCCCTGCACACATCAAAATCAAATCAAGTTGATTTTGGTACCCAAGTTTCCTTGGGTCCTGCCTTGTTAGCTTTCTTCTTCTGTTTCTTAGGTCTCAACTCATTTGACTTAGGAATTTCAGATTCTTCATTAGTCATTTGGGTTGGGCCTTTGAAACCACTAGATGCACCAGAATTATCATGCATGTTATGGCTAACAGGAAATGGCATGCTTGGTGCAAACATGTTATTCCAGTAAGGCATGCTAAATGACATTTGAGGCATATTGTATGCAGCATAATATGGATTAGGTGCAAATGGCATGTTAGCAAACTGTGCATTCATGTTCTGTGTAGGCATAGCATTAACAGGCATGGGAGGCATGGCATTCATGTTAGAGAATTGAGGCTGAACAGACATGGGAGTAGGCATGGCAGATTTGCAATTAACAGACAAATGATTTACACTACCACACTTGATACAGATTTTTCTAGGAGCATATTTGTCAGGTGTGTAGTTATTATGTTTGTTAATCCCTACTTTACCATTCCTATTGTTTTTCCTTTTAGTCTCTGTTTTTACCTCTATCTTCTCAAGTCTGTCACTTAACTGTTTGACAGTCATGTGACCAACATTAGCCTTCTTCCCTTTCTGGGCTTGACTTGACTCTCCTGAAACAAAGTTCTTGGAAACAGACCCATACTTTTCATTTAGCTTGGTTAATTTGTCTTTGCTAATGGGTTTGCTCACAGCCGACGGATGAGGATTTTTATCATTCGACGGATAGCTCTTTTTGTTATCCGACGGATAGTCCTCATCATCCGTCGAGTCTACATCTGTTAGCAATCCATCTACCAAAGTAGGTTCTAGTTTCTCCTTATCACTTTTCCAGGCTTCATCACAGAAAGACTCAATTCCTTGAACCTTGGTGATTTGAGCATGAACATCTCTGGATGTTTTCCATGCTTTAATCACCTCCTGTTCACGATCGAGCTGCTTCTTTAAAATTTCTTCCTTTTTCAAGGACTCAGTTAATTCCTCCTTGGCAATTCTACACTCAATTTTTAGTTTCTCAAACTCAACAAACTGAGACTCAAGCACATTATTCCTCTCACTAAAAAACAAGTTGTTTTTTTGATTTTAGCATTTTCTTTAGTGAGGAACTTAAGTGTAACACGCAAATGATACAATTCTGTAGACATGTCATTTATTATATCATTACACTCAGCTTTAGATAAATGTGCAAGGTTTGTAGTGATTACCTGATTGCTTGAGAAACTTGTCTCTGTTTCATCAGACTTGGCCATAAGGGCTAGATTGACATAGCTGACATCCTCATCTTCATCCAAACCATCAGCTGCCCAGTCATTCTCTTGTGTAATAAAAGCCCTTTCCTTTTGTTTGAGTAGATCAAAGTATTTTTGCTTATAATCCACAGACTCAAATCTTTTCTTACTGGAATCTGACTTTCTACACTCATTTGCAAAATGCCCTGCCAAGCCATATTTGAAACACTTGAATTTTGATTTATCCACCATGTTTCTATTTGGCTTGGCAGCTCCAAAGTTCTTTTTGAACTTGAGCTTGGCAAATCTTCTTGAAAGGAATGCTAGGTGCTCATCAATGTCCTCCATGTCATCTTGGCTCAATGAATCTTCACTTTCTGCAGCTAGCCCTTTACCCTTGCTTTCACAGGCCTTTGAAGTTGATTCCACAGCTTCCATCTTCACTTCCTTCTCCTTTTCCAGTTCAGCCACTAGTGCAATGGATCCTCCTTTCTTCTTTCCTCTCTCCATTCTTTCATCCTGCTCTATCTCAAGTTCATAGGTCTTCAGAATGCCATACATTTTCTCCAAAGTAAACTCCTTATAATCTTGTGAGTTTCTCAATGAGACTGTCATTGGTTTCCATTCCTTTGGAAGAGATCTGAGAAATTTCAGATTGGAGTCTTTAGTCTGATAGACTCTTCCATGCAATTTAAGAGCATTTAGTAGCTTTTGGAATCTACTAAAAATGTCAGTGAGTGACTCACTTTCTTCATTGTGAAAATGCTCATATTGCTGAATCAGGAGCTGCATTTTATTTTCTCTTACTTGCTCAGTACCATCACAGATTATCTGTATTGTGTCCCAAACTTCCTTGGCAGTCTTGCAGTTGCTGATGTTATCAAACATGTCTGCATCAACACCATTGAACAGAATGTTCATGGCCTTTTTATCTTTCCTGACTTGTTCAATATCAGGATCAGACCATTCATGCCTTAGCTTTGGAACAGATGGTTCATTTCCTGTTGCAGCTCTCATTGGAACATGAGGCCTCTTTCTATGCAGTCCACATAGGCCTCATCTTGAGAAAGCATATGAAGATGCATCTTTACCTTCCAATGATGGTAATTATCTTTATCAAGAAAAGGAATCTTGACTCCAACATCTTTCTTGTTCATCTTACTGAATTATTTTGATCTTTAAACTCTTTGTAGATTAAGAGCTTGCTCTGATACCAATTGTTAGTCCCTTAACAATATAGCAAGAATTACAGAAGGGGGGTTGAATGGAATTCTTGAACCTTTTTCTTGAAATAAAAATGTTCAACTCGATTATGGATATATTTGTTTTGATTAGCACAATATGGAATGTAAACTTGAATGAATTAAAACATAAGTAATTAAAAATAAGAGTCTTTAAAAACTTTTTGGTGGATTTAAACAATTCCACCAGAGATATATTTAATATATCGAGAGGACTCTGTGTGCAGAAATGCTCACAACTGCTTACAAAATAGAACTGTTAAAAGCACAGGAAATGCTAAAGATAGTGCTTACAAAGATTTCTCTGTTGTTGTTTCTTAGCTATCTCAGTTGTTTTTCTATTTGCTACTCTCTTGGTTTATATATTACCAAGATTACAAAGTCAAAAGAACTGAACACATATAAAATCTAACAGTCTTGATCTTTGCTACTTTTTGTCCTCTATTACCCAGTTAATGGGCTTCCACAGTGTACTTGTATCCAACTCAACGGCTGTGTGTCAGATTTCACTGTTCAACTGATGTTTGAATCTTGATATGATCATCTGTCGACTTTCAGATCATTCGTCGAAGACTTAATTGATCATCCATCGACTGCTATGTTAAACATCCATTGATAGTCATTTGATCTTCCGTCGAAGCTTTGTTAATCATCCGTTGGTAGCAATTTTGGCACTTGACTTCATTTCACTTATACAGAATTACAAGACATTGCTTATGTACAGTTAATCAACCTATTCTGCATATCTAGTTAAAGTCACCATGACTTATATGCTACTACAAATTCTATACAAAGGTGCATACAACACTGTGTTACAAACTTATTATTACATAAGCTACTCACTCGATGGATAATAAGTTAATCATCCGTTGGGACTATAATGAGTTATTCGTCGGGACTAAAACTCTTATCCGTCGAGTGCTACATAATTTCACTAAGTAAAATCTACTTAGACATTTTGTTTAAGTGATCATTAAGTACACAACATATTCACAACACATCTCAAGTTCATGAGTCTTCAGCATACCATAAATTTCATCAAGAGTAGTTTCAGTAAGGTCATAGTTGTCTCTTATGGTAGTAGACTTCAAATCCCAATTTTCAGGAAGAGCTAAAAGAAATTTTAGATTTGAATCTTCAAGATCATATTCCTTGTCCACCAGTGACAGATCATTCAAGAGTTTGGCAAACCTGTCATATAAATCAGTTAATGACTCATCAGCTTTTGAGTCAAAGTGCTCATACTCTTGAGTGAGTATAGTCCTCCTGTTGATTTCGATTGCATCAGTTTCCTGGCATCTTGTCTCCAAAGCATTCTATATCTTCTTTGCAGTCTTGCAATTAATTACCCTGTTTGACATGACATTATCAATGGCACTATGCAGAAAATGCCTTACCCTTGCATCATTGGCAATAGATGAGATGTCTTCAGCTGTGTAATCACTTTTCTCCTTTTGTATGGACTTTGATGGTTGATCAGCTACTGCATCAGAGAGCTTGGTAGGCTTATATGATCCTTCATTAATCCTATCAAGGTATTCTGGATCTGTAGCTTCCAGAAATATAGCCATCTTCACTTTCCATATGGGATACTCAGAAGGTCTCAGTATGGGAACCCTAATAGTCTTATATCGACTGTGGGTTTGAGTGTTTTGAGTTTCTTGAGTTTTGGTGGGCTTGGTTAGAGTTTGTGCTTCTTTAGACATGATTGTTTGGATCTTTACTGTATGTGTGTTAACAGAAAAACTCTGATACCAATTGTTAGGTCACACAACACTGTAGAAAGGGGTTGAATACACTGTTTATACAATCAAATCGATTTAACACAAGTATGTAACAAAGATCAAGTATATTGAATAAACTATGTTACAATAAGAACTGTGTTCTCTCTCAGTGATGAACAAATATCACTAAGAGCTGCTAGGTTACAATGTATAATCTTCTCGATAATGATAACACATATAGTGTAAACCCTAAGTCTGTGTTTATATAGTACACAGTTACAAGATAACTTCTAATTGATATGGAATACAATTCTGTCTCCTAAAATATATCAATCAGATATCTTCTACAAGTCTTCTAGTCTTCTAACTCTTTCCATGCATATCTTCTTTTGTTTTAGTCTCGATCTTCTCCTGTAAATCACCCTTATTCCTTAACTGAAAGTCTTCCCGCACTTAAGTTCTGATATGACCTTAAGTTCTGACTTCCAGTAAATCCTGATTTCAGTAAGTCCTGATTTGTCCAATTGTTAAGTTCTGAAAACTAAACGCAATTCATATTTAACATGACATCTCAAATATATCTAACAATATGAGTCATGTTGACTACTAGTGGATATGCAAAATAGGTTGATTAATTGTAAATATGAGACGTCTTGTAATTCTGTGTAAATGAAATGGAGTCAAGTGACAAATAGCTACCCGACAGATGATCAACAAGCTACCCGATGGATGATCAACAAAGCTTCCCGACGGATGACAAACATGTACCCGACGGATGATCAAATTCAAATATCTATTGACAGTGACAACACAGTCACATGCATTGGGTGTTTGCAAAATGAATGTGGCAGCCTGTTAAGCAGGAATTTGAGAACAAAGAAGCATTACCATTTCCATGCAATTGTGAAGATATTCAAAGATGCTGGAATAAAGTAGTGAAGCAGCATGTAGTTAGACTAGATTGTTTGTTTTATTATCTTGTCTTATTGTCATGTAAACTTGGTGATATATAAACCAAGTGTAGCTAGTAAAACATTAAACTAAGCAAATACATTTTAAAGAGACATAGAAAAAGTTGTACTTGTCAAGAATTTCTCTATAGTTTGTTTGTTCTACTTGTAAAGCAGTTGTAAGCCATTCTAAGCTACACAGAGTTCTCAAACTTATATATATATATATATCTGGTGGATACATTCAAATCCACCAGAAAGTTTTAAAAGCTTGTGTTTTTATTACTTTATGTTTTGATTTATATAATCCTTTCATTCTGCACTCTGCAAATCAAACACTTATATGTATTTAGTTAGAACATTTTTAAAATCTTGAAAAAGTAGCCAGAATTACATTCAAACCCTCTTCTGTAATTCTTGTTGTATTGTTAGGGAATAACAGTACCAATTAGAATATTGTCATTTGGTTTGGATACCATATTCCCTACAATAAGCTTTCTGACTAATTGAGTTCATCTTGCTTTGCAATCACCCAATCAATCCAGATCTGTCAGAGCTTCTGTAACTTTCTTAGTTTCCTCTTCAGATAGAAAACTAGAAAAATAATCATTCATCCTCAGTAGCCCTGCTAATCATTACTCCACCATCTGGATCGCTCAAGAACTAGATTCTGGGAATAATATTGACATCAGACCCTTTGTCTCAGCAGATATATTCTTGTTGTGTCATATTAATTTTCAATATGGTGTTATATTTGACTAGATGAACCTTCTTTTTCTCCCCCTAAGTTATTGTTGGGATTACTTGAAAATCCTTATCCTTTTTTAGTGGCTTCATTGAAGTACTCCTTTGTGTAATTACACTACCATTCCACTGATTGGATATGAATCATAATTGCCATTATTTTCACCTCTAACATCTTGGAGCATGATGTTGTTGATCTGTGCACTTAGACTATCTATAACCTTCAATTGATCAACAAAAAACACCTTATAGATTGTAGACTCCACTGAGTAGCCATGAAAAATATCCTTACGAGTCTTAGCTGAAAATGCCATGATCTTCAAACAAATGAAAACATTTCATTATTTGCTTCTGTAGAATATTCTCTCCAAACACTTTCAGGTTATTTGGTTTTACTTCTGTTGGCCATTAACTCATTAGTAATCTTCATGTATACATCATGATCAAAGCCTGATCTTAATTGTAGAAAGTTGTATTGACTTCTCCAGGCCTTTAGTATTTAGAAAGTCTTAATTTGCTTGACATTGTCCTTGTTGATTTAATCAAGTTCCGGTTCTTTCTCTGTACCACTCCATTCTGACACGGAGTTCCCAGTGCTGAATATTGTCTCAAAATTTTCTTGTTATTACAGATATTAAATTAGAACTGCTTCTTGAATTCAGTCCTCGCTTGATCATCTTGATGTGATCAATCACCATATGTGATATCTTGTCTTGAGAAGGCACGAACAACAACTTTGTTTATTAAGAGTAGTCATCCACCATCACTAAAGTATTTCTTTACTTTGATGTAGACATGACATTGACTGGTCCATAAAAATTCATTCATATTATCTAAAGCGGCTGAGTAATGTTAACCATATCTTTAATTATATGTGATGTTATCTTTGACTTCTCTTTTTGACATGCCTCACATATTCATCTTTCTGAATTCCAGATGAGGCAGTCCTCTCACTAAACCTTTTTTACAAAAGAGTTCCATGTGTTGATGTTCAAGGGTGAGAGCTTCTATTGCCATAGCTAAACTTTTATCAGATGAAGCTTTACAGTAAAAATCACTGACTTTACCTTTTCTTGAGTTTCCAGTTCATCTACGAGCATATCCTTTCCTTACTCTAAGAAGAACAAGCTTCTCAACCTTCTTGCCTGAGATGAAACACTACTTCTTCATAGAATTGACATTTTGTCCTTTGTTAGAGAGCTATCTGATAAGAGGATCTGTGATTTGATTCTCTAACAAGAAAGATGCTTCTAATTATAAACAGTGACACCAATGATTAGTTGTTATCAGTAATACCAATTGTTGAATCCATGATGACATTCCTTTTACTACACAGCTTTGTCCCGTAATGTAAACCTTTGTTGTCATCTCCAAAGATTATTAACGAAATAGCTTTTGTTAGTCACGTTTGATTGTGAGGATCTTTCTTTGATCATATGCCTTGAGTATGAATTACGAAGAATACATATGAATCAATTAACCTGTTATGTCCTCCACTCACAAATGGATTAATAGTTCTTGGTACCCAAGTTATCAGTTTGGGTCCAGATGGATTAGAGATTTTTCTTTTAACAGTAAAAACAACACCTCCAACCTTAACATGTTAATTCTTATCTGTGACTAACCATTTTCTCCATTTTGATACCCTTGAAAAATTTGTCTCTAGTTTTGGAGAAAAAAAATGATTTCAACCTTACTTAAGGAGGACTAGCAGTCTTTGCCCTACTATAATCCTAAAACAAGCTCTTATTACAATTAATGCAAGTACTAACAGATGCAGTTACGACATTGAAATTAATAAGCATTGAATTAAGAATACATGGCATTCATTTAGAAATATTACACATAAGTATTAAGCAAGATATGCTTGATATGGAATAAAAGAATTAACAAATAAATCACTAATTCTATCTAATCCAATCATGTTGTTGTATGACATCTACTGTCTTAATCCAACTATTAAACTTGTAAACCTTAACAAACAATTCAGATAAAATGAGTAAATTATATTATAATAGGGAAACGGAATATGAGATTTAAACAAAGGTCTTATATGCTTTGAAAACATATATCATATTTAAGCAATAAATCATGTTTAATAAATATTTAAACAATTATTTAAGATCATTTAAAATCTCATGCACAAGTTAAAAGATTAAAATCAGCTTCATTGGAATTAGAAAACCATTTTCTTCAATTTCAGTATTTAGGAAATTTTCGTGTGAAACATGATCTTCATTTTATTTAAAAGATAAAAATCATCTTCGTCACTTGGAGAAATATTGAGTCTACCAATCCTTAGAGAACCTTTGGCTTGATTAAAATCAAATTATGTAAAATTCAAAAATCTCAAGATAAAAATTAAAAAATCCGAGAATATGAGAACTTAACTGTTTGGGATGACACACTGGATCTGATCTGTATATCGATCAACAAGCTCTGATACCAATTGTTAGGTCCCAAAGTATCATATAAGAGGGGGTTAAATGCGATACTTACTAAATTAAAAAATTATTTCAAATATTTTATGGATAATTAATTTAGTGTTCGGTTAGTGGTTCCGTATTCTTGAGGTGAATAGTGTTTAGGATAATAAGGTAACGAACACAAGATATTCATGGAAGTATAGATTCATATATAAATTCTTGGGGGTGTTGCTACACTCCGGTAAATAAATTAAATGGATCAATCCAAGGACAGCAATGTTCTTGCTTCTACAAAGATATATATCACCCTGTTAACATAAGTCGGAAAAATAACCGATGTAAAAAACATATTTTACATCGGTTATTTTCAAACCGATATTAAAGACATGTTTTTACATCAGATTTTTAAATAACCGTTGTTTAATAGTATTTTTTGAAAAAACATAAACCTATGTTTCGCATCGGTTGTGTTTTAACTGATGTTAAATACTAGCTTTCACATCATTTATTTATTGATCGATGTTAATTTTTATTATTCACATCGGTTGTTAAGAAACCGTTGTCTATGTTTAAAATATAAAAAAGGGCCGGGAATAATTCCCCCTCTTCTGGTCTTAAACAGAATTTCAGCCCCCTTCCCAAATATTCCCCACTTTCTTTTTCTCTATTTCCCCCCTCTTTTTCTCTCCTCACACGGCAAACATCACTCCCTCTCTCATCACCTCATCAACACACACTCACTCATATCCTCTCTCCCTTCTTCTCTCTAACTCATCTCTTACAATCACTCCTTGTATCGAGTAATTCGAGCAATCGAGTTTTAATCCATCAATTCTGCAGCCCTAAATCGAGATCTATAACATGAATCAAGCCCTAATCAAGTCTCTGTAACACGAATCGAGCCCTAATTAAGTTGTAATTGAGTCAATAAATCGAGACCTACTTTTTAAATATTTTTTAGATTTTGTTTCTCATCTATGTTCATTATATCCAGTTGTCATGTAATTTCTATCCGTGGTTGTGAGTATGACGTGAATCTTCACATAATTAGGTTCTGTATTAAGCTGGGACTCAGAGCTCTGTTTGTACGTCCTACAATCTCTGCGCATGGAGTTTAATTGTGTCTAATATGAAGGATCTCAACAAATATATATAACGACTCGTGTATTTTTGAATTATTTAAATATGTAATTATGGAAGTATTACCTAAATAAAGTATGCGTATAGTTTTTGTCAGCTCGGTGTTACTTTATTATTATGTATATCTGATTTATGGTGTACCGGGTTGTCCCCGTAATTAATTATGAAATGGTATTGAATTATTTCCACTTTTAAAAGTAAATTTAATGTAAATTTATTTGTATAAATATTTTAATTGTCTCTAAAATTGTTTTTAAGGTTTTATAATTACAATAATTATTTTTGGGATTTTATAAAACTCAGAAATCAATATTTCATCAATTATTTTGGGAATTTTTGGGATATATTTCACTCGCGCGTTAATTCGTTTAATCGATAAAACAGGTATAGATTGCATTTCAAAAATACTTTAAAAATTATGAAAATTTTATTTTAATAACTTTGAATTATTAAAGATATTTTAAAACTGTTTTGGAAATTTTTCGAGTTTGTTTGATTTGCAACTTGATTCGTTAAATTGCAAATAGCGGAGCAAAACTAGGCTACTAGACAAAGAGATACACGTGATTAGCCCTTGTACATCAACCGAAAATGTGGCATCACCTCAGAATTTTGTGGCTGCTTATTAAAAAAAAGAAAAAAGAAAAGAAGATAAAAACAAATCAACACACACGGTTGTGTGTCACCACCGCCTTCATCACTCTGTGATTTCCTCGGTTCTTTCTTCTCATGCTCTCCTGATTTTCTCCTTCTCTCTTTATTTCTTCCACTCCCCCGATTTGTTCCCCCGGTGGTGCTGGTTTTTCTTCCCCGTTCCCGGTAAGCCACCCGCCGCCCAGTTCTTGTTTGCCGTCGCTTCAATTTTTCCGGCCAAGGGCCGCCTGTGCGAATCTGTGTGTGCGTTTATGTGTGTGTTTCGTGTTGTGTGTCCTCGTTGCTTTGCTGTGCTGCCGAGATATTTAATTTTTCCATTGGCTGCTATGTTTTCCAGCCATATGTATTCACGCGTGTTGTGCGCGTGATTCTTTGACTAGATTGGAATATTATTAACGGGTTATTTCTAATTTTCTGCAGGAACGATATGATTAATGTTTAATCGGTGAAATTTATTTGGAAACCCGACTCGTGTCGGGCACCAATAAATTTTGCCGCCGTCGATGGTGAACTTCGGTGAGTCGACGGTGGACCGTGATGATTATTTATGAGTCCTAAAATTTTAAACTATTAATTTAGTTCGTAACTTTATTTTCAAAAAGGATATATATATATATATATTTATTGGGTATGTAGAGATTGTATCGAGATTGTGGTTGGGATTTATGAAATTTGACTGAGATTGTTGTTGAGTGATTTGGATTATAAACAGTGGTTGTTGAATTAACTGTCTGATTGATTGATTGTTGTGGACGTCGATTGTATTCGACAAGTAGTCCGATAAACAAAAGAGACGCTGCCCGATTTTCGGGAACGTATCCTGTAAAATATCAGAAATATCAGTCGAATGTGTATAACTATATAATTATAAATAAATTATTTTGTAAAATATAACTGACAACCCATTTTCTGAAACAATGAGTATATGTATTTTCTGAAAGTGAATATCAAGCTGAGTTTTGAATACGTGAACCCTAACTGATACATGTATTACAATAATGTATGTGTTACGAGTCGGGTTTTATTAACGTACGGGTAGATTGTTAGTGAGGATATGTCAAGCATAATCAGAAGTCTAAATTAGGGTATTTCGACTCTGTAGGTTCTAGTCGGAAGGCCCGAAAATTGGCATGGGACGAAATATAGTTTGGTGGGCAGTCGAAAAGCTCAATAAGGTTCCAATCAATGGACTTAAGTGTTGAGGTCGAATCCAGGGTGAATTAGTGGATAGACAATAAAGCCTGAGCGGCAGAGTCGGCTCAGAGTCGATCAGTAATAGTTGTAAAGCCCTGCAAGGCAAGTACTTCTAAATTTTTCTCGAGATATATTGCAATATTTCTAAATTCTCTTGTGACAAATTGTTAATATTCAAGTAGCATTGTTTTATATTATGAGTACTTGGAATTATACAACCTTGAAACCGGATCACATCATTTGAACTTTGAGCCGTAAGCCTTATTCTTTGTAAATCATCCTTTGTTGATTTTCAGATACCAAACCACACAAATATGATACTACTCCCCAAATGTATAACTACCAAACACCAACACTGGAACAGAATTGTTTAAAAACACAGAAACTTTTATACCCCAACCATTCTTTATAACATCAAAGAACTAAACTTTGAAAAATCATTATTCGTCTAATACCTGATCCTCTTACAGGCTGAAAACCATTTCTCATACATACCCTGATATACCCTTCTGATACCCATGAATTGCATTACGCTTTTATTCAAGTGTTTTATCATCATTGATTATAATCCTATTCTATTAAATTATATTGTTTATCATACAAAACTATTTTAAAATTGGATAGTTTTCTTTATGTGGACCAGATTCGTGGTCGAATTAGGCCAATGTGTGCCTTGGATCCAGATTATAGAGCAGAGTTGTGTGCCTTGGTCGGGGTTAGTGCGTGACTGATAAGCAGCCTAACCTTGGTTTTAAAATTTAAAATTAATGTCCAATTCTAATGATTATTTAACAGGAAACTTGATTCTTCTGAATCATTCCATTTGAACATTGTTTAACCTCAGTTATCGTTATTATGACTTGCTGAGCTAGTTAGCTCACTCTTGCGAATCTTTTATGTATTCTACAGTTAAAAAGGATAGGGTTGATAGCGAGGTTCCTCAATCCAGAGTACGAGCTAGGATTCCAGATTGAGTTGGATCGAGCTAGCAGGAGCTTTATATGGTAGTGAGATAGTAAGATTGTAAGAACAATTTCATTATTAGTTGTACGATTAAATTAGTTGGGATTTGGGTACATTGTAATAAAAGTTAAGGTTGTGGCTTGTTTTCATACTTTAACTGTTAGATATATTTGATAATGTCATGTCTAATATGATTTGTGTTTAGTTTTCAGATCTTACTTAAACAGGACAAATTAGTACTTAACTGGAAATCAACACTTATACTGAAGTCATAACTTAAGTTATCAGGAGATATTTATCAGGAGATAATATCAGGACTTAAGGATACTTTCAGATAAGGAAGGCGACTGATTGAAAGGAAAGAAGATCAAGACAAACGCAAGAAGAGATATGCATGAAGAAGGAATTTTATGAAGAATAGAATACTTGGAAGAAAAGATAACTAGTTGATATATTTTAGGAAGCAAAATTATATTCCATATCAATTATCGATTATCTTGTAACTGTGTAGTATATAAACACAGACATAGGGTTTACACTATAAGTGTTATCATTATCGAGAATAATATTCATTATAACCCTAGCAGCTCTAGTGATATTTTGTTCATCACTGAGAGAGGACAGTTCCATATTGTAACAGAATTTAATAAAGTTTATTTTCTGTTACTTGTGTTCTTTAATTCAAATTGATTGTGCTAAACACTGTATTCAACCCCCTTCTACAGTGTGTGTGACCTAACAAGTGGTATTAGAGCCTTCTGTTAACACACAAACAGTCTAAGATCTAAAATCAATCAGATCTGAAGCAGAAACTCCAACCAAGTCCACCAAAACTGAAGAACCTCCAAAGACTCAAATCCATAGTCGATATGAGACTATTAGAGTTCCCATACTGAAACCATCTGAATATCCCATATGGAAGGTGAGGATGTCTATGTTTCTGGAAGCTACAGATCCAGAATATCTTGACAGAATCAATGAAGGACCACACAAGCCAACCAAACTCGCAGTTGCAGGTGAACCAGCAAAGTCTGTACCAAAGGAGAAGAGTAATTACACTGCTGAAGATATCTCTTCAATTGCTAAGGATGCTAAGGTACGGCACTTGCTGCATAGTGCCATTGATAATGTCATGTCAAACAGGGTAATTAACTGCAAGACTACAAAGGAGATATGGGAAGCCTTGGAGACAAGATGCCAGGGAACTGATTCAATTAAGAAAAACAGGAAGACTATACTCACTCAAGAGTATGAGCACTTTGACTCAAAGTCTGATGAGTCATTAACTGGCTTATATGACAGATTTGTCAAACTCTTGAATGATTTGTCACTAGTTGATAAGGAATATGATCTTGAAGATTCAAATCTTAAAATCCTGTTAGCTCTTCCTGAAAGTTGGGATTTGAAGGCCACAACTATAAGAGACAACTATAATCTTGAAGAAACAACTCTTGATGAAATTTATGGGATGCTCAAGACTCATGAACTTGAGATGGAACAAAGAAGCAAGAGGAAAGGAGGAAAGTCAATGACAGTTGCTCTTAAGGCTGCAGAGGAATCCCCCAAAGCAGCTACCTCAAGGAAAGACAGGGGAAAAGCTCTCATCACAACGTCTGATACTGAGTCATCAAGTTCTAATAGTGATGATGACTCAGAAACTAAAAGCTTACCTGAGATGAATGCTGATGAAGATATGATGAAGTTGTGTGCTCTTATGGTGAAAGGAATCACAAGGATTGCATACAGGAAATTCAGAAAGGGAAAGAAGTCTTCCAGGAAAGGTGCAAGTTCTGATAAGAAGAGTTTCAGAAAATCTGAAGGCAAAGGAGGAAAGTCTGACAGAGGAGATTACTCAAATGTCAAATGCTACAATTGTGGTGAGAAAGGCCACATATCTCCTGATTGCAAGAAAGTGAAGAGTGACAAAGGCAAGGCTCTTGTCACAAAGAAGAAAAGCTGGACAGACTCTTCAGATTCTGAAAGTGAGGAGAACTATGCCTTGATGGCAAATCATGATAGCAGTCCTGATGCTGCTGAGTTAAAGGTACCTCAAACTACTTATGCCTTTCATACTGATGATATTAATGAGTTGAGAAGATATCTTAAAACCATGTTTATTAGTTATAGAGATCAAACTTTAACATGTGAAAGATTAACTTCTGAAAATCTTGCTTATAAAAAGAGGAATGATTATTTAGAAAATGAGTTAGTCATGTTCCATCAAACTCAGAAAGATAGAGATTATGCTTTCTATGTTAGGGATGAAGTACTTAAAATGAATGAATCTCTAAAAACTGAGTTAGAAATGGAAAAAGAGATTATCAGGTTTTGGACTAACTCTGGCAGATCAACTCAAAATTTGTTAAGTAGTGGAAACTGGAAAGAAGGCTTAGGTTATGGAGATGATAAGAATGATAAAGGAACTGTAGAAATTGAGCCTATAGTTGTTAAACAAAAGCCAAAGGTAAAACCTGTTAAGTTTATAGCTGTAAAGTCTGATACTGAGAAATCAGAAGTTAAAGAGGAATTAACTTCTGACAAACTAAAATAAAAAAAGCCAATTGAAGTTAACATAGGCTTAATGACTAAGAAGCAGCTTAAGTACAAGATGAAAGATGTTAAGAATGTAAACAAGGTAAAGCCACCTAGAAAAAATAGGAATGGAAAGGAAGGTGTGAATAAAAGCAATGATTATAAGCCTGTTCCTAATGCTCCTAGAAAAACATGTCATAACTGTGGAAATTCTAACCATCTGGCTTCTTTTTACAGGAAGAATAAGAATATAAACTCCTTACCTTCAAAGTCAGGAGTTAAGAGTGAGTCTGTTAGATATAGGCCACAAAATCCTTGTTTTCATTGTGGTAGTTTATGGCATTCCATTTATACTTGTAAGGAATATCATAGTTTGTACTATGATTATTATCAAATAAAACCTTCTTTAAAGAAAGTTAGCATTGTTCCTTCTAGTGTAAGTTCTGATGCAAAGTCTGATACTGTAAATTCTGATAAGAAAACTGTTAAAATAAATTCTGATGCTAAATCCACTGCAAATGTTAAAAAACTTAATAAGGCCAAAGGATCCAAGCAAGTTTGGGTCCTTAAAACTAATCATTAGAGGTCTTTGTGATTGCAGGGCAACAGGAAAAACATCCTAGTTCTGGACAGTGGATGTTCAGGACATATGACTGGAAATAAAGCCCTGCTATCAGACTTTGTGGAGAAAGTTGGCCCAAGTGTCTCTTATGGAGATGGCAACATGGGAAAAACCTTGGGATATGGCAATATCAATCTGGGAAATGTCATCATTGAAAAAGTAGCCCTGGTCTCAGGACTGAAACACAATCTGCTCAGTGTTAGTCAAATCTGTGACAGAGGTTATCATGTGGATTTCTTTGAAGAACACTGTAAAGTTGTAAGAAAATCTACAGGCAAAGTTGTTCTGAAAGGATACAGGCATGGTAACATTTATGAAGCCAAGCTTTCAACAAGTACTGATGGTTCTGCAATCTGTCTATTAAGTAGAGCATCAATTGAAGAAAGCTGGAATTGGCACAAGAAACTCTCTCATTTAAATTTCAATAATATAAATGAACTAGTCAAGAAAGATCTTGTGAGAGGACTGCCAAAATCAGTATTTGCTCCTGATGGCCTTTGTAATTCATCTCAGATGGCTAAACAAAGAAAATCTTCATTCAAGAGCAAGACTGAATCATCAATTCTTGAGCCTTATCACCTACTACATGTTGATCTATTTGGTCCAGTGAATGTCATGTCTATTGCAAAGAAGAAATATGCTATGGTCATAGTGGATGAGTTCACCAAATATACATGGGTGTATTTCTTGTATACAAAAAGTGAAACTGCATCCATTTTGATTGATCATGTCAAGCAACTGGATAAATTGGTCAAGGATTCTGTGAAGATCATAAGAAGTGATAATGGCACTGAGTTCAAGAATTTGATCATGAAAGAGTTCTGCAAAGACCATGGAATCAAGCAGAAATTTTCTGCTCCTAGAACTCCACATTAAAATGGAGTAGTTGAAAGAAAGAATAGAACTCTTATTGAAGCTGCACGGACTATGCTTGATGAAGCAAAGCTACCAACCTATTTTTGGGCTGAAGCTGTGCAGATTGCTTGTTTTACTCAGAATGCAACACTCATTAACAAGCATGGAAAGACACCATATGAGATGGTGAAGAAAAAGAAGCCAATTCTGAAGTATTTTCATGTATTTGGATGCAAGTGTTTTGTTCTTAAGACTCATCCTGAACAGCTATCCAAATTTGATCTAAAAGCTGATGAAGGAATTTTTGTTAGATATCCACTTTCCACAAAAGCCTTCAGAGTCTACAATTTAAGAACAAGAGTTGTCATGGAATCTATCAATGTCTCTTTTGATGATAAGAAGATTACTGGACTTGAAGATTTCAATGATCATGATCAGCTGAGATTTGAAAATGAAGTTTTAAATTCTGATACTGTAAATCCTGACAGTCTAAATCCTGATACTGTAAACTCTGTTGGATTAAACTATGATGTTATTGAAACTGTGGTGACTACGCCAAAGGAAGATGCACCTGTGCGGGGGGAGCATACCGAAGATACAATCACATCTCAAGAAGCATCAGAACCTACAACTGGCTCTTCAAGTTCTGATTCATCAAGTTCTGATGAGCCAAGTTCTGATAATTCTGGAAACTCAAATTCTGAAGGATCCAACTCAGAGAGCATAATTTCAGGGGGAGCATAAGAAAATGTTGATGAAGACAGCATGGATCATGGGGGAGCATCCAGTTCTAGAGAAAATCTTCCATCTACAAGGAAGTGGACTAAAGCACATACACCTGACTTAATTATTGGGAATCCTGATGCATGTGTCAGAAGTAGAACAGCTACATCATATGAATGTCTCTATAATTCTTTTCTTTCTCAGACTGAACCAAGGAAAGTGGAAGAAGCTCTTCAAGATGTTGATTGGGTGCAAGCAATGCAGGAAGAGTTAAATGAATTTGAAAGAAACAAAGTATGGACCCTAGTGCCAAGACCAAAGAACAGATCTGTTGTTGGGACAAAAGTGGGTGTTCAGAAACAAAACTGACAGTGATGGCATAATTATAAGGAATAAAGCAAGGCTGGTTGTAAAAGGATATTCTCAATAGGAGGGAATTGATTATGATGAAACATTTGCACCAGTTGCTAGATTGGAAGCCATAAGGATATTTTTGGCTTATGCTGCTCACAAAAAGTTTACAGTCTTTCAAATGGATGTGAAAAGTGATTTTCTCAATGGAGAATTGGAAGAGGAAGTATATGTTGAACAACCTCCAGGTTTTGTAGATTCCAAACTTCCAAATCATGTCTACAGGCTTGATAAAGCACTTTATGGCCTTAAGAAAGCTCCAAGAGCATGGTATGAGACTTTAGCTCAGTTTCTTCTGGAAAGTGGATTTAATAGAGGAACTATTGACAAAACATTGTTCTACCTCAACCATGGAAAGGACTTACTTTTGGTGCAGATATATGTTGATGATATCATTTTTGGTTCTACAAATGATAGACTTTGCAAAAAGTTTGCCAAACTGATGCAGTCAAGATATCAAATGAGTATGATGGGGGAACTTAGCTATTTTCTGGGCCTTCAAGTCAAGCAGAATGAAGAAGGCACTTTTATTTGTCAATCCAAGTACACCAGAAATTTGCGGAAGAAATTTGGAATGCAAGATTGTTCAAGTGCATCCACTCCCATGGCCACTGCAATAAAATTGGATAAGGATACTGGTATATCAATAGATATTACTGATTACAGAGGTATGATTGGCTCACTACTCTAAATAACTGCTAGTAGACCTGATATCATGTATGCTACCTGTCTTTTTGCAAGATTTCAAGCAGATCCAAGAGAACCTCACTTAACAGCTGTGAAAAGAATTTTCAAGTATCTTAAGGGTACAGCTGATCTGGGATTATGGTTTCCTAGAGAATCAGACTTTCAGCTAATAGGTTACTCAGATGCAGATTTTGCAGGATGCAAAATTGACAGGAAAAGTACAAGTGGAAGCTGCCAATTTCTTGGAGGCAAATTGGTTTCTTGGTTTAGCAAGAAACAGAAGTCAATTTCCACATCAACTGCAGAAGCAGAATACATTGCTGCCAGGAAGTTGTGCACATATTCTTTGGATGAAGAATCAGTTATCGGATTATGGGTTAACATATTTTAAAATCCCTATTTACTGTGATAATCAAAGTGTTATTGCTATGACAGGTAATCCAGTTCAACACTCAATGATAAAGCACATCAGCATTAGGTACCACTTCATAAGGGAACATGTGGATGAAGGTACAGTGGAATTGCATTATGTTCCAACAGATCAACAACTAGCAGATATCTTCACAAAACCACTGGGTGAAGCTACATTTACAAGATTGGTAAATGAACTTGGAATGGTTTCAGGTTCTTTCTCTAAATCTGCTTAGTTTATGTTCTGATACATCAGACTTTATGATCAGTATTTAAAGATATTACTATCTTTGTGTATTCTGTGCTTAAATTGAAACATGCTTAAGTGCTGATTGTTGTCTGATGTGTATTTCTAAACTCTGATAGTAATATGAATGTTTTTATGACTATTTAATCCAATGAGGATAACTGTGCTAGATGCTGACCTAGTAGTCTTTAATATACTAAAGATCCCATGTTGAAGTAATTGTTTATGTGGAAATCTTTTAACACAAGCAAATTTTGGTATTGAGCTTAGTTAAAGTTTACTTTGTGTATCTTGTTACTAAGTCAAAAACTAGAATAGTGCTTCTTATCTGTTAAGCTCTGATGTTAGTAAATCTGGTGAATGTACTAAATGCTGATAAGCCTCACTTATCAAAAGAAATGAAAATCAGGTACTCCTTTGAGATCTAGAGTAAAAATGTGGAAGGGAAGACTCAAGTGCATTGTTGGTATTAAGTTATATGCATTAGAAAAGCAAAATAAATATTTTCTTGGTGACTTTTCACACTCTATAATTACTGGAGAAATATTCTGATAATAGCATAAATTCTGATAAGCAGTCGTGACTCACTTACACTGAGAAACCACTGTAAAATGGAATTTCAAAAGATGCATAAAATGAGCACAAAACAGTTGAGGTGGACTCATGCATGAACTCATTCTTCAGTAGACTTCAGAATAATGACAGATTTTGAGAAAAGTTCTTAGTTATGCCTTATTTCTAAGATGTACTGAAGTGAATCAGACTTTAATCTTTATCTGATATTTAGCTTACTGCACACACATACACTCCATATGAATGATGAAAGTTATTGTGGTGATAAATGTTGTTTTAGATTAACAGGTTAAGTGTCAGTTGCATAAATCCTGAGGACAAATTATGATGGAAATTCTGATGATTAAGTTCTGAAGAAACGAAATCAGTATTTGTGTGAAGAATTACAGAAATAGGCATTCACTTTTCGAGTTAAGGAGTCATGTTCTGATGACTGTTAAGTTCTGATATAAGTCTAAGTTCTGATATTAAATCCTGATTCTTTACTTGACTTATTTGTGGTTCAATCTGAAACAGTCATATCTAAAATCAGAATATGTTTGGGTGAGATATAAACAGTCAACATAATTTAGGTTAGTGGTACTCGTATATGCACAATAATTTTTACTTGTTTCGTGTGCTCATTAACTCCTGTTTTAAGCTTCCAATGACTGTCATTATTACTCATCAGTCTAGGGAGATGAGGCTTTACTTCTATTCGTTTCACATTTCCTGCATCCCTTGGTCTTCCCTTGTCTATATAACTGACCAATAATCCTTCAGTAAAAATCAATTCTTTCTTCTCTCAAACAATGGCTCAGTTTGGTTGGTTTTACAACTATGGCACCGAAACTGTGCATATTTTTCAAAATGGAATTCCGACTGCATATCCTATCAACAACATTCCTTATAATCTCTGGATTTAATTTCCAGAAATCATTCAAAATGACTTGTTGACTGTCCAAAGAAATCTTCATCTCGGTTCTCTTCGTCAGCAGGAGAGAATCATTCGTCTTGCTATTCTTTTTATTGAAGATAAGAAGAAGAAGAATTAATTGCAATCCTCCTGTTTCTCTTCACTATCAGCTTTGTCAGTCTTTTAGACTAGGACTAAGGCTGTTGATGTTAGAGATTTTAGACTAGGACAATCTTGTAATTTTATGCATGTAATTTAAGTTTCATGAAATGTATTCATTTGATATATTAATGAAATTTTACTTTATTGCAAGATTTTGTCTCTGAGTCGTTTCATATTCTGATGACCTGTTAAATTCTGATAATAATCAAGTTCTGATGACTGGTTAAATTCTGATAATAATCAAGTTCTGATGCTGACGTGGCAGTATTTATTTACTTGGTTTATTTTTGGTCATTACCACAATAGTCATATTTTTTTGAATATTGGTTTATGAGAGATAAAGCAGTAATAATCATTTATTTAATGGGATTACTTGTTTAGTGGGATGGTTTTTTTTCCTTGAAAAACTGCTTGTGATAAGTAATAATTGCTTATTTACCGTGCCCATTAATTTTTTCCTTAACCACTGCATGTCTGAGAGGTGTAAAGGTCTGTTCCACTACATATTAACTGATGTCACGTGGGGTGTCTAAGTAAAAGAGATAAAAGACTTTTAAATCTTTTATTTTCATTCTTATTCTACTCTTTCTCTTTTCTTATTCTCTCTCACATTTACTGACGGTTTCTTTACAGATATTTTATCAAACACCTTACAGGCAATTTTATTTCTCACTTATTTCTCATGGCACCCAAGGATTTAATTGTTGATGGAGCCAAGTTTGTACCAAACAACTATACTGCAATCTTGAACAAGGCTGAAGCTCCATCAGATTTGCACTTTGTGCAAGATTTCTTAGCTACTAGTGAGATTGGGTATGTTTTGACCCAACATCAAACTATTTCAAGTCAACAAGTTCTGACGTTCTGGCGGACTGGGATTTTTGATGATGGTGGTGCTACTGGTACTCCAAGCATCGTATTTGAAGTCAATGATGTTGAGCATGTGGTTACTCCTGGAGCCATTCGTAAAGCTCTCCACTTACCAGAAGGCTGTACTTTTTCAACAGTGGAGGACCCTGTTCTACAGCAGCTCATGGCCAGTTTGGGCTATGAGAAAAGTTTGGGCAAGCTTGGACTGTTGAAAAGGGCAAATATCAGGAATGAATGGAGTTTTTTCTTTGATTGTATCACTAAGGCATTCGCCAATAAATGCTCCAACTTTGATGCCATTCCAATTATGAGTCAGCAAATCGGGTATGCTCTTATTCATCAAACTCACTTTGATTTTGCAAGTGCTGTGCTAGGATTCATAGGGGATAGGAGGACGACAGAGGATAGGAATGTAGTATACTTTGCTAGATTCTGTCAGCTTATATATAATTTTTGTTGTGCTGATGAACCCCAACCTACCACTTCCACCTTTTAAGCTTGCAAAAAGAGCTTTTAATGATTTGTTAAATGCCGACATCAAGAAGAAAGTGGTTAGACCCTTACAGATACCTCAGTCTGTGAAACAAATTCTTGTAAATGTTGATCCTCAAACCTACACATCTGTTTACCCTGATGTTCAACCCACCAGCACATCCCAACCACCACAAAACCATCAGAACATACCACAACTACACCTCAAACTTCTCAACCTCAACCTACTCAACCCTCCATCAGAACATATTTCAAACCATCACAGACATCTCAACCTTCACCATCAGCACATCTTGTGAGGCCTTTATCTTCCAAACCTAAGAGGACAAAGTCTGTACCTCAGACACAACAGAAGAGAAGGAGGATTATTCTGAGAGATGAGTCAGACAGTGAGGAACATGTTCCAGTATCAGAACTTGTTGTTAAAGAAGCTGAGAAGATTTCTTCTCAGAAAGTTAATAAAGCTAGGAGTTCTAAGCTTCTTAAAAGGCTTAGAAAGATGTATTCTGATAAAGCTCCCAAAGTCTCTCCACCTTCAAAGAGACTCAAGAAACAAAGAGCTAACAGGGACACAACTGAGTCAGTTTCAGAGGATGAGGAAGCAGCAGCTAAGGAAGGAGATCAGGAATTTCTGATCTCAAAGGAGCCAATTGTGATTGAATCTCTTCCTTCTACACAGCCAGAATTTGCTGAAGCTCCTGAAACTACACCTCCATTGTCACCAATTCAGGAAACTGCTCAAGACAAAGTATGTACACCACCTGTGTCTCCTGTAAATGGACCAGTACATATAAAGACCCAGGTACAAGTGCTGAGATCAACATTCACAACTTGATTGTGCCTGAGGTTTTGTACCTGGAAGCTCCACCAACTCAAGTCACTCCACCGACAACACCAATTCTTGATGTTGATTTTAATCTAGAAATGCCTAAAACACCTTCTCTATATCTAGATACTGAAGATCAGATTTTAGGTGAGCATCAGGATATGGATGTTGATTAGAACATAGTAGCAAATCAGCACTTAGAGGATGATGTTGAAGCCTCAATAGCCTCTCATACTGTTCTTTTATCAGAGGATGTTGACTCTGTAAATTTTGATACTGCAAATGCTGATGATACTGGTAATGCTGCTATAAATGTAGATGCTGATGCAACTGGTCCTTCTGGACATGCACCTCTACAAGCCCCTTCAAAAGCTGAACTAGTTAAAAAGTTTGTTAGAGGAGATGCACCAGTACTTGGAGTGAAACTCCTAGAGGATAGGAGTGGACTAAGGAGTAAAACACAGTTACCTTCATTCCAAATGAAAGAATTCTTGCTGAGCACTTGGCAAAAGCTGATGAGATGCTAGTTAATGATGATTTCAAGACACAGTTGAGAGTTATTGCATTGAGTACTAGACACCTTCAAGGTCAACACTCGACAACTCATGCCGAGGTGCATAAAATTCAAAAAACTTTACTCCAGCAAGATATGAATGTGAAACTTGAAAAGAACAGATTTTTCAAGCCTGCCTTTGACAGAATTTCCAATATTGAGAAAACTCAAGAGAAGCAACATGCTCAGATTGATGATATTCTTAAGAATCAAGCTTCTCAGAAATCTCAACTCAATGAGATCCAGTCCTCAGTGGAATTGCTTGTCTCTCTTCTTTTACCTGCTGATGCCAAAAAGGGGTAGAAAGTAATTAAGTCCAAATGCAAACCTATTAAGACACTGAAGGGAAAGGATGATTGGAAAGATGACCAGGGAAACTCTGAAATGGGTGGAGGTCATGGTCAAGGTAAAGGTCTTTCATCAAGTAGAACGGGAACTACAAGTCAAAGAACAAGTTCTGATACTGGGAAAAGAATAACTTCTGATACTGGTAAAAGGATAAGTTATGATGAACATCTGGAACTTGATGAGGAAATTTCAAGACAGTTATTTCTGAAAGAAAATCCAGGAATGGACCTTGAGAGTCTAAAGGAAGAAGAAGCTAAACTTAAGTTAGAAAAACTCAACTCTAAATCTGAAGCTTCTGTTGTTGAAAAGAAAATTCCTAAGGCTAAAGGCATTGTGATAAAAGAAAGGATAAATCCTGAGGCAACTAAGGCCAAATCACAAATGGAGATAGATCCAAGGTCCAAGGGCAAAGAGAAAGTTGGTGAACCTGTAAAGGTTTATGTACCTACTATGGATGAAGAAATATCTGATGAAGATGCTAATCTTACTCTGATTTCAAAGAAGATTTCTCAGACAACCTCCGACATGGCTCAAGTTGTTCAGAGTCAAGATATAGTAAGTTCTGATATGACACTGAAGCAAGCAACCTCTGACATAGCTCAAGTTGGCTTGATATCAGAAGATAAGTTAAAGGAAACCTCTGACATTGCTCATGTTAAACCTTTAAAGTTACTCCTACCAGGATTCACCAAAGATAAACAGACTCAACCTTTGAAGACTGCAACAAGTGGTTTTGAAGCAAGAGTGGTTACAGGAAAAGAAGCAAGAGATAAATCTGGATTGGGTAGTGTTGATGAAAGAAGTATACAGAACACAACCAATGATCCAACTTCTTTAAGTGAACCAGGTGTTGGAGCAACTCCTGAAAGATTGAATCAGCTTAAATCTGTACATATGGTTTGCCACATATTCATGAAAGAACACATCTTGTTATACTTTATGATAGAGGGAAGGGTTTAACATATTAGGCAGAATACTATACCGCTGAAATATTATGAGAAACTAGAACATGTTCTATTTTTACTTCAAGTGAAGAACAGATTAACAGATAGTGCTGCAAATTATTTGAAGACTCAAATTCAGAGATAAAAGAAGCTTTATTCTGTAAAGTCTGACAACACATACTATAACACCCTCCAAATCCGGGGTATAGATTTGGGGCATTATTAACAACAATTACCAACTATACCTGCACAAGCGGAATATTAATATAATAATTACCCCGAACTATCACTACTCAGGATCTTTTAAGGGTTGAGGTTGGAAACAAGAATCATGCACTACACTTTATTACAAACCCAACTAAATAAAACCTGTTTCAAGAACTCTCTTTATTACAAAACTTTATTCTATCTACAGTTTCACTACGCAATCTTTTATTCAAACTATACAAAATTCTTATTCAACCCAACATTACTACTTATCCTGCTACACCTGATCTGGCAATTCAAAGCTCTCTTCGGGAATAGGAAGGAACACTCTTGGTATAAGAGGGTCCCGCTGCTTGACTCGCTTCTTGACTACGCGGGTCCTGATGGGTTTCATTCTCTACCTTAACTTTAAAACAATAGGAGTAACAATAAAAAGGGATGAGCCAAAATTGCTCAACAAGCCTGCAACAATATATATATATATATAAAGAGAGAAAAATAAATGAACCAAGAAGCTGCTGGTTTGAATAACCATCTGTATCTGTATATGATAATAATTTGCCAATGATGGCGAGTGCCAAATGAATAAGACTGGAAACAAGAACCAACATATGCACTATAATCTGCTGATCAGTCAGAATATAGTGCGGATCTATACCCAACTGCATAGACCCAACCAACATAAGGAGTACTCAGGCAACTATGGCCTATTAATTAATGGTCTGGGAAAAACCCAGCCTTTATAGTAACCATCCAGTCCAAGGCTGAGCATCCGGAACAATCGGTATGCTATTGATATATCCCAACACCAGGATATACCAGAAAATATATAGGGTAAAGGAATTGAAATATGAACAGGAATTCAATAAATTGGGTAAATCAAGAATTGAAATGAAATGGAACAAGTGATATAAATGGGTAACAGTGTATATGAACAATAATTATCAAAGAGAATTGATACGATAGAAAGGAAATATAAATCACTATTCTGAATTTAGAATAGGGGAAAAACTTGCCTTGCGCGTACTTAACCTGGTTTAACTTACTGCCTTCTGACCCTAGCTTGCTCTGCCTTGCTAACACTGAACAAATCATGGAAAGATAGGTGTTTAGATAATTTACTACATACGTGTATCTTGAATTGATATCACGCAACCTTATCAGTCTACCCATGCGTTTCTATCTGACTCGCATATATATATACATATATTTACACAACACATTTATACACATAATCACATATAACACGTAACACGTAAAGCACACAATTAATTTCTAGATTTATAATTATTTTTTTAGAATCAATTCTGGACTTATACCGGCATTACTAGTCGTATTTGATTTTATTATAATTTTTCGGGATTTATTCGGCTTAATTATATCCCTACTAGGACCTTCGAACTATCAATTATCATCAACCATTCTTTTTCAGAAGAAATTATAACTTACAACTATTTTTATTGGATTCGTCTCATTTTCCTGAGTCTAGGGGTCTTCGTTTCACTCAAATCGGACTAACGGTTGAATTGTTATGAATTAAACACTGATAATTCAATTTATTATTCAATATAGATAATTATTATAACCTTTTAAATCCTAAAATAATTTTTAAATAATTATTTAAGAAAAATCAAAGTCAAAAATAATTTTTTTATAATTTTTGGAGTTAAAACGAAGAAGTTACGATTTATTGAACATTATGTGATTAATTACCGAAATAATTAATCAATTTTAAATATTTAATAAATAAATAATTAATAAATAATTAATAATTACTTATTTAATAATTTAAAATAATAAATCCCTAATTATTAGGATTAATCACAATTTATTATAATATTTATAACTTATCGATATTTATTCGATTAGATCGATTATTTACAAATAATCAATCAACTTAATTAACTGATACGCTATTTATCGAATAGCTACGAATTATTCGAATTATAGATCACTTAACGATTAATCACTCGTATCTTCACGAGCCACTCGCAACTCCCGCATAATTATCGATCTATTAGATTATTATTGAAACTCGTACGATTCGTTAATTAATTAATTACGGATATCTAATTATACGATACGAATAATTATTACAATATTATTCAAATAACTAACGCTCGAATAATAATTCAATTATCGAATCATTACTCGTAATAATAACTAATTATCAAATTATTAATCATATTATTTAATTATTTCTAATCTTTATTTACTAATTAATTACCTAATTATTAATTAATTACCCAATTATTAATTAATTAGATAACTAATAAATAATTAGATAAATAATTAAATAATTAATTAAATAATTAAATTCGAATTTATAATTAAATAAAATAATTCAGAAATTATAAATACTATTTTTCAGAATATAAAATTAATTTTTAATTAATTATTAGAATTATTAAAACTGATTTTTAATTACTAAAATATAAATAAATTATTAATTTAATCAAAAACACAAAAACAGAAACAGGGGTTGGGTTTTGAGGATCAAACCCGGGTCGAAACCGGGTTGCAAACCGGGTCGAACCCGGGTCATCGGGTCACGAAGAACATCACCGCGGCTCCGCCGCCGGTGATCGTTCCGGTACGAAACTGATGACAAAACGTCGTGATTCAAGCTTGTTTCTTCCCCGGTTCTGGTGCACAGCAACACATACATCTTCTCCCTCGTTCCCTCGACGATTCAAGGCCGGAAAATGCAAGGAACGCCGCCGGTGACGGCGGTTTCCGACGACCCTAATTCGTGAACCAAACTTAACAAAACCGGTGCCAAACGATCGAGAATTCAACGATCTACTCAACCCAACCAACAAAATCAACAAACAACAACTAGAACTTAAAACCCGAATTTGAGAATTAAACCCGAAAATACAAATCAAAAATCCAGAAATCAAACAACAAAAACGGTTACATAATCATAAACTACGAATCACCAGCTTCAATTTGACTACTTACATGAACGATTTGGACTCCAGAATCACCTTCAATTTGTGCTTTGATCCTCCTGCTGTTCTTCACAAACCCTAACCCTAATTCCCTTTTCTGATTTTCTTTTTATTTTCTGATTTTTAATTATAATTAACTGATTTAATTAATAGTAATTCAGGTATTTATATTTATGAAAATAATACCCCTAAGTAAAATTAAGGGTCTAATTACACTCTTAATAAAAATATTTGGCCCCAATTTTTATAATTTTTGGGTATTAATAATGAATTTTTAAATATCCAATAAATACAAAATAAATACTAAAAATTCCCAAAAATTGTGAAAAATACAAAAATACAAAGAAAAATGATATATGATAATTTCATGATCATATAAAAATAAAAATGTGATTTTTGTGGGGCTTTTGGTACCCGAAGGGGTCCGGAAAAGTCGTTTTTCGCGAAAAAGGTCAATTTGTAAAACGTCTAGGGGTTCAGAATAGCAATACGGTACAGAGCATTTTTAATAAAACAGAGCCAATGATTTTGTTTGAAATACGGGCTTTTAAAATACTGTTTGAGCTGTACGGGTTTTGATATAAAATATATAACTTGCGATAAAACACTCAATAAATATCCGAAACATGTTCAGATCAAAACAAACAACACGTAGCACATAACGATTAGGGTTTAATGACTCAACACAGTTAATCACATAATAATACACATAATTTATTATTATTATAATATAATGCAAGCGTAATTCCTCGGTCGTTACATTCTTCCCCCCTTAACAAGATTCTGTCCTCAGAATCTAATTATGTAAATAACTGAGGATACTTTTCTAGCATTTCACTTTCAAGCTCCCAGGTTGATTCTTCAACCACTGGGTTTCTCCATAAAACTCTCACTAATGACACAGACTTATTTCTTAATACCCTCTCATGCCTATCTAGAATTCTTATTGGCTGTTCTACATATGACAAATCTGCCTGAAGTTCTACTGGTTCATACTCTATTACATGCTTTGTATCAGGATTATACCTCTTAAGCATAGATACATGAAATACGTTGTGAATGTGCTGCATATGGGGTGGTAGAGCTAACTCGTACGCAACCTTCCCAATTTTCTTCAAAATCTCAAATGGTCCAACGTATCGTGGCTTCAATTTCCCTTTATTGCCAAATCTGGTCAATCCTTTCCATGGCGATATTTTGAGCAATACATGTTCTCCTTCCTGATAGTCCATATCCTTCCTGGCTTGGTTGGCATATCTGCTTTGTCTGTTTTGTGCTGCCTCGATTCGTTTTCGAATAAGATTAATCTTTTCTTTTGTCTGCTGAATTAATTCTGGACCCAAAATCTTGCGTTCTCCAACTTCATCCCAGTGCACGGGTGATCTGCATTTCCTCCCATATAATGCTTCATACGGTGGCATTCCAATACTGGCGTGATAGCTATTATTATAAGAAAATTCCACTAGGGGTAAATGTTCATCCCAACTGCCTTCAAAATCGATTGCACAAACTCGTAGCATGTCTTCAATTGTTTGAATTGTCCTTTCACTTTGGCCGTCAGTTCGCGGATGATAAGCTGTACTCATATTTAACTTCGTTCCTAGACATTCTTGAAATTGTCTCCAAAATCTTGAATTGAAACGAGGATCTCGATCCGATACAATTGATACTGGTACTCCATGACGCATCACAATTTCTTTGAGATATATGTGCACTAATTTGTCGAGCGAAAATCTTTCATTAATTGGTAGAAAATGTGCCGACTTCGTAAGTCTGTCAATGATTACCCATATCGCATCATGATTTGCCCTAGTCTTCGGTAGTCCCACCACAAAATCCATTGCTAGATGTTCCCATTTCCATTCTGGAATGTCTAATGGTTGCAATAACCCACTCGGACGTTGGTGTTCTGCTTTAACTCGCTGGCATGTGTAACATTTACTCACCCATTCTGCTATCTCCTTCTTCATATTCGGCCACCAAAAGTTTTCCTTCAAATCGCGATACATTTTCGTGCTTCCTGGATGAATGGAATACTTCGAATTGTGCGCATCTCGCATAATTTCTTCTTTTAATTCTGTCACGTTAGGGATCCAGATTCTTGACGCAAAACGTAAAATTCCTTCATTATCTTTCTGAGTTGTAATCTCTTCTCCTGTTAAGTTGTCGTCTTGACTCATCACTTCTTCTTGACAACGGCGAATCTTTTCCAGCAATTCTGGTTGAAAAGTCATAGCGTAGATAGTTTCTACCGATTCATTAGGAATACGAATTTCGATTTCCAATTTGTCGAATTCCTTGGCTAATTCTTCGCATGAAGTCAACCGATTTAATCTTTCTTTTCTGCTTAGCGCATCTGCTACAACATTTGCTTTTCCTGGATGATAACTGATTGTAACATCGTAATCTTTAATCAATTCCAGCCATCGACGTTGTCGCATGTTTAGTTCCTTTTGCGTGAAGATATACTTCAGACTTTTATGATCCGTGTAGATTTCACATTTTTCACCGTACAGATAATGTCTCCACAGCTTCAATGCAAAAACAATTGCTGCTAATTCCAGATCATGCGTAGGATATTTCTGTTCATGGGGTTTAAGTTGTCTCGACGCATAGGCAATGACGTTACCATGTTGCATTAACACACATCCTAAACCACGATATGAAGCGTCACTGTAGATAACAAAATTTCCTTGCTCGTCTGGCAATACTAATACTGGTGCTGTCACCAACCGATTCTTCAACTCTTGAAAACTTTCTTCACACTTACTATTCCATTCGAACTTTTCACTTTGTCGAGTTAACTTGGTCAGCGGTGTAGCTATCTTCGCAAAATCTTTGACAAATCTTCGATAATATCCTGCCAAACCTAAGAAACTTCGAACCTCTGTCGGCGTCCTTGGTCTTTCCCAATTCAACACAGCTTCAATCTTTGCTGGATCAACTTGAATACCTTCTCTGCTGATGATGTGCCCTAAAAACTGCACTTCTTTCAACCAAAATTCGCACTTGGAAAATTTTGCATAAAGCTGCTCCTTCCGTAATATTTCCAATGTCGTTCTTAAATGCGCTGCATGCTCTTCTTCCGTCTTTGAATAGATCAAGATGTCATCAATAAATATAATAATAAACTTATCCAAATACTTCTTGAATATTCGATTCATCAAATCCATAAACGCTGCAGGTGCATTCGTCAATCCAAAAGCCATCACAAGAAATTCATAGTGTCCGTACCTTGTTCTAAAAGCTGTCTTTGGAATATCTTCGGCCTTGATCTTTAACTGATGATAGCCTGATCGTAAGTCGATTTTCGAAAACCATGCTGCTCCTTTTAGTTGATCAAATAAATCATCAATGCGAGGTAAAGGATATTTATTCTTGATAGTTAACTTGTTCAGCTCACGATAATCGATACACAGTCGCATACTACCATCCTTCTTTTTCACGAACAATACTGGCGCACCCCATGGGGATACACTTGGCCTTATAATTCCTTTGTCAAGAAGTTCTTGCAACTGTTTTGCTAATTCCCTCATTTCAACAGGTGCCATTCTATATGGAGCTTTCGAAATTGGTTCAGTCCCTGGCGTCAAGTCAATAGTGAATTCGATTTCTCGATCTGGTGGAAGTCCTGGTAATTCGTCTGGAAAAACATCAAGAAATTCACAAACTACAGGAATATCTTCAATCTTCAAATCTCCCTTATCAACATCTCGTACATAGGCTAAATATGCTTGACATCCTTGACGTAGCAATCTTCTCGTCTGCATTATTGATAGGAATTTCTGTTGTTGCTTCTCACCTTTAAATATTACCGTTTCATTTTCTTCAGTTTGCAATTTCACTCTCTTATTCGCACAGTCAATTTGAGCATTATTACTAGACAGCCAATCCATTCCTAAAATAATATCAAACTCCCCTAACCTAAAAGGTATCAAATCAACTGAAAAATGACATCTCCCTATCTCAATATCACAGCTCGGACATACTCGATCTACTGCAACCTGATCATTATTTGCTAATTTTATGACTAACACTTCATCCAACCACTGAATCTCACAATCTATCTTAGAGATAAAAGCTTCAGAAATAAAAGATCTAGTAGCTCCTGAATCAATCAATACTAAAGCATTTACGGAATTTACAGGAAGTGTACCTGCAACCATATTCGGACTCTGTACCGCTTCCTTCATTGACATGTTGAAAGTCCTTGCTCTGGGCTGATTTTGCTGTGGTAGTGGAGGTGGAGGTAATGCTAAAACTCTTGGAATACTGGCAGCCATTGCAATTCCTCTGCAGTCTTTGGCGATATGCCCTTTTCTCCCACATTGAAAACAAGTAACTTCTGCTTTTCCCATTGAACATTCTCCAGAATAGTGTCCCCTTTGCTTGCACTTGAAACACGTAACATTTAGCTTGTTGCAAACTCCTGTATGCTTTCTACCACACGTTCTGCAATCAGGTATAGGCGGTCGAATAAGCCTCTGCTGAGTTGGGGCTGGAAGTCGATTACCCATCCTCTGATTGTTCTGCTCTGGCCTTTTGAAATTTACTTTTCCCCGAACTTGAAATCCCGGCCTTTTGTTGAAACGATTCTGAAAATTCCCTGGTCCTTTCTCTTTCTGAGCTGCTTCGCTTTCTCCTTCAATAATCATAGCTTTCTGAACAACAGCCGTATAAGTTGTCAATTCAAACACAGCTACCCTGCTACGAATCCATGGTTTTAATCCTTGCTGAAATCTCTTGGCCCGCTTCTCGTCCGTGTCCACCTGCTCTGGAACAAACCTTGCCAATTCAGTAAACTTGGTTTCATAATCCGCAACCGATAAGTTGTCTTGTTTCAGCTCCAGGAACTTGATCTCCATCTGGTTCTTCATAAAACGAGGAAAATATTTCTCCAAGAAAAGATCAGTGAATCTGTTCCAGTTCACCATACCTTCTTCCAAAGCTTTCTTTGATTCCCACCAGTAATTAGCTTCGCCTTTTAGAAAATAGCTAGCAAAATCTGTCTTCTGTTCTTCCTCGACCTTTGCCAACGAAAAAGCCTTTTCCATCTCTTTCAGCCAAGCTCTCGCTTTCGTAGGATCTGTGGAACCCATAAATTCTGGTGGCTTCACCGACTGAAATTGCTTGAAAGTAGTCATAGGTGCTGCTGGTGGTATTTGATGTCCTGGATGAGCGGCTTGCTGTAACATCTGTTGCTGGAACTGCTGTTGCTGCTGCTGCATTTGTTGTTGCATCATTAACATCTGCTGTTGCATGAGATTAAACATCTGATCCATCTGTGTATTATTGTTTTGGCCCTCGGTGTTTCCATTCGATGAGTCGGGCTGCGCTTTTCTCTTAGGTGCCATTTTTCTGATAAATAAATAATGGACCTTATTTAATAACAGTATATTAAACATATATTAAAACAGTCGATTTGAGAAATAAAATAACTTATTAAATAACTGAATAAATAAAACAGTATGATATGTTTTTAAATTTTTTTTTTTTTTTTTTTTTTTTACAACATGATCGTGAATAAAACTACATTTGTAAATATGCAATGGTACTGAAATAAATGTAAATGCTTAAATGACTGGAAATAAAATAAAGAAAACATGCAAAAGATTATCTCATATATATATATATAGGTAGAACACCAGCTACAGGTGTCAGTGCTTGATACAAAACCCTATGATATAACAGTCGTACTGCTACTACTATCAGTCAGAGTCAGTAGCTACACTCATACAAACTGGTCATACAATACTATGCTGCCTCTATCTACAAAATATACATAATACAACACTCATCGATCTGCTGGTCTCAAAATCCTGGTGGTATGTGGCTCAACTCCTCCCGCACTGCCTCTAGTACTGCCTCAGTAAGTCCCAATGCTCTGCGATATGCTGTCTCCGCACTAAGATCCTGCTGTCTCAACTCAGTAAGCTGCTGCGAACTAACCCGGTGAATATGATGTAGTCTCTCTCTCAGTATATAATCCGGTCGTAATGCTCTGACAGGACCATCCGTCTGTGTCTCATACAATCCAAGGATCTCTCTACACTGGTTCTGCCATCTAATCCTCTCCTCCCTTTCTGCCTGAAAGCGCTGGTAAGTCACGGTATGATGCTCCTGAAGATCAGTGCTGGAACCTCGAGAAGGTAATGGTCCATCTACTACGATCTCATCCATAAACTCTGGCTGAGGAAATTGATACACTCCTGGGACAGGTGCATAAATGGCTAATGGGGCAGGAAATAAGACAGGCTGCTCCATAGGCGCATACACAGGCGGCACTGCCTCTGGCTCCATCGGTGGCATCTCTGGAATCTCAACTGGTGGCATAGGAATCTGAGGCTCTAAATCCTCCCACTGCGGAAGATCAACCATATCAGGAATATCAAACATCGGAAAATCTAATGGTGGAATATCTGGTATCTCTGGCTCAACATATGGAAAATAATCTGCAAAACCTGGTACCTCCGGGGGAAGTGGTATCTCTGGTGCTGGCTCAGGTGGTAATGGAGGTAAGATCTGCCCTGACACTGGGGCTACTACCTGTGCATCCACTGGATCTGTCTCGGTCCCCTCCGTAGATGATGATAAAGAAGCCATCTAATATACATAAAAAAAATAATAACACAAAACAATCAAATCACAATCCTATAACTCATAACTTCTAATCACATAGACAAACAGTCCTAACACTCTCAATCTCATTCTATCTTATTTTCCTATCTTATCTTAACCCTAACATTCTTGTTTTCCAAGGTCAAACCTAAGCTCGGATACCAACTATAACACCCTCCAAATCCGGGGTATAGATTTGGGGCATTATTAACAACAATTACCAACTATACCTGCACAAGCGGAATATTAATATAATAATTACCCCGAACTATCACTACTCAGGATCTTTTAAGGGTTGAGGTTGGAAACAAGAATCATGCACTACACTTTATTACAAACCCAACTAAATAAAACCTGTTTCAAGAACTCTCTTTATTACAAAACTTTATTCTATCTACAGTTTCACTACGCAATCTTTTATTCAAACTATACAAAATTCTTATTCAACCCAACATTACTACTTATCCTGCTACACCTGATCTGGCAATTCAAAGCTCTCTTCGGGAATAGGAAGGAACACTCTTGGTATAAGAGGGTCCCGCTGCTTGACTCGCTTCTTGACTACGCGGGTCCTGATGGGTTTCATTCTCTACCTTAACTGTAAAACAATAGGAGTAACAATAAAAAGGGATGAGCCAAAATTGCTCAACAAGCCTGCAACAATATATATATATATAAAGAGAGAAAAATAAATGAACCAAGAAGCTGCTGGTTTGAATAACCATCTGTATCTGTATATGATAATAATTTGCCAATGATGGCGAGTGCCAAATGAATAAGACTGGAAATAAGAACCAACATATGCACTATAATCTGCTGATCAGTCAGAATATAGTGCGGATCTATACCCAACTGCATAGACCCAACCAACATAAGGAGTACTCAGGCAACTATGGCCTATTAATTAATGGTCTGGGAAAAACCCAGCCTTTATAGTAACCATCCAGTCCAAGGCTGAGCATCCGGAACAATCGGTATGCTATTGATATATCCCAACACCAGGATATACCAGAAAATATATAGGGTAAAGGAATTGAAATATGAACAGGAATTCAATAAATTGGGTAAATCAAGAATTGAAATGAAATGGAACAAGTGATATAAATGGGTAACAGTGTATATGAACAATAATTATCAAAGAGAATTGATACGATAGAAAGGAAATATAAATCACTATTCTGAATTTAGAATAGGGGAAAAACTTGCCTTGCGCGTACTTAACCTGGTTTAACTTACTGCCTTCTGACCCTAGCTTGCTCTGCCTTGCTAACACTGAACAAATCATGGAAAGATAGGTGTTTAGATAATTTACTACATACGTGTATCTTGAATTGATATCACGCAACCTTATCAGTCTACCCATGCGTTTCTATCTGACTCGCATATATATATACATATATTTACACAACACATTTATACACATAATCACATATAACACGTAACACGTAAAGCACACAATTAATTTCTAGATTTATAATTATTTTTTTAGAATCAATTCTGGACTTATACCGGCATTACTAGTCGTATTTGATTTTATTATAATTTTTCGGGATTTATTCGGCTTAATTATATCCCTACTAGGACCTTCGAACTATCAATTATCATCAACCATTCTTTTTCAGAAGAAATTATAACTTACAACTATTTTTATTGGATTCGTCTCATTTTCCTGAGTCTAGGGGTCTTCGTTTCACTCAAATCGGACTAACGGTTGAATTGTTATGAATTAAACACTGATAATTCAATTTATTATTCAATATAGATAATTATTATAACCTTTTAAATCCTAAAATAATTTTTAAATAATTATTTAAGAAAAATCAAAGTCAAAAATAATTTTTTTATAATTTTTGGAGTTAAAACGAAGAAGTTACGATTTATTGAACATTATGTGATTAATTACCGAAATAATTAATCAATTTTAAATATTTAATAAATAAATAATTAATAAATAATTAATAATTACTTATTTAATAATTTAAAATAATAAATCCCTAATTATTAGGATTAATCACAATTTATTATAATATTTATAACTTATCGATATTTATTCGATTAGATTGATTATTTACAAATAATCAATCAACTTAATTAACTGATACGCTATTTATCGAATAGCTACGAATTATTCGAATTATAGATCACTTAACGATTAATCACTCGTATCTTCACGAGCCACTCGCAACTCCCGCATAATTATCGATCTATTAGATTATTATTGAAACTCGTACGATTCGTTAATTAATTAATTACGGATATCTAATTATACGATACGAATAATTATTACAATATTATTCAAATAACTAACGCTCGAATAATAATTCAATTATCGAATCATTACTCGTAATAATAACTAATTATCAAATTATTAATCATATTATTTAATTATTTCTAATCTTTATTTACTAATTAATTACCTAATTATTAATTAATTACCCAATTATTAATTAATTAGATAACTAATAAATAATTAGATAAATAATTAAATAATTAATTAAATAATTAAATTCGAATTTATAATTAAATAAAATAATTCAGAAATTATAAATACTATTTTTCAGAATATAAAATTAATTTTTAATTAATTATTAGAATTATTAAAACTGATTTTTAATTACTAAAATATAAATAAATTATTAATTTAATCAAAAACACAAAAACAGAAACAGGGGTTGGGTTTTTAGGATCAAACCCGGGTCGAAACCGGGTTGCAAACCGGGTCGAACCCGGGTCATCGGGTCACGAAGAACATCACCGCGGCTCCGCCGCCGGTGATCGTTCCGGTACGAAACTGATGACAAAACGTCGTGATTCAAGCTTGTTTCTTCCCCGGTTCTGGTGCACAGCAACACATACATCTTCTCCCTCGTTCCCTCGACGATTCAAGGCCGGAAAATGCAAGGAACGCCGCCGGTGACGGCGGTTTCCGACGACCCTAATTCGTGAACCAAACTTAACAAAACCGGTGCCAAACGATCGAGAATTCAACGATCTACTCAACCCAACCAACAAAATCAACAAACAACAACTAGAACTTAAAACCCGAATTTGAGAATTAAACCCGAAAATACAAATCAAAAATCCAGAAATCAAACAACAAAAACGGTTACATAATCATAAACTACGAATCACCAGCTTCAATTTGACTACTTACATGAACGATTTGGACTCCGGAATCACCTTCAATTTGTGCTTTGATCCTCCTGCTGTTCTTCACAAACCCTAACCCTAATTCCCTTTTCTGATTTTCTTTTTATTTTCTGATTTTTAATTATAATTAACTGATTTAATTAATAGTAATTCAGGTATTTATATTTATGAAAATAATACCCCTAAGTAAAATTAAGGGTCTAATTACACTCTTAATAAAAATATTTGGCCCCAATTTTTATAATTTTTGGGTATTAATAATGAATTTTTAAATATCCAATAAATACAAAATAAATACTAAAAATTCCCAAAAATTGTGAAAAATACAAAAATACAAAGAAAAATGATATATGATAATTTCATGATCATATAAAAATAAAAATGTGATTTTTGTGGGGCTTTTGGTACCCGAAGGGGTCCGGAAAAGTCGTTTTTCGCGAAAAAGGTCAATTTGTAAAACGTCTAGGGGTTCAGAATAGCAATACGGTACAGAGCATTTTTAATAAAACAGAGCCAATGATTTTGTTTGAAATACGGGCTTTTAAAATACTGTTTGAGCTGTACGGGTTTTGATATAAAATATATAACTTGCGATAAAACACTCAATAAATATCCGAAACATGTTCAGATCAAAACAAACAACACGTAGCACATAACGATTAGGGTTTAATGACTCAACACAGTTAATCACATAATAATACACATAATTTATTATTATTATAATATAATGCAAGCGTAATTCCTCGGTCGTTACACATACTGTCCCAAGTACAGAGATCACAAGGGTGATATTGTCGAGATGAAGCCTAACTCTACTAAGATTATAACTACCTTTCTAGGTTATAAGGCTGTGGAATTCAATCTTGAGTCTAACAAGGCATATTTGATCAGACTAGATCAGGACATAAGGAAAGCTACAATAAATGATCTCAGGGCTGCTATCTTTCAAATTGGTGAAGATACAGTTGACTTGAAGAATGCTAAAAGGAGAATAATTGATGAACTTAAATATGCTGAAAGATGTTTGTTAAAGAACTATCTCAGAACAACTCCTGACATCAAAGAGATCAGTAATTGAAGCCAAGTCAAGATCTACAACTGCTTAAATTCTGATGTGTATACAGACTGAAGCTGTTATCAGAAGTTAAAGATGGTAAAGCTACAAGGACTATAAGTTGTAGTTATCTAGTCAAATTCTCATGCATTTGTACTTAATATTTTTGACATCATCAAATATCAGTTAAACTTGTATATTATGCTAATTTACAAGTCGGGGGAGATTGTTAGATATATTTGATAATGTCATGTCTAATATGATTTGTGTTTAGTTTTCAGATCTTACTTAAATAGGACAAATCAGTATTTAACTGGAAATCAGCACTTATACTGAAGTCAGAACTTAAGTTGTCAGAACTTAAGTTATCAGGAGATATTTATCAGGAGATAATATCAGGACTTAAGGATACTTTCAGATAAGGAAGGTGGCTGATTGAAAGGAAAGAAGATCAAGACAAACACAAGAAGAGATATGCATGAAGAAGGAATTCTATGAAGAATAGAATATTTGGAAGAAAAGATAACTAGTTGATATATTTTAGGAACCAAAATTATATTCCATATCAATTAGCGATTATCTTGTAACTGTGTAGTATATAAACACATACATAGGGTTTACACTATAAGTATTATCATTATCGAGAATAATATTCATTATAACCCTAGCAGCTCTCGTGATATTTTGTTCATCACTGAGAGAGGACAGTTCCATATTGTAGCAGAACATAATAAAGTTTGTTTTCTGTTACTTGTGTTCTTTAATTCGATTTGATTGTGCTAAATACTTTATTCAACCCCCTTCTACAGTGTGTGTGACCTAACATTAACCTGTTGCGATCCGTGGTTATGTAAAGCAGGGTCATTGCAAATAATATTTCATATACAGGTTTATATATTATGTATTTGTTGTGAACCCCAAACTTCTGACCCGGGTTTGGCGGGCGCCACAGGGTGGTATCAGAGCTACAAGTTATAAGTCACTGAAACAAGCCTGGATTATCGGGATTGGGTAGAGGGTTAGGATTAGAAATAGGAAATAGAAAGATAAGACATCGTGAGGTTGAGTGCGACTGTATAGTAGGTTTTCGGTATAATTCGTGTTGCGATTCGATATTCTTAGCTTGCGATGTGATTTCCAGACAATGGCAATGGCAGATCCTGATTTCCCTGTATCATCTAATCATTTGGAGCCTTCCATTCGAAGATCATCATCTTCTCTCAGATTTGATTTGCACCTTGTTCTTCCATCAGTATTAATGGTATTACCTTCTGTTATAGCAGTTGCACCTCTTCAAGTTATTCTATGCTATTTTACCACCTCTTGATATGAGACTACCTATTTAAGAACCTCCATCTGTTTATTCTTGTTTTACTGGACATTCAGCTGTGAATGTATCTTTTCAGTTTACTTTACACCCTGTTCTATACCCTCAGTTTAAAACCTGTCTTATGAAGCAATAGTATCTACGAGGATGGATTCGAGAGCTACAATAAATGGTGAGTGCGGGAGCTATTAATAAAGGTGAGAAGGAGTTTAGAAATAGAATTCATATCTTTTGGACAGTAGCTGCTACCAGGTTAAAAGAAGCCATTAGTGACTAAGCCACCCATGATTAGCTTGTGGAATGGATTAGATGAGTTTTGAAAGAGAGTTAGAGAAGAGTATGGATCTGGAATTTTCTTGAAGTTAGATAATAGTGTTATGACGATGTGATATATATTTATAATAACAATGTGATGTGACACCAGGCGACATGTTGACTTTTGGATAGCCTGTTTTACTTAATAACTGCAAAGATAATGACGGAAGTATTACTAGTATGGAAGCTTTGATGAGAAGCTATGAATAAGATAACCAGCAACGACAACTGCGGTTTTCATCAATTAAGGAAGGCAAATGGACCCAATAAAGGAACGAAGGTAGATTGAGGTGAATGGACCTTTATGTGATTGTTTCCTTAAATTGGTACTTTGTTTTGGGTAAGGAGGAAAACAACCAACTCATATAGTAATGACGACCAAATGTACGATTTTCAAAATTTTTAAACAAGTTTTTGAAAAAGATTTTCCCTTACAAAATTTCTAAAAGTCTTTTTGAATAAAGTATGTTTTAACAATTGGTTGTCCAGTTTCTACTTGAGTTTCTTGTTTGTTATAAGACCAGATTACTTAGAAAGTACGTGTTCCAGAAATTAGTACGGTTGATTTCGAGGGCCAAGTGGACCCGCTATTATGAAGAAGTTTTGATTAATCCTAACAGCAGAGTGTGAATCTTGTTTGATGAGATTAACAACAGAACCAGATTACAGAGAAGTTATTCATCCAGTTGCAGAGGCAATTAAAGTTTAAAGAATTTATTGATTTAAAAGGAGCTTGAGCATGACCGAAAAAGATTAAGAAGATTTCCAAACTTTTCTAAAAGAAGGATATTATTAATAAAATGATCGTTGTGTTGAATGATTCATGGTTATTCTAAATTAAAAAGAGGAAACTCGAGGTTATCTGGTAAGAACGCCATTATGATCGAATTGTTAAAGTATTATACGCGTAGGTGCGATGTTACAGACGCAAGACTTAACAAGTAAGAATCTACCATAATGCTTAATTTGAGAAGGCATTTCAGCGTACCTTCTAAAGTTGTTATATGACACAATTGGGATATGATCGAACAAGCTCGAAAGATGAATACAAGTGAAATATGGATGGTGACGAATGGTATCATTCTTGCCTCTAATATTATAGCGTATATTCCTTTTTGATTCCTAAATATGTATGAACTTCTTTTCTTAATAAACTCTTTACGATGATATTGAAAAGGAGGATATTGTATTCCTTTCAAATTTAATTTTTCCCTCAAGTTTTGTTCTCTGATTGGGACGAGCAGTATTATGGTGAGGCGCTTTTTTGGGATGACGAAGAGTCAGGTGGGACGCCACCTAATCATGTGCTATATGCCATATGGTACGAAAGACTGGCCATCTTAAGTACCAATCTGGTTGTCTCATTCATATTTAAATCATTACTTCTTCTTTCTTTTCAACTTCAAGTTTATTAAATTGTGAATCCTTCTAGTTATTTCATTGTACCGTCGTTCTTTGCAAAAGTTTTTCAAACAAAAATTAACGTATTATGAACCAAGCGGGCAAAGTTCCATCTACCTTTCACGCATGAAAAAAAAAACAAGGGCATATGGCAAGAATTGCAAATCACTAGCCCAGTCAGGGATGCACTAAGAGTCAAGGGAATCTACTCCAATAAGGAATACGTCTCCAAGAATCAGAGTTTACGAGTTGTCTGTAAAATATGTTATTCAGAATACGGACGTGATGACATGGATGATTATTGTGAATACCTTATGCGTTAAAGTATTGAAAGATGTGGTAGGAACCTGATTGTTTATCTCTCAAGGTTTTCTTGATAGATGAATTACCTTGTCGAATTGATAAGATTATGACTAAAAAGACTAGCAAATCAAGAACGTGTAATTGTTAAATAAGTGAGTACCAATTGAGATCTCTGGTAAGAAGTTTGTGAGGATTTGATATCATTTAAGATAGGAGAATTTGACATTATTCTAAGAAAGGGACTAACTATTTAAGCGTGATGCCCAGATAGACCGACATGATGAAAAGATGGTTCTGAAGACGCCAAATGAGAATATGATGAGGTTTAGAGGACAAAGGAAGGTAAAGAATTTGTTAGCGATGATTTAAGTTAAAAGGTTACGGTGACCAAGAGGTAAGCACTACTGTGATTATGAATAGAAGTCATGAGTAAATAGAATTTGAAGGTTTTATAGTAATTAATGAGTTTCAAGATATGTTTCTAGATGAATTACCAAAAATTTCCTCCAGATAGAGCAATTAAGTTCGCGATTGACTTAGCACTTGAAATGAAGAGAGTGTCCAAGGCCCCGCAAAAATAGCGTCAGTTAAAATGAAGGAGTCACCAAGGCAAATGCAAGACATGTTAGAAGAAGGAGCGATTAGACCTAGTGTACCTCATAAGATGCACCGGTACTAATTGTTAATAAGAAAGATGGAAGTATGAGATTATGCGTCGACTAGCGAAAGCTCAACAAGTTTACTATCAAGAGTAAGTATCTGTTATCTCGAACTAATGATTTGATTGATCAAACAGAAGAAGCAAAGTAGTTTCTAAAATTGATTTAAGATTTGGGTGTTACCAATTGGAGATTGAACCTATGGACATATCGAGGGTAATTTTCAGAACTAAGTACTGCTGCTATAAAATTCTAGTGATGTCATTTGGATTAACCAATATACCAGTAATATTTAAACTTGATAGACAGAATCTTTAAGGAATATCTGGATAAGTTGTATTTGTGTTACTTGAAGTTAACAGGGGACCATGCGAAGCATTTAATGACAACTGGGGAGTCGGAGAAGAAAGAAGTTGTATGTAAAGTTTACAAGGTGAGAGCTTTGATGGCAGGAAGTATAGTTCTTAGTATAAATAGTCAGTGAGGAGAAGACCAAAGGGGATCCTACAGGGATTAAAGTTACTACGAATAAAGAAAGACCAAAAACACCAACAAAAGTAAGAAGTTTTATTATTGGCTGGTTATTATAGGAAATTTATTCAAGATTTCTTGAAAGTTGCAACACCTTTGACGAAGCTAACCAGGAAAAGCAAGAAGTTTATATGAAATGGAGAAGGATGAAGAAAGTTTTGCGGAGTTAAAGGAGGGAATGGTTACAGCACATGCTTTATCACTTTGAAAGTATCAAGGAGATTTTGTATTCTATAGTGATACTTTTGATAAGGAAATAGGATGTGTGTTGATGCAACTCAATAAAGTTATTGTATATGCATCCAGACAACCGAAACCTTTTGAGCAGAAGTTCCTACTCATAATTTGGAATTAGCAGTAATAATATTCTCTTTGAAAGATTGGGAAACATGATATGTATGGAGAAAGGTGTGAGATCTATACGGACCATAAGAGTTTGAAGTATGTATTTACAAGGAGAAGAAAATGTAGCGACAAACGATAAGCAAAAAGATGAAAGTAAACATAGAGACTACACCAGAAGAATTGTCTATAGAATTTTGGAAGTTGGAATTGGAAGTCATAATTTGTAACTCAAAGGAAGCGAGGTAGGATAGTATGACCTTTCAGTCAGAGTTGTTAATAAAAGATAAAGAGATGTCAAGAGAAGATAATGGATCACGATGTTAACAGTTAGTAAGAAGAAATTTTTGCACTCAGAAGAATGATCATGATGTTCTCAGGTTTTCTTCCAGAACTTGGGTACCACAAGTAAAAGAATTAAGAAATGAGATCCTACAGGGAATTCACAATATAAAGTATTTAATTTATTTAAGAAATGCCAAGATATACGGAAATTTAAAGAAAAATAGTGATAACCATGTATAAGAAGGAAATTTCAAAATGGATTAAGAAGTGTTAGACATGTCAAAGAATTAAGGCAAAGTATCGGATGCCTAGTGGACAAGACAGACCAAGGAGTAGTTTTATAAGAAGCGAATCATAAAGTGTACCAGTGATGTTGTTAGAGAAAAGGGATGAAACTATGAGATTGTGTACTGATTATTGGGAGTTTAACAAAATAACGAATAAGAATAAGTGACCCCTATAAAGAATTGATTACTTACGAGACCTAATTTAAGAAGTGTGTTATGTTTCGGGGATTAACTTAAGATCCGACCTGAGAACATATCAGAGATTACGAATAAAATGAGTTATGAGCATTGTAAGCTCTGGTGATATTATGTGAAATAACAAGTGTATCAGTTGTCTATAAGGAATTAAGGAACATGGTGTATAAGAAGTACTCAGATAAGCGAACAGTATTTATTGATAACATCCTCAGCTATTCAAAGAATAAGAAAGTCTGTGTGGAATGTCCAAGGATTTTTCCTCCAAAGATTATAAGGAAAGTAACTATATGTTGAGTCTTTAAGTATGAAATTTTGACCGAGGTTAACAAAAGATTCTGATTAATCCATTAACAACTACCTAAACAAAGCCGTATGGTAACAGATGCCTTGTGCAGAAAGAAAAGATTGGATGTAAATGAATTGGAAAGAGTGGAATATGAAGTTCAAATACCTAAAGGTGATAATAAGTGATTATATGAGATTACTTTTCAGCCTTAACTGATAGAAACAAATAAGAGATGTTTAAATATTTGGGAACTAAGTCGAAAATGAGCACCGCCTATCATCCTTAAATGAAGGGTCAAAGTGAGGAAGCGATTCAGGAAAAATAAGATATATTTAGAGGTTGAGTTTTAAGGAAAACTAGGATGATCATTTATCATCGATGTCAGCTTTAGAATGCCACTTTACCAAGCCTTATGTGGACGCAAGTGTAGGTCCCCACTTTATTGAGATAAAGTGGGAGAAATGAAGTTGTCAAATCCTAAGTTAATTCAGCACACCAAGGGTGTAGTGATATTGATTGAAGCAGCTCGGAGTAGACAAAGAGGCGGAATTGTATCCAGAGAGAGTATGAATATAGAAGTGGGACTAGTAGTATTAGTAAACGTTTCACCTTGAAAGAGATTGGATAGGTCTGAATAGAGGGGACAAGTTGAGTCCTAAATTTAGTGAACCATTCGAGGTATTGATAAATATAGATAAAATTGTTCATGAGTTGATGTTACCGTTATAACAGAATGTACATATAATGTGCTCTACGTGTCAATGTTAAGGCGATAAGTATCTGATTCGAATCAAGTGATTGATTAGGAGCCAATGGCCTCTTGTCCAAGTTTGTTCTGCACATAGTGATCGATCCAAATTCTTAATCCTTAAAGGCGAGTCCTTGGAAATGAATGTATATCTATAATGGGCATGTTTGAAATTCTCGAGTAGAAGAGTCTACATGGGAGTTCGAGTCAAATATGCTTGAAAAATATCCCCACTTGTTTAGTTAGATCAGATTCTGAGGAAAGAATCTTTTAAGGGGGAAAGGATATAACGACTCGTGTATTTTTAAATTATTTAAATATGTAATTGTGGAAGTATTAAATAAATAAAGTATGTGTATAGTTTTTGCCAGCTCGGTGTTACTTTATTATTATGTATATGTGATTTATGGTGTACCAGGTTGTCCCCGTAATTAATTATGGAATGGTATTGAATTATTTCCACTTTTAAAAGTAAATTTAATGCAAATTTATTTGTATAAATATGTGAATTGTTTTTTATAATTATAATAATTATTTTTAGGATTTTATAAAACTCAAAAATCAATATTTTATCAATTATTTAGCCCTGAGTGATTTTCTAGATTGCATCTATTTGTAAAATCCGTATTTAATTCTAGAATTCTTCAAAAATTATGAAATTCATATTTATTAAAGTTTGGAATATTCTGAGAATTTTAAAATTATTTTGGGAATTTTCGGGATATATTCCACCCGCGCGTTGATTCGTTTAATCGATAAAAGCGGGTATAGATTGCGTTTCAAAAATACTTTAAAAATTATGAAAATTTTATTTTAATAACTTTGAATTATTTAAGATATTTTAAAACTGTTTGGAAATTTTCCGAGTTTGTTTGATTTGCAACTCGATTCGTTAAATTGCAAATAACAGAGCAAAACTAGGCTACTAGACAAAGAGATACACGTGGTTAGCCCTTGAACATCAACTGAAAATGTGGCATCACCTCAGAATTTTGTGGCTGCTTATTAAAAAAAAAGAAAAAAGAAAAAAGAAAAGAAGATAAAAACAAATCAACACACACGGTTGTGTGTCACCACCGCCTTCATCACTCTGTGATTTCCTCGATTCTTTCTTCTCATGCTCTCCTGATTTTCTCCTTCTCTCTTTATTTCTTCCACTCCCCCCATTTGTTCCCCCGGTGGTGCTGGTTTTTCTTCCCCGTTCCCAGTAAGCCACCCGCCGCCCTGTTCTTGTTTGTCGTAGCTTCAATTTTTCCGGCCAAGGGCCGCCTGTGCGAATCTGTGTGTGCGTTTATGTGTGTGTTTCGTGTTGTGTGTCCTCGTTGCTTTGCTGTGCCGCTGAGATATTTAATTTTTCCGTTGGCTGCTATATTTGCCGGCCAAATGTATTCACGCGTGTTGTGCGCGTGATTCTTTGTCTGGATTGGAATATTATTAACGGGTTATTTGTATTTTTCTACAGGAACGATATGATTAATGTTCGTGAATTAAATATAAATAAATACTGTGCGGGGAATTAATGTTTAATCGGTGAAATTTATTTGGAAACCTGACTCGTGTCGGGCACTAATAAATTTTGTCACCATCGACGGTGAACTTCGGTGAGTCGACGGTGGACCGTGATGATTATTTCTGAGTCCTAAAATTTTAAACTATTAATTTAGTTCGTAACGTTATTTTCAAAAAGGATATATATATTTATTGGGTATGTAGAGATTGTATCGAGATTATGGCTGCGATTTATGAAGTTTGACTGAGATTGTTGTTGAGTGGTTTGGATTATAAATGGTGGTTGTTGAATTAACTGTCTGGTTGATTGGTTGTTGTGGACGTCGATTGTATTCGACGGGTAGTCCGATAAACAAAAGAGACGCTGCCCGATTTTCGGGAACGTATCCTGTAAAATATCGGAAATATCAGTCGAATGTGTATAACTATATAATTATAAATTAATTATTTTGTAAAATATAACTGACAACCCATTTTCTGAAATAATGAGTATATGTATTTTCCGAAAGTGAATATCAAGCTGAGTTTTGAATACGTGAACCCTAACTGATACCTGTATTACAATAATGTATGTGTTACGAGTCAGGTTTTGTTAACGCACGGGTAGATTGTTAGTGAGGATATGTCAAGCATAATCAGAAGTCTAAATTAGGGTATTTCGACTCTGTAGGTTCTAGTCGGAAGGTCCGAGAATTGGCATGGGATGAAAGATAGTTTGGTTGGTAGTCAAAAAGCTCAGTAAGGTTCCAATCAAACGACTTAAGTATTGAGGTCGAATCCAGGGTGATTCAGTGGATAGACAATAAAGCCTGAGCAGCAGAGTCGGCTCAGAGTCGATCAGTAATAGTTGTAAAGCCCTGCAAGGCAAGTATTTCTAAATTTTTCTCAAGATATATTACAGTATTTTAAATTCTCTTGTGACAAATTGTTAATATTCAAATAGCACTGTTTTATATTGTGAGTACTTGGAATCATACAGCCTTGAAACCGGATCACATCATTTGAACTTTGAGTCGTAAGCCTTATTCTTTGTAAACCATCCTTTGTTAATTTTCAGATACCAAACCACACAAATATGATACTACTCCCCAAATGTATAACTACCAAACACCAAACACTGGAACCGAATTGTTTGAAAACACAGAAAATTTTATACCCCGACCATTCTTTATAACATCAAATAACTAAACCTTGAAAAATCATTATTCGTCTAATACCTGATCCTCTTACAGGCTGAAAACCATTTCTCATACATACCATGATATACCCTTGTGATACCCATGAATTGCATTACGCTTTTATGCAAGTGTTTTATCATCATTGATTATGATCCTGTTCTATTGAATTATATTATTTATCATACGGAACTATTTTAGAATTGGATAGTTTTCTTTATGTGGACCAGATTCGTGGTCGAATTAGGCCAATGTGTGCCTTGGATCCAGATTACAGAGCAGAGCTGTGTGCCTTGCTCGGGGTTAGTGCGTGACTGATCAGCAGCCTAACCTTGGTTTTAAAATTAAAAATGAATGTCCAATTATAATGATTGTTTAACAGGAAACTTGATTCTTCTGAATCATTCCATTTGAACATTGTTTAACCTCAGTTATCATTATTATGACTTGCTGAGCTAGTTAGCTCACTCTTGCGCATCTTTTATATATTCTACAGTTAAAAAGGATAGGGTTGATAGCGAGGTTTCTCAGTCCAGAGTACGAGCTAGGATTCCAGATTGAGTTGGATCGAGCTAGCAGGAGCTTTATATGGTAGTGAGATAGTAAGATTGTAAGAACAATTTCATTATCAGTTGTAAGATTAAATTAGTTAGGATTTGGGTACGTTGTAATAAAAGTTAAGGTTGTGGCTTGTTTTCATACTTTAACCTGTTGCGATCCGTGGTTATGTAAAGCAAGGTCATTGCAAATTATATTTCATATACAAGTTTATATATTGTGTATGTGTTGTGAACCCTAAACTTCTGACCCGGGTTTGGAGGGTGCCACAAGAGTCGGTAAGTTCTACCCCTTTATTCCCTCTCTTATACACACATGTTTTTTATGTACATCATCATGATTTGATTGATCTGCTCCATACACTTGCTAACTGTTCATATTTGTAAGCTTTAGTGTTCATGCACTTTGACCTGAGAAGTTATAAACAAAGTTTGTTCGGGATTCTGTAATTTTAGAGTTGGAGCTTCATTAACTGATATTGTTTTTTCAACACTCAATTCTGACAAGTGGCCCGAATTTAAGCTTCAAGAGAAGGCAAAGGTCAGCCATAACACTCAGTTGTTCAGGTTACTTCCTTCTTCCTTTTTGTTGTCTATCCACTATTTTATACTGTCTTATGTTTGAGTTTTGTTTTTCAAACTTAATTTGTTGTCAAGAAAAATTGAATAAGCTAAAATAGATAAGTAGGAAGTTTAGTAAGCTGAAATTGTGGGGGGGGATAATAACATGTTGTTTCCCAGCCAAGGTGAAATTATATTGATCTCAGTTATGTTGATATGTGTTCAAATTGATTTGCTTATTATGGTGTGTGGTGCTGTTTGTAGTTCTCATACGCCTTGTTTTATCGCATACATGCATCAAATTTACATTGTTTTATTTTTCAGTACCATTAGTTTATTGAATAGTGATTTAGTGTATAATTAATTGTGTTGATCTGTATATTTGTTGTTCTATGTGCTGATTTACGACGGTAATTACAGGTTTGTAATTATTTTGATTTATGTGTGTGTGTGTGAGAGAGAGAGATGTGGATGCTTACTTTTATCATTTTTATGTGCTAAGTGATTGTTTTGCTTAAGCTTATAAGTGTTTGATATTTAAACTTGTTCCAATATGTGCTATATTTTGGCATAGAAATTTTTGTGAACAAACTATGAACGTAAATATCAGGATAAGATGAGTCAGTCCAGGTTGGTAATTGTTTTGATTTATTGAGATCCTTCATTGATTTTAGCCAACAAAATTACTGATTGTACGGTATGAGTTGATTTATGATTTGATATTGATCAAAGTTGATTATTATATTTTATTTACTGCTTGAAATAGATAGTTTTTATGATTGATATATATGTATATGTGTGTATTTGTTTGCTAGATATGCTATATAAGTTTGTTCGATGTGGATCATGTAGTATGGTTGTTGTTGTTGTAAAAGACATGCCTGCACTTTAACAAGACTAAGACATTTTGTCAACCCTAAGTAAGTTGTATTGTTATCTTAATCTATATTTTGTACTCGTAACATTTAAAGTCTGTAAAAATGTCAAAGGGGCAGACTAGAGCCTTTTTCTATAAACAGTGTCAAGCCTATGAATTCTATCTGGAAGAAGATCAAAAAGATCATGCTTCAGAAGAATTATGAAGAAGCTTGGAGTTGAATAAATCTGTTTTAGGAAAAAACTCTAAGTCAAGATCTCTACAAGTCAGATTTAATGTTATAGAGAAGTCATTCGAGAACTCCAGAATGGCTCATCGAGAAGTCAGGAAAGCTACTAGAGAACTCAGAGATATTGTTGCCCAGTAAAGATACAATTGTTTAAGGGGGGTTAGATACAATTGTATAAATGTTTTGAACAAGTAATAAAATATAACAGCTTTTTATATTTCTGATAAAAATTGTTACAAAATCCTCTCTAGAAATACTGATGTTCTTGAGAGCTGCTAAGTCGAATAATACTCGAGATCGATACACTAAGTGATGACCTAAACTGTGTTTATATACTACACAACTACAACAAATCAATCTAAGATATGCATTATCTAAAGCTAACTAAAACAAATACATATCTTCAACTGAATAGATAAAGTCCTATAACTCAGACTTAAAAGATATCTACTCCACAATACAAGGAACAGAACAAATATTCTAAGCTGACTGTCTTCAAATACTGATGACATCCAAATGCTGATGATGTGTCAAATCCTGACGACACATCAAATACTGATGACACCCGAACATCCAGATCCTAAGCTTCTTCTGATCATTGAGAATTCAATATGTAACCATCTCCCCCAATTTATGCTTAATCTAATTAAGCACAAATTCCATTCTCAATGATGCCAAAACCAATCTACAAAATGTACAAGGAGTAAAGCTTACTTCAGTATCTTCAGATAATTGACAGTTGTTTCCAGAAAGTTTTTCAATCTTTCTTCCTCCTTGTCTCGTAGGACTTTAACAAGCTTTTTCTACAATTCTCTCTTCTCTTCAGTGTCTTCTCCAAGATAATAGATGGCTGATCTCAACTTAAAAATTGAGTTTTTTCTAATCTCAAGATCACCAATCAACATGTAGCTTAAACTGACATCTTCATGATCAGGACTGAAGGATAACTGAAGACTGTTGAGAAAAACTTGTAGCACTGCAGCTCCTTTTTTCATCTTCATTTCTTGACCAGTATAAGTTCTGTACTCGGGAACATAATCACCATTGTATTTATCATCTTTTGTCATGACTTTTCTTCTGATGACTTCAAGTATCATAGAAGACCTATTTCTGGTGACACTGTTCTCAACTCTAAGAAGATAGTGAATGTTTTTAAATTCTGTCACGGTCTTCATTAAGAGTTGCTGCAATGTAAAGCTCTTTACTTTACCATCCCTGAAAAAGTACGGAATCTCTTCTCTGACATCATTATCATTTATCTTTCTATGAACGATCTTTACAGCTTCAACTTTCTCAATATGTGAAGGAGAAATTCTTTCACCAAGATTCTCTATCAGACTATTTGTATCCAATAGATCAGATCTTAAAATCTCCATATCAAAATGACCAATGCCTCCTCTGGTTCGAGATTTGACAAGTTTCACTTTTTCATTGTATTCCACCCAAGTAGGCTTCTTGATGGACTTATCAACATCTTCCTGTTCTGAAATAGAATCTCTTAACCCTGCTGACATAAATTCAATATGCTTGAATCCTTTAGGATAATTAAATGTATAAATTTCTTTCCTTCTTCTATCCTTCTTGCTGAGAGGAGCATAACTTGTAGACAGATCATGAATCTTCCCTTTTGCTTTATGCCATAGCTCCCTCTTTGATTTTAAAACTCTCTGCAAATATTCTTTGCATGCTTGATCAGCTTTCCTTATACCAACCTTTTCTTTTTCATCAACCTCTGAAATATGAGGAGTGACTACTGTATTAAGAGCTGAATCATTTAATGCTTCGATCACCTTTTCATCAGAGTCAAAATCAGTTATCAGGTTCATTGCATCAGGATCTGCTTTTACCTCAGGATTTGTGTCTGCATCAGGAGTTACATTCTGATTTGCTGTATCAGCTTGTTCAATGTCAGTGGCTGATCTTTTCTTCCTTGATATAATTAATTCTTCTGGTATCTAAACTTCTTCATCTCCTTCATGTCCTTTTACAGGAACATAACCTTCTCTGGATAGAAAATTCAGAAAAGTAGAGTTAAATACAGTCACTTGACTTGATTTAGAAGTTCTTCCTCCTCTTCCTCTTCCTCTAGCTCTTGTAGATCTTCCACCTCTTTTTCCTCTTCCTTTAGAAGTGTTAGCTTCAGCTTTAATTTGAGCCATTAGCTCCTTTTATTGCGTAACTGCTTCTTCAGGTGTTAGATTAGGAAATTCTTCAGTTATATACCCAAGAGCACTCCTAGCATTCTTTTGCTCAAACCTCTTGTCTTTGTAGTACAAGACAATCTCTTCACCTCTTTTCTTATGCCTGTAAGGAAAGAATAATCCTTTAGCATCTGCTAAATTAGAGATTGTAATATCATCATCCTCAGGAGCACCAATAGTAGTCTTGTGCTTGGCTTTATGAGCACCAGTAGACTTCCTTTGTCCTGAAGAACCAATCTTCTTGGAATGTTGAGGTTGTTGAGCTATAGAAGCAATTTGAACATCTGTAACTGGATTATTCTTATCACCATCATCATCAATATCTTTATCCTTTGTCAAGATAGAATCTGGTGTACATTTTGTAGCAACTATCTTCTCCCCCTTTTTGGCATCAGTATTTGAAAGAAGAGAAAACAGAGCATCCAGTTTATCACCTATAGAAGAGACCTTATCTTCTAAGGAGGAAAGTCTAGAGGCCATGCTGTGTTGAGATTCAACAACATCTATGATAGTATTTTTCACACTTTTGAATTTAGATGAGGTAGGTGTGTGAAGCAAAAATCCATCAATTTTCTCCTTGACAACAGCATGAGACTTATTCATTTCATCAAGGTTAGAGTGAATTCCTTTAACAGAAATAGTGGAGGCCTTAAGATGCAACTTCAGATCAGAAGTTTGAATTTCATCATAGGCACGATAAATATGTTGCAGGCCAACAGCAGATGAGATAGAAGTATTTGCAAGTTTCCATTTATAATCCCATTCTATCTGTCGAAAATGCTCAGCATCAGTATTTTAATAAGAAGGATTTTCATTGAATTACGAAGAAGAACCAGCATTGGACTTCTTAGATGCATCAATTACAGTCTTAAGTTGAGCTGTGTCAAAATCATCCACATCACTGTCATTATCAGAATCAGACAACCCATCAGAAGAATTTGCAGAATCAGGCAGAATTACCTTGATTTTATCTAAATCATTTGCAAGAGATGTCTTTGGATGATGAGATCCTGAAACAGAAGCATGGTAACACCTAAATCTCTCTATTCTTTTTAAGTGATCTCATCACTTCTCACACAATATATTACTTTTAAGAGTACTATTTTTCTCGCAGAAGATACTTTATAAGTAAAGAAAAACTTATAAGATTCTTTTCTCAAAGCTACCTCTCCTTTTGCCAGTACATGAGTCTGCCACTTAATTTTTTATATATATATATATATGATATTTTCACACAGTCTCACAGAAAGGCTCAATCACACATTTAGCAAAGAAATAAGAGATGGCTAAGAAGAGTTGTATGCTTGTCATATAAATAGAGGTAACATCAAAGAAGAGACTATTTATAATCATACAAACATGAGAATATATGAGGAATTTAGCAATACCTTAAGGTGAGTCCTCAAGTGGAAGTGAGGATAGTGGAGGAACAAACAGCACATCAGGATGCTTTTGCAAACTAGCAATCAGTAAGGGATCATCAATAGTAGCTAGTTCAGTTGAAGGATGAATCTGAGCAGGAGCTGTTGTAACATCAGGATTTGATTTGTCAGGAGAAGGTAAGAGACCAGCATCAGTACTTTGAACTGATGGTTCTTGTGGAGTTTGAGAAATGTGAGTTACTTCAGCAATGCTTGGTGAAGGTTCTTGTCTGATCTTCTCAAAAATAGGATCATTTATGATTGCATCCACTTTTGACAGTATTTCCTGATGAGTTTGCTTTTCCTGTAGAAGTTGAATAGAGTCAGCAAGAAGATCACTCTGAGCAATATTAACAATGATTTGTGCAACCTCGGTGTCTACATCTTCCCTTTGAGAAGATGGTTCTCATGTGACTGGATGTGTTGCAGTTGTTAAATCCCTTTGAGACTTAGGTTCTTGTGTACTGACATCCTTGGAAAGAGGCTAAGTCTTCTTCTTCTTTCTGATGTATCCAACTACTTCTTCACTTTTTCTTTTCAACTGGCTCTTTGCAGTTATATTGAGTGCAGCAGTTGCTTCGATTACTAGAAGCTTATCGAGCAGAGCACTAGCATCAGTATTTGGCTCCTTGGTTCCAGTAGTGTCAATAGAGTTATCTGGATGTTGATCAATGGATTTCGTGATTTTTGACAAAGACCCTATTGGCATCTGATCATCTGAGTCAGAATCATCTTGTATGATCAGTCTTCTTTTCCTGACTGGAAAATAGTCTTTTTTCTTCTCACTCTCACTCAGTGAGGCTTGTTTAGCTTTCTGTCCAGATATGACAGATTTCTTAAACATCCTTTTCTTTGTTACAACTGATGTCTTTTGAGAGACAGGAGAGGAGGCTAATTTAGGAGCTGAGTGTGTTTGTTGTTTGGAAGAAGAAATGCTTGGGTTAGAAACAAGATGGGTGGTTTCTTGATTCTCAGCATCAGGAACTGTGACAGAGGTGCCAGCATCAGGATTTGCAGGCACTTGTGTAGGAGTATGTCTAATTCTTAAGAGAAATTGCCTGACCTCTCTAGGAAGAAAGGGAGGTCCTGAAAATTTATTATTTTCATCCCTTTTAATATGATCAGTGATTGCTTTTTCCGAAATTTGAAAAATAAGGAGTAATTCATCATTATCAAAGATAATATTAGGGCATAAAATATTGAAAATTAGTTGTAAAAATCTAGTATACCCTATCACTCCTGAAGCATCTGCTCTCCTGGCAATTATAAATTATAATATAGTATTACCATAATCAAAATTACCACAGTAAAGAAGAGAGTACCCAATTTTCAGAGAAGTAGATGGAAGAGCATCAAAATTTGTTGTCTTATTTAAGAAACACCTACTGATGCAATCAAGGAAAAAGTTCCATTCTCTTTTCAGTTTAGTCCTTGCCAGTTTTCCAATGGTTGTGATTTCTCCTTGATAGCCTAAAGTCCTTAGCATATCAAACAGTTGTTCAGTGGTATGAGTATCAGGAGCACCATCAAGGGCAGGCAATCTCAAGGCTTGGAGCAGAATATCAGCATCAACTTCATATCTTTGGCCCTCATACTCAAAAGAAAAGCCAGTCTTTGTTGAATTTACCAAAGTTGTATTCCATACTTGCATGACAGCCCTGTATGACACCTTGACAGGATTTGTGAGAGCATACCCAATAGGACATTGAAGTCGAAAATCCTGAATATCATGAAAAGATGATGGTAGTTGTTGATGTGTAAGCAGAGCTAAGTAATTGTTAGTACCAAATGTATTTCCATGAATGATTGTGGTTTGGCTGAAGAGTGGTGAAACTTCAGATGGTGTCATGATGTGTATAGCTTGTGAGAGAGAGTATAGGTGAGATGTACTTAATGAAATTATGTGTATGATGAATTGTGTCACAGAATTTCTTCTGATTTTATAACTTTACTACTCTGGAGTATGTATAACACATTCATATGAAGAAGGTAATTTAGTGAATTTAACTTTGAACAGGTAAAAATTACTGAGTAATAGAATTTGACGGTGGAGTAAATTGCAGAAGTAAAGACAAAATACATACAGATATGTCAAGACACAACTGTAGAAATTTATTTATCAGATAATCCACCATTAACCATTAATTAAGTGAGACACTTAATTGCAGCAAGAAAACTACTGAGAAATTAATTAAGACTAATAATCTGAATTAGAATGTGCTGACCTGTCGTCAGTATTTGAGACCTCGTTTATGTCAGGATTTGACAAACTCAGGATATGTCGATTCGAATTCAACAGTTGTTTGTCAAAACATCACAAATTATTAGCAAACCACAATTTTAATCAAAACAATCATAAAGATATACATTTTAAGTGGATGATGTAAAGATTAACAGGCTTCAATAAGAACATAGGAATTTTTTAAAATGATAATCCATAGTCCATGAGCTGATTTCTCATCCATAACAACTGAGCACAACAACTCCCAGATGCAATATATTCAGCCTCAGCAGTTGAAGTAGAAATAGATTTCTGCTTCTTCCTGAACCATGAGACTAATCTGCCTCCCAAAAACTGACAGCTTCCTGATGTACTCTTCCTGTCTATCTAGCATCCAGCAAAATCAGCATCTGAATAACCACAAAATGCAAAATCAGCTTCCCTTACATACCAGAGTCCAAATAAAACAGTACCCTTGAGGTATCTGAAAATTCTCTTTACTGCAATTAGATGTGGCTCCCTTGGATTTGCCTGAAATCTTGTACACAAACAAGTGGCAAACAAAATGTCTGGCCTACTAGCAGTTAGGTATAAAAGAGAATCAATCATACCTCTGTAGCTTGTGACATCAACTATTATACCTTCATGAGGATCAAGTTTTGTAGCAGTTGATATAAGAGTACTTGCAGTTGCACTTTCTTGCATATTAAACCTCTTCAGTAGATTCCTTGTGTACTTGGACTGATTAATGTAGATGCCACTATCAGTCTGTTTAATTTGCAACCCTAGGAAATAGCTCATCTCTCTCATCATACTAATTTGATATCTTGATTGCATCAACTTTGAAAACTTATCACACAGTGTTTGATTAGTTGATCCAAAAATGATATCATCCACATAAATTTGGACTAAAAGAAAATCTTTACCTTTATTCAGATAAAATAAGGTTTTATCTATTGTACCTCTTTTGAATCCACTTTCAAGTAGAAACTGAGCAAGGGTTTCATACCATGCTCTAGGTGCTTGCTTCAGTCCATAGAGTGCTTTATCAAGTCTGTAATCATAGTTAGGATGTTTAGGATTCACAAATCCTGGTGGTTGTTCAATATAGACTTCCTCTTCAAGTTCTCCATTGAGAAATGCACTCTTGACATCCATCTGGAAGACTCTAAACTTCTTGGGAGCAATATGCCAAAAAGATTCTGATTGCTTCCAGCCTAGCAACAGGACAAATGTCTCAACATAGTCAATACCTTCCTGTTGGGAATAACCTTTAGCCACCAATCTTGCCTTGTTTCTGATGATTTTTCCATCAGAATCAGTCTTATTTCTAAAGACCCACTTTGTGCCTACAATTGACCTGTTCTTAGGTCTAGGCACCAGCTTCCATACTTCATTCCTTTCGAACTCATTCAATTCTTCTTACATAGCCATGACCCAATCTGCATCCTTGAGTGCATCTTCTACTTTCTTTGGCTCTTCTTTTGAAAGTAGATTATGATATAAACATTCATTCTGAGTTGTACTTCTTGTCTTTACACCATCATCAAGATTTCCAATGATCAGATTAGGAGTATGATCTTAATCCATTTTCTGGCACTGGGAAGTGTCCTTCTGGAGCTAGATGCTCCCCCTGAATTATATGCCTCATCAAATGCATTTAAGGCTCCTCCTGAATCTGTTGTGTTATCTCCTGATGAAGTATTGGGACTTGACTCATGTTCATCTGATGTTGAATCAGCATTGGACTCTGAAAGATTAGATGGAGAAGAACCTTGAGATGATTCTTCAGTGTTAGTACCATCAGTTGACCCTTGCTGTTACTCCTCCTCAACATGTGCAGGTTCATTAGTATAATAGTTATCTTCAGAATCTGAAGGAGTGCCATGATTTGGATCATCAAGATTTGACAGTTCATTAGAGTTTGGTCCAGATTCCAACAATGCATTTTCATTTACAAAGATTAGACTTTCATGAGTGTCTTCTTCAAAACCAGAAATCTTCTTATCATCAAAAAATACATTTATGGAGACAACTATAGTGTTTTTTCTCAGATTGAAAACTCTGTATGCTCTTGATGGTGAGTACCCAAAAAAGATTCCTTCATCAGCTTTTGATTCAAACTTTCCTAGCAGATCAGTATGAGTTCTCAAAATAAAGCACTTACATCCAAATAGATGAAGATGTTTGAGACTGGGCTTCTTTTCTTTCAGCATCTGATAAGGAGTAATACCATGTCTGTTAATCAGAGTGATATTCTGAGTATAACATGATGTATTTACTACTTCAGCCCAAAAGTAAGTGGCTAGTTTTGCTTCTTCTAGCAGAGTTCTGCTACCTTCAATCAAGGTTCTGTTCCTCCTCTCAACAATACCATTTTGTTGAGGTGTACCAGAAGCTGAGAATTGTTATTCTATGCCTTTGTACTTGCAGATAGGAGTGAGCATTTCCCGGTTTGGAACCGAGAACCGAACCAAACCGATCAAAAATTGTGGTTTCGGTTCGGTTCTTAACTAATTCGGGTCCGGTTCGGTTCTTATTTTTCTAGATATTTTGGTTCTTGGTTCGGTTCGGTTCTTAACATACTAGAACCGTAAGAACCGAACCGAACCGTATAAAAATGAATAAATATAAAAATATTTATAAATATATGTATATATATTACGTAATATGTTTTTTTATTTATAATACTTTACTAAATTTTAAGAAAAATATGATTTTTATTGTATTACTCGTTTCTTTAAATATTTATGGAGTTTTGAATATTTTTATAAATATTTTTCTTCTTAAATATTAGAAAGTAATCGAATTCAAAATGATCCACCATTAATAAAAATCTTCTTTTACTAAGTTACCCTTAATAAATAATCAAAACTAGTCAAAATTTAAAAAGTAAGAATATAAAATAATATGAAAAATAAATAAATATGAAATAAAAAATAAATTCGGTTCTTTCGGTTAAGAACCGAACCGAACCGAAATTTACGGTTCGGTTCCGGTTCGGTTCTTACATATAAACGGGTCCGGTTCTTAAAATATTCCTATTTCGGTTCTCGGTTCTTTCGGTTCCGGTTCGGTTCGGTCCGGTTTTGACCCGTTGCTCACCCCTACTTGCAGAATTCCTCCATTTTTGAATTTTTGAATTCAGTGCCATTACCACTTCTCAGAGTTTTCACTTTATGGGTGGATCTATTTTCAATTTGCCTTATGTGATCCAGAAGAATTTCTGGAGATTCATCCTTCCTGTGTAGAAAATAAACCCAAGTATATCTAGTGAAATCATCAACAATTACGAGTGTGTACCTTTTCTTGTTAATGGTCATTATGTTCACTGGTCCAAAAAGGTCCAAGTGTAGCATGTGATATCGCTCAAAAATAGAGAATTCTGTTTTGATTTTGAAAGATACTCTTCTTTGTTTAGACTTTTGACAAGCATCACAAAGACCATCATATGAGTATAGCATATTTGGTAATCTTCTTACAAGCTCCTTCTTGGCAAGTTCATTGATTGAATTGAAGTTGAGATGTGAGAGCTTCTTATGCCAGTTCCAGCTCTCATCTACTGATGCCTTAGAGATAAGGCAAGTAGCTTCCTTTTCAAGACTTTCATTTATCCTTGCTTCATATATGTTACCATGTCTCTATCCTATCAAGATAATTTTCTTTGACTTGTTATGAACAACTTCACAGTGTGAGTCATAGAATACCACATGATAACCTCTGTCAGTGATTTGACTGATGCTCAGAAGATTATGCTTCAGTCCATCCACCAAAGCTACATTCTCTATTGCTACCTTTCCAATTATCAAGTTGTCATATCCCAGAGTATGTCCTACATTTCCATCTCCATAAGATACATCTGGGCCAGCCTTCTTCTCAAATTCTGACAGCAGGGATTTATTTCCAGTCATGTGTCGTGAACATCCACTATCCAAGACAAGTGTATTTTTCTTGTTACCCTGCAATCAAAAGAATAATTAATTAGAAGGATTTTTAAGGACCCACACTTGTTGGGCCCTCTTTTTGGAAAACTTAAGCCTTTGTGTGTCAGGAGTACTTCTGACAGTTTTTCCTTTGTCAGGATTTGTCTTGTCAGAAGCAGATTTAGTATAATCAAGAGAATTAAGCACACAAGCAACTTTATTAAATTTAGGCAAAGGTTCATAATAGTTGTGATACAGCTTGTGATAGGAACTACAAGTATAAATCGAATGCCAACTACTACCACAATGAAAATAAGGATTTTGTGGTTTATAAAATACTGATCTACCCCTAACATCAGACTCAGGAATAGAAGTTTTCAATTTCTTAAATCCTCCTGCAATCAATAGCAAGATGATTAGTATTTCCACAGTTAAAACAAGTTTTTCTAGGAGCATTGGGAACAACCTTGTAATTTGAATCCTTAGAAATACCTTGCTTACCATTCCTGTTTCTTTTAGGACATTTTACTTGAGGTTTGTCAGTAACCTCAAATAATTTCTTTTTAAATTGTCTTGCTGACAAAAGTCCTATGTTCTTTTGTTTCTTAACAGTCTTAATGGTTTCTTGCTCTCCTTTCTTTGTGATTTATTACTTACCACTTTTTATTGTGATACTGATGTTGAACCCTTTTCAAAAATGGATTTGGGTTCATCAGCTTCTGAAGAGATGAACTTTACAGGAGTCTTAAGGGAAATTTTATTTTCAGTGTCAACATCCTTAACTCCATCTTTATAGCCTAGGCACTCTTTCCAGTTTTTCTTTGAGATTATCTCATGAACCTTTTTTCCTGAAACAGTCCCGGCTTTAAGGGTTTTTCTCTCATTTTCTATATCTTCTAACATACTGTATCTAGCATCAAGGATCTTTACTATATGTTTAGCTCTCTCACATTCTTTCTTCAAATCAATCTAATTTATTAAGTCAGACTCTAACTGTACATTCTTATATTTCAAGATTTCAATTTCAGTTATAAGTCCATCATATTTTAGAGTCTTATTCTTAAAATTACCATGCAGAGATTTAAGAATAGATTTCAACTCAAATATATCTTCAGTATCAAAAGAGGAGAATGAAGTTGGTACCTTTGACTCAGAGGAAGCATGATCATCAAGGCTAACCATCAGTGCATAGCATGTGTCTTCATTTTCGGAATCAGAGGAGTCCATCCAATTCTTGCTTGATGTGATCAGGGCTTTGTTCTTCCCTTTATCATGCTTTGTTTTCTTGCACTCTGTAGCAAAGTGACCAGGTTCATCAGAGTTGTAGCACTTGATCTTTGTCCTATCTACCTTTCCAGCTTTAGAGTCCTTTCCATCTTTTCTTCCAGTTGACTTCCTTTTACCTCCCATGAACTTCTTCCTGAAGCTTCTGTTGTTCTTATACTTCCTGAATTGCATCCTTTTGAAGCCCTTAACCAGCAATGCAGCCATTTGCATGACATCATAATCTGTCATGTTCTCATCAGCTTCAGAATCAGTATCATCATCAGGATTTGATGATGAATCATTAGGATTTGATGATGAATCATCAGTATCTGATTCTGGAAAATTGTTCTTCTTTCTTACAACTCCAACAGACTTTTCTTTTGAAGTTTTATCATTTACTTTCAAAGCAATAGATTTCCATTTGCTGCTTTTCCTCTTTCTCCTTTGCTGGACTTCCAAATCATGAGTTCTCAGCATGTCATAGACTTCATCCAGAGTAATTACTTCCAAATTATACTGATGTCGTATGATTGAAGTCTGAGTCTCCCGTTCTTCACTCAAGGCTCTCAGAAACTTGGTGTTTGAATCCTCTCGATCATACACCTTTCCCACCAAAGACAGATTGTTGAGCAGGGTCAGAAATCTGTCATAGATGTCAGTGAGACTTTCATCAATCTTTGCCTCAAAGTGTTCATATTCTTGAATCAGAACAACCCTTCTGTTCTTCTTGATAGCCATGGTTCCTTGACATTGAGTTTCAAGAGCATCCCAGATCTCTTTGGCAGTCTTGTAGGCTATAACCCTGTTTGACATCACAAAATCAAGACTGTTATGCAAAATGTTTCTTACCTTTACATCTTTCAGCACAACTACTTTCTCTTCTGGTGACCACTCACTCTTCTCCTTCAGCTGATAATGTTCAACAATAGTAGGAGTTGCAGGCACCATTTTTGTTGGCATGAAGGGTCCATCATTAATTACGTCGATATAATCTGGATCTGTAGCTTCCAAGTGCATAAGCATTTTCACCTTCCATGTTGGATATTCAGTCTTTTTCAGAATGGGGATTTTAATACTTTCATACTTGTTCAGAGACATGTTTAGATCATTTCTGATTGTAAGTTTATCAGTGAGCTCTGATACCAATTGTTGCCCAGTAAAGATACAATTGTTTAAGGGGGTTAGATACAATTGTATAAATGTTTCGAACAAGTAATAAAATATAACAGCTTTTTATATTTTCGATAAAAACTGTTACAAAATCCTCTCAAGAAATACTGATGTTCTTGAGAGCTGCTAGGTCGAATGATACTCAAGATTGATACACTAAGTGATGACCTAAACTTTGTTTATATACTACACAGCTACAACAAATCAATCTAAGATATACATTATCAAAAGCTAACTGAAACTGATACATATCTTCAACTGAATAGATAAAGTCCTATAACTCAGACGTAAAATATATCTACTCCATCATACAAGGAACAGAATAAATCTTCTAAGCTGACTGTCTTCAAATACTGATGACATCCAAATGTTGATGATGTGTCAAATCCTGACGACACATCAAATACTAATGACACCCTAACAGCCAGATCCTGAGCTTCTTCTGATCATTGAGAATTTAATATGTAACAAATATCGAAAAGCCAAATTAAAGACATGAAGATTGGAGATATCGATAAGTCATTTCTTCACTGGAGAACTCAGAGTTATCGACAAGTCTACATTCATTAGAGAACTCTGAGTTATCGATAAGTCTAAGTCTACTAGAGAACTCAGAGATATCGATAAGTCAAAATTCACTAGAGAACTCAGAGACATCGACAAGTTAAATTTCGACTAGAGAACTCTGAGATATGGACAACTTAAATTTGACTAGAGAACTCTGAGATATCGACAAGTCAAGAAGCTACTAGAAAACTAAGAGTTATCGATAAGTCAAAGTGAAGATGTGAAGACTAGAGATCTCGACAAGCCAAAATTCTCTTATAGAGTACTGAAGACCTCTACAAGCCAAACTAAATATAGAGTACTAGAGATCTCGATAAGCCAATATACTTATCGAGATGTCAAGAGTTCTATAGACCTATATTGGAGATTTTGAGGTAAAATCTCAAAGTACAAAGTTGCAGATAAGTTCAATATCCAAGATAAACAATCAATAAACAATCCAACAGCTGGATTGACAAGTCTACAAAAAGCAGCTTGAAGAATGTGCAATATCAATGGTAAAGATTAACTGACAGAGGAAGATTAAAGTGAACACGAGATGCTAAAGATATGCTAAGCCAGAAATGGAAGATCTATTTTTCAATAAATAGAAATGACAAGTGACAGTTTAGAAAATCTAATAGCATGTCTTATTAAACACTGTGTAAACCAGCAGTTAACTGAGTTATAAAGTTAACACTGGTCCTTAGTCAGTAGTAACAATTTAGATCAAATTTATTGTAACATTCTCAAGAAGAAGCTAAGCTCTTTATCAACAAAGAGCCTAGAAATTTTGTAGCAAAACAGTCTTAATTTTAATTTAAAATTAAGTGAGTTTTGAAGATCTGTGTTCTTTATTTTCTGCAAGCTTAAGTTCTGCATGAACACATTTTATTACAAGATTTAGTTTACTTTGTTCAACCATAAATATTCAAGAAAAGCACAAAAACAGTAAAACACATTCACCCCCCCCCCCCTCTGTGTATTATTCATTACCTAACAGTTGTGTGTATAAAGAATTAATGTGGGTATATGTTAATTTGTGATATTTAGGATTTTGTTTTTTTAGAGGTATGTTTGAGTGATGGAATGATTAAATTATAACCTGCAGGATGGAAATGGAGCTTGGGAATTTGTTCATTGGTGGAATTTTATGGGACACTAATGAGGACTGTCTCAAGGAATATTTTCAAACATTTGGTGAAGTAGTAGAAGGTGATTATGAAAGATCGAACAACGGGTCGCCCTCGTGGTTTTGGTTTCGTTGTTTTTGCCGATCCTGCTGTTGCGGAAAGGGTTGTCAAAGAGAAACATGTGATACATGGAAGAACTGTAAGCTACCTATCTTTATTTTATGTTTTTTTAGTTATTTTATGACTGATACCTACAATGATGATATAATTGCACAAGAAAACTGGTAAACGTTAGTACTTGTATCCCTTTTCGATTTGCTAAATGCTTCAATTGCCGATGGTAGTTTTAATTTTTTGTAATTGTGAAAGAATTTAATATTTCCATTTCATTATTTATGTCTTAAACTTCTAGGTATTCAAAATACTCATTTTAATTTCACCATTATCGATTTTAATATTTTATTCAGAGCAAGGTGAAACAAAAGTCTTCCTTGCAAAATATGCGTTGTAGTTGATAATAATAACTATTTTAAAGTATTTCATGTCATTCTAGAGTTTTCCTAAAATGCTATATGACCAGGAAAAGAATAGAAGAAGTCATTTTTTTGAGTTGATAATGTGGAAAACCGAAGATAAAATGTTTTCATATTTGTCTCATACTCCACAACCTATTGTTCTTTCTTAACGGTTAACTTTTTTTATATTTTTCCAGTGAACACTACTTCTTCCCACTGGTCTTGTGCTTGATACTTTACCTAGTGATTTGAACAGACTGTTATATTCATAAAAGCTACCTCTATTGATGAATGCCACGAGTGTAGTTTTACACAACTTAAACCATAAAGCTTTAGGGAAATATGTTTGTAACTAATGTTTCTAGTGTATGTGCACATTTGTCATTTCATCAACTAAAATTATACTTCTTTTTCCAGATTTTTTTAATGCTAATATATTCTTGTTGAGGACAATGAGGTACATGTTTGTCACCTAGATGCAAGAAAGTTATTTGAGGCTATGGGCTGAGCAGAGTGAGCAACTTATTAAAGCCTACACTCAGGTGTATAGTCCAATCCCCGTCGGAGGCTATGGACTAAGAATGGATGGTAGGTTTAGTCCAACTGCTATTGGCCGCAGCAGATATTATTCACAAAGTCCTGGATATGGTCTGGGATCTAATTTTAAGTCAGGTTTAGGACTAAATTTTAAAGGAACTGGGCACTTTGGTCCTAATATTAGTTACGCTCGTAATATGAATGCTTTCCAAACTGGGAGTCCAAACAGGTATGACAGTCTAGTTGGGCACGGTATATGTGGAACCGGCTCTGCGCGTTATTTTATAATGCCCAAAATTACCTGCATAAACTTCACCTTCTTAGGATGATCATGGTAAATAATTCTTTCGAAAATGTATCTCTAATGTCCTCATTTCATTATTCTACAGGAATTTCACCTAAAAACATCAGAAAGGGCATTACAACAAAATGTTGCATTTCCCTCAAATTCAGCTCATTGTAATAATTCTAAGGTTTTACTTTGTACATATAAGAAATAAAATCTTTACTACAAATATTAATATCATTTTCTCATTACCTGTTAGTAGAGGTGGCCAGACATAAGCCAGTATAAGCCTATTATATAAATACATTTCTGGGAAATTCCAGACCGATCTTTCCACTAGTTATTTACCTAACCGGTCTTGATAGTTGATACAATATTTACATTTACATTGCTTAATGATTTCTATAAGTTTATGTTACCTGCAATGGATGCCAAGTAATCCCCCCTTTTGACTATTTTACTTCAGGGAACTGGTGGAAAGAATATACCTGGCTGTAATTTTATATTGCATTTATGCATGATTGGATTAACTTGTTCTATATCCTCTTGGTAATGAGTGTGGTACTTTTGCGAACAATGCGATTTAGTGATAAACAACTTGATGGAGCTTATATTATTTTTGGACAAACTTGTATGAATTGTAGAGGCTTGACTGGAAACATGCTTGATTGATTAGTTTGCGGAGCGTGGGTTAAGATCACTAGGTGTTGCAAGCCTGGTCTGCATCATTCTATTCTAATTTTTTTCTTTACATTCTCTTCTTTTCAATCTAATTTTATCAGTTGTATGCTTTCAAATTGATAAACTAATTTCTCCTAATATTGTTGTTTTGAAAATATTATAGGTAGTGCCTCAGAAATCAAAAGATGGTGCTGATGGTCCATGGAAATTTGTTGGATTGTTGTCCTTGTTTGATATCCGGTTACATTAGTTGTAATAGGCATAATAATGTAGTAGTTTTGAAATTCATTTTTTTCGATTTTCTTATTGTATACTAAAATCCTTTGGATGGGTTTGTTAATGATATTAATTTTTGGGTTATTTAAATATGATAGCATGGGTTGATTTTTGTTTTTGGCATTTTTTGCTTTGTATATGATTAGATCAACTAAATATCTAACAAAAGTTTATATAACTATAAATAATGTCCAAAATACTTATTTACATCACAAACTTTATAAAAACAACCGATGTAAAAAGTCCATTTTCTACACCGAGAAAGACATCCTTCTTAAAGTAACTAGACATCAGTTTACATATGATGTATATTAACAGATATCGTTTAAAACTAATGTCTATGTACATATTAGACATTAGTTGTGAATAAGGAACTAATTTCTAAGGTAATATTTTGCAATGGTTCAGGACCGATGTGAAAATGAAAGAACTGATGTCTGGTGTGACATATCACATCGATTTCGGAATGATATGAAAAAAATTACTTTTCTCTATACCCGCGTAGACATCGGTTTTGATTAAAATAGACATTCGTTTAGAACTGATGTCAATTGACCTTGTTCGAGTAGTGATATATCCAAATTAAATCCTATACAATGATCTTGCTTTTTGTTTGTCCAAGGATCAAATTATCGGATAAAGATTATAATGCCTCTTATGAATATACAAGAGTTAAATCGGGCATTATAAAGTTTCTCCGGTGAGAAGTACAACAGATATACAATGTGCTTGAGCTTCACAGTATCTCTTTGTGTCTTGTTTTATCAGCTCTCGTTGGAGAAAAGGATAAACAAAATACTACCAAGTTTATTGATTCTCTTCCGCTTCTTTGATGTAGACTTTATATCAAAATGAATTATGTGGCTAAATATTAACCAAGTAAATCAATTGATAGAATCAATAATATTTTTGCTGAGAGTTAACTTGCGTCCATGAGAGTTAACACTTAGAATATTCAAGGTAGGACTTCACTGGCGCATACATGGGTTTTTCCTTGGTTTCTACATGAATTATAATGTAAGTTGCGACTATAAGGAGTGATCCAAGCTTTACTTGTGACTAGAAGACAACCTAGGAGATTTGTGACTTTGTTTAAGTTCTAGGTTGCAACCTCTAGCAACCTTGGAACCTCACTTGCTACTCCTTGTCCCTACTTGTGCCTTAGAAGAATTTCAAGCACCTAGAATAGCTAAGTTGCGACCCTAGCTCCTCTTGGGAGTGTTAGTTGTGACCCTAACTACCCTTGGAGGTGTTTTTGCCTTAGTTTTTCTCCTTAGTTGCAACTACAAGGAACAACATGCATTTATGAGATAGTTTCTTTTCCCATTTCTTCACTGTTGCTCCAACTAGGTCAAAACCAATTCTGGTACTTAGTTTTTGAGTTGTACTTCAATGTTCTTGATCCTAATAAGCAATAGAGTGGCTATGGTGATTCTTACGACAAGGTAGTGATTAATTTGACTTAGTTTCAGTAGAACACTTTAACCCTTAAACTGTCCCGTCTTCAAGTCTTCTCTCCGAGTATTCATAACTACATAACTTGCATATCCAGATACGAATCCTCACTTAAAAATTCTTTTAATGATAATCCTTAGATTTCTTTCACGAAACACTGACACCTAGTGCAACTGGACTGTTTCACAAATGACTAACTTTGATTAAGGTCTTCGTATTATATCTTTGATTACATTGTTAAGCCTGCAACAACTTTATCGCTTCAAACACTGACTGTCAATAAATAATTGTACTTTCACTGTAATCTTTTCTGGTATTTAGATCTTCATTGCTACTACAATCTTGAATACTTTATTCACTATTTTTGTAATAACCCCAATTTTTTTGAATTTTTTTTTGAAACCCTTATGAATAGTGATTTTGCAGATTATGCTGAATAAGAAAACTTTTCATGCCACACTATGTAGGGGTTCTGTTATTGATATTCTGAGATTTTATTAGTACTCTATATGGTATATCAGTGTATGTAAAGATCGTCAGAATCCAATTCCGAACACTTTGATTTTTCCCGGAAATCCACCAAATACAGAAAGAAGTGAGTATAAGGTAACAGGATAAATAGGATTTAAATTCAAGGATTTTAAGAGAGGATCATAAAAAGGAATATAAAATATTGAGAAAGGTTTAGGGGAACCCAAGTAATAAGATCCCGGGTATGATCCCTCAAACGATAAACGAGAACGAAAGTTAAGCGAACCGTATAACAGATAAGCGGTCATTAGCCAAGTAATTAGGGGTTAATCAAAGAGGTTAGTGGATGATGATGTCATGACACCATCAAGAAGAAGACAACTGTAACAAGATGACCTAAGCTTGATGACCTAAGCATGACAAGTGGGAAGGATTGGTTGGTTGATTGTGAGCCACACATTTTTCACCATGGTAAAAATTTAATTTATTTCCAAGACAAAAGGAAGCAACCAACCAACAAATATCATAACACAAATACAAATTGAAAGTTGACTTTCCCATTTCAAGAAGAAAGCTCTCGGCTAAAACAAATCCAGCAACTTCAAACTGCCATATCTCCTTCAATACTCACTCAACTGTTGTGTTCTATAGCTCGTTGGAAAGGTATTGAGATGGCATATAACTCTTTTTCACAAGTCGCTTCCAAATAAGCATGGTAAGACCCTCGTTTTTACAGTTCTTTCAATCGGACTTTTAGAAACTTTAAAGCCTAACTTTGTGTTCTTGATTTCTTTGGAAAGATCAAGCTTGTAGGAGGCTCCATAAGTCTTCCTAGTAACTTTCCACCCTCCAAAAAAGGTATAAATCTTCACACCCTTTAGTAATAAGTTTGAATGTTGAAGTTTGGAGATGGTTTGGATGGATGAGTAGTAATTTGAATGATAAGCATGATTCGAGCTTAATTGTTAAGTAGTTTAGTTGAATTTGGAGATGTTATAATATATGATTGGATTGAGATCCTTGAGCTTATTATGACTGAAATCAGTAGCATTGATGCGTATCTTGAGTTTTTGTTGATTGGTAGTTGGATTGATATGATTTGGAATGGTAAAAATTTGGGAAATCGCGTAAATATAGCCGTCGTAATGTCCGATTTACTTTAGACTGTTTTTGCTCTTAACATCAGGACCCGATAACTCCCTGTTAGGTTTTGACCATTGCCATTATTAGATAGTTCATGTTACGAGCTTCGATTTGATATGTGGTTCGCTTAAATCCGATGTACGGTTTAGGAGAAACGACCGTTTTAAGTAACGGCGTTTCGCGACCGAACCATTACCCCTCGCCTTACTTTGAAACCTTGGTTAAGGCCCTTAAATGACTAATTGTAATATGAAACAATTATGTAAAGTGTATTAGCCAGTTGGTAAGGTACTCGCGAAAGAATCGCCTTAAAACCCTTAATGGTTAATTTATTAAAAATGGTGGAGCCGAGGATACTCGAGCGACTTAAGTGAATCGTTAAGCGCGAAAGCGAACGTTAGGACTCTAAATGGTTAAAGTCTAGTTTCTTAAGCGACCGGGGTTTAATTCCGACTTATGTTATTGTTCATAGGTTATCGGACCAACTCTAAGCTTAAGTCTATCCGGGAGCACTCAGGCAAGTTTTCTACCCGTACAACTGTTGTTGTGATGTATATGTGTATATGCATGATCTTGTGATAAATGCATATTTGTTATTAGCAAATTCTTGCGATATATTGTAGCATGTGATATGGTATATATGCATGACTATTTCGTATTCTTGATTTATATATCTGTTGGTTCAAATGCTTATTAGTTGCATAATACCTATGCTAGAGATAAGCGGTATTTGCGTATACCCTTAGTATAGGGGAGCAAAAGGTGAACTTTTTCTAAAACCGAGAGGCGAGGCTCCCGAGTATAATATATATATATATATGAATAGTTTTCAAAATTATTAATCGAATAAGGTTTATTCGATAACTTTATATTATTTAATGAATATTATTTGAATATTCATTCGAGAACTTATGACTCTGTTTATTCTATTTAATGATTATTAATTGGATATTCATTTGAGGATGTATGACTTCGTTTATTTTATTTAATGAATATTATTTATAATATTCATTCGAGGTATTATGACTCCGCTTATTATTTAATAATATTCTTTATTTTATTAAAGAATAATGTTCGATAATCAAACTTATTTTCGATTATTCAAATAAAGATAGTACTTTCATATAAGTATATCTTTGGTTATTTAATATCCATTTCAAGTATGAGTTTTAAAACTTCTACTTCGAATATTTTTATAAGGATTATCTTTATGAGAATATTATTTAAATAATAATATTCAGATATCTCTAATATATCGGGACTGATTTATTTTAATAAATCAGCAGTACTCCAAACATTCTTAAAAATGTTTTCGAGTCTTCAAAATGATTTCTAAAAGTTAGGGCGGATCCCAAAACTCATTCTTTTATATTTAAGATCCTCCTTTCAAAAGGGATTTAAATACTCGCTCAAAACCTGAGGGATCCGGCTCTGTGGTGTATATTATATTCACAACGAGGTTGTTATTTTGACAAATGAATTGATTACTTACCCAACGTTCGGGAAGTAAGCCCATCTAATTGAGTCGGCATAAGCGACAGGCCGGGGTACGGTCTATCAAAGTGTAAGAGGCTGGGTGGCTGGGTGGCAGTCCATCAACGCGTAAGAGGCCGGGTGGCGGTCCAACACAAGGTCCTTATGTGGCCAGGGTGATGACCGGTGGGGGATTCATTCATCTACTAGTAGAAAAGGTTACTTATTGGTATCTTTGCCTGATCAGCAAGATATCAGGTTTATGCCAAAATTTCTTTTCTTTCCAAATTCATTGGATATTGCAACTCTGTTCATACTTTACATGACAGAGGTTTTCAGGAAATGTATGAGAGATATATATAGGTGTATATATATATCGGGACTTAATGAAGTATCTCGTAACTTCATTTCATTCAATAATATTTCAAAGATTGAATCTATTCAAGTATTATCTTGTAGTCTCATCTATGTGATGAACTTTTGAAACTAATTATAACTTGAACGATGGTAGTTCAAGTAGTATTTGGAAAAGATATAAGTATATTGGAGTATCTTGTAACTTCATCTTTTAAACTTATATCTAGTAAATGATTATCTTATGTATGTCAAAGATTTTCAGAAAAATGTTGAGACAAGGTTAGATATATGAGATCACCTTGCAACGATAGTTTTATACAGTTATAAACTGGTACTCTGTGTATATTATGCATGGAAGAGGACTTCCAAGATTTTGAAAAGTATATATGTATATATACTGAATATTTTGCGACTTCATCGCATTAAGATATCAAACTTGGTCCATTTCTTTTGACCAAGACTTTCATGAGTACTATGAGAAGGCTCATATATTGTTAATCATTATACATATTATTTTGGTGGGCTTGCTGCTCACCCTTGCTTTTTTCTTTCATCACACAACAACAGATAGAAAAGATGAACAGGACCAAGCTCCCAATTCGTGAGCGGATAGGAAACGTTCCGCAGTTTCCTATAGGCGTTGATGTCGCTGTAGCTGAGGTAGGAACTACCAATAGGCTAGGCTTTCAACTTTTGATGTACCAGACTTATGTATCTTTATCAATTGTAATAATGGCAAAGAAATGTAAATCTATTCAGAAACCCTTTTAAGGTGTAATGGCATATAATTTTGGAATAAAATGACTCGTGTTACTTTTGGATATTCATCTCTGAGACTATAACTTGTGGTGTGTGTGTTTATTGTGGGGTCACAGTACAGAGTAGTTGATTGTTTATTAAGATTGGGTGTTATTAAGGGAAATGGAACTCGTGACAACCCGGATCCCCGACCCCGGATTTGGGGGTGTTACAGAAATGGTATCAGAGCCAAGCGTTATAAACCTCAGAGATGATGTGACGTTAAGATAATAAGTTTACTAAGATAATAAGAACTCTTGCCAAGTTCATAGTCAGGCTACCTAACGTAAAACTGACAGTTAAAACCCTTATGGGAACCCTTATAAATATCATGATAGAAGCGTAGTTCGTTATCGTATATGGTAGCGGGACTCCGAACCCTGAGGATGAGGAGCAACATCGTGATGATGTTTTATTACTAATTGGAGATCGGATTGTGGATCCGATAGAGCGTCCTAACGCAGGACTAGATGATGTTCATATTGAGGATGTAGCGGTTGAGGATATTGTCCTAGAAGGGATTGTTGTTAGGGAGGATCCCGTGGAGGATCCTGACAAGAATGAATAAAGGACCACTGAGGAATTGATGACCATGGTTAGGGAACTACCAAAGGTAGGATTGGCCGGTCACTGTCGGAGGTTCGTTCAAGTTTGTAAAGATAGTAGCCCCTTTAACGCGGCTTACTCGTAAGACAAAGAAGTTTGAATGGACAGAGAAATGTGAGAACATCTTTCAAGAACTGAAGCAAAGATTGGTGATGGCCCCTATGTTGGCATTGCCGGATGGAAAAAGGAGATTTTGTGATTTGTATTGACGCTTCGCATAAGGAATTAGGGTGCTTCTTATACAGCACATCAAGGTAATCGCGTACGCGTCAAGAAAATTAAGGGAATATAAAATTCGATATCCCCACCTATGAGCTTGGGCTCATGGCAATAGTTTTTCCCTAAAGATTGGAGGCACTACTTGTATGGAGAGAAGTGCGAGAATTACCTAAGCCATAAGTGTTCTAGTACATTTTCACGTAGAAAGAGCTCAACATACGCCAGAGGAGGCGGTTAGAGCTAATCAAGAATTATGATTGGGAGATTCTTTATCATTCGGGGAAAGCCAATGTGGTGGCTGATGCCCTTAGTAAAAAGGAGAGACTCAAGATTATAATGTCTTTGGGAGAGTTATAAGAGATTTTGAGAAAATGGAAATAGAAGTGAAGGTAACCGGAGCCGGTACCGAAAAGCTGTTTGAGATTGCAATACAGCCCGAATTATTAGAAAAGAACATATTGTTCCAGAAAAAGTGATGAATGAAGGCAGAAAGCCAACAAATAGATATGAGATTAATACCGAGAAAGATGATAAGGGAATAATGAGGTATTCCTATAGAATTTGGGTTCCAAATGTTCAAGAGCTTAAAGATGAGATCTTAGATGAAAGTCATAGTTCAAGGAATAAGATTAAGGGCAAACCCTGAATGTGATAGTCAGGGAGGACGCCATCAAGATAAAAGGAACCCATAACATAATGAAGTGGAAAATGAGGATTTTAACGTATAAGATAACCCCAAGTATGGGAGAAGGATGAAACATTTCATACTAAGGAAACAGAAAGTCGAGTAAGGAAAGGATACCCGAGACAGTACTCCTATACGGCAATTCATGGACCTGTCTAAAAAGGACTTGGACTATTATCCCCAACCACCACCTTGAGGAAACAATGCGGTAGGAAATTCTTTCATGACCTTTAAATCGCTAAGCTCTCAGAGTTCCAAGGAACAGGTTGACCCAGTCGGGGCAAGAGCCTGGCTAAAGGAAATATAGGAATCATTTAAGATTCTAAATGATTGACGAATCACAAAAGACTATTTTGTCACTTACCCTCCTAAGAGAGAGGCCACCCGCTGGTGAAAGGCCAAGGAAGGCACAGAGCAAGAGATTATAATAAACTGATTTAAGTTCAATCAATTGTTTTCAGGAAAGTACTTCCCAAGGTTATGGAGATAGTGTAAAAGCTTTAGAGCCAGAACAAAGGTAGACGAGTATGATGAATTATGAATCTAAGCTGTAAAAGTTATCAAGATTCATTCTGAGGACACACATCCAGAATGACGGGATGTTTGAAATCAATGCTTATGTTGTGTTGGTTCATGAAATAATGATAAGAGAAAGGAAAATAAAAAGAAACTGAAGTGGAAAGGAATATAAAGGCAATGGAGTTTGAGGTATGATAAGGGAGTTGGGTATGAGGAAACCCTAAAGACTCGTAGCAATAGAAATAGAAAAGTATGCATTCGTCAGGATGAGGGTGATTTACCATGAGTTAAAATCGATGGTTGAAGGCATAAGAGATACATATATTTTATCCCCTGTAAGTTGGGAGGATTCGAGGAAACCTTGAGATAATTCGAAGGATAAATAATGAGACGCGGATAGACTGAGGAGACAAGGAAGTAAGAAATTAGGAAAATTGGATGAAGGAAGTGACCTTCAAGAATGTGAAGTGTAAGACCGGTGGCTCGATACCCAGAAAGGGAGACGCCAGGTATGAAAGATATCCCAACATTGAAGTGACTGTTGAGATAAACAACAAAAGTAAATAAGAAATTATTAAGAAGAGGTTCACGTTGAACACGACCAATATCTTCCAGAACATCCTTGTTATCGTTACCAAATTAGGCAAGAAAAGCGGATAACCGTTGTTATCTTTTGGAGGCCATATTGATTGACCTCATTTTGAATACAAATGTTATTGTGAAATTAGGCACATACTATCGAGGTGGGAATGATTGAATAAGACACCCTTATCAGGGATATATGACTTGATTTATCCATGGAAGGATGCATGTACCATTTTAAAGGTGGAATTAAGGATAGAACATCGGTAACTTAAAACGAATCCTAGGGAAATGCATAAAGGTTGGCATTTCACCCTTAATAGGGATATTATGAGTTTTGACAGTATGAATTGGAAAGGATTAAGGTAATAACAACCTTTAAGAATCAGTGGAGAAATTTTTTCAGAAGTATATAGACAATGATTCTGGTATTAATAAATGGTATCTTGATATGCCCTGTATCTAGGGAATACATGAGGAATGATTCAAGGATAACCTTAGAGGTTTTACAAGGAGAAAGGTAATATTCCAAATTCTCAAAAATAGAAATGTTGATAAAGGAAATATGACGTAATTATAATGATGCCAAGTGGGGCACGTGTTAAACCACGAGAAAGTATGGATCGAACCAGTAATGGACGAAATTGTTCAGGGCAATTAGGACTTAAGATAAAAGATGTTCTAAGTATAATTGAGAGTCAGTCGTGATAGTGATTAACCTCTAAAGACGGAGGCAATAACTTATGGAAAAATGGTGATTTTTTTTACTCATCAGATTTTAAGGAAAACATCTTCACATAAGCTGTGATTGAAATGAGGTAGAAAATTTATTTGGAGGTGGTTAAAATGACATTGACTGTAAGGAAATTTTACTATCAGGAAAGGCCAAAGAGGTGGCCGACACTTTAAAGGTAAGAGGATAATTATAGGCGCTTGTGCCAAAGGAATACAGTGATGATGGTTAAAGCTATGAAGGTTGTATTATGGTTTGGAAGATTGACATTCCTTCTGATGACTGTGCAATACCCAACCGTAATAGTAGTTGGTAAAGGTTTAATTCGTGTAATCGCCATGAGCGGGCTATCTATCTCAGAAGATACTATCTTGAGATAAGCCAGGACCATGTTTCAAAAAGGACTAGACGAACCCTTGAGTTAAGTCTTCTATTTAAGGCATACGATTAAGAATGGTATTAACCTGCTATCGTTGCTTTGATTGAAACTCTTCTGCAATTTTATCTACTTCATGTCATGAAAGTACGTCAGAGTTTGGAGTGTTCTTCATGAATTATGATTGGTGATTATGTTAACTCCTTAGAAGTATTCTATACGACATGTATGGACTCCGTATGGTTAGATATTAAGATTTCATGGAAAGTGAATGACGACAGTAGGTCAGTGGTGGACCATAGTAATGCAGCAATGATTCTGCGAGTAATGAGCTGATTACAACCGTGAGAGTTGTATTGGAATGGATGTTGAGATTGAGTACCACTAATCGGGTCGTGGTAGTGTATAAGTTATCATTGATAGACTAATTAAGTAGAGTATCTACCTATTGAATATTTATTCCCTCTTATGAAAAGAGAGTCGTATTACTATATGAGGAAGGTTGCGGTGCAAGCATAGAATTCTAGTAACGATGATGTCTAGAATGAGATCCCAGATTCGATTTTCGATATCGAGGGAGTTTCAAAGGTGATTGTGTATAAGCTCGAGGAAGAGCATGGGTCCATAGAATGATGGACGGAATAGCAAAAATATTTAGGCATGTGAAATACGATGCTATAATACTTGATGTTGATATAAATACATATATGTTTTGTTCTCCTATGACAAACCTCTATAGTTCAGAGGTAGGTTCCAAGCCAGATATTTTATGGCAGTATATTTTTTTTATATATATACAATTCTCTTCAATTCGTTCATTTCTCTCGTTTTCATTTCATGTAAGTTGAGAAGAACAACCCTTCCAGAAGGGGAGGTATTGCCGAATGACTATCTATCTGTGTGATAGAAGCCTAGTAGGATACCACATGTTGTTTAATTGCTTGTCAAGTACTAAAGGCTGGCCACCTTCTGTACTAACTATGCAATAAAACAAGTGTTCATGATCATAGTGATCTCTCAATAAATTCTTTTACTTCTATACGAAGGATCGAGCTTTCAAAGATGGAAGCCGCTAGGAATGAAGTAGTATCAGTACAGGGGTATTCCGATTCTAACGCATTCATGATAATAAGGTTGACGCGTTTATTTAAAGGTTATAGAATGCTAGCAAGCAAAAGTGTAACCAGTATGATATTAGGTACGGAATATAGTAACAATTACGAACTGGAAAAGAATGGGTATTGAGAAGCAAAAGCTCTAATGCTAAAAGCTATAATGAGAGTCTGTGCAATAGACTTGAAAGAAATTGGAATGATCACTTAACACGGATTGAGTTTTCTTACGACAATAGATCATATGTCATTATCGAGATGTCGCCTTATGAGATCCTTGAGAGAAGAAAATGTCGATCTCCCGTATGTTAGGATGAAGTTGTAGAGCGCAAGATGCTCGGACCCGCAGTAGTCCAAAGGACCAGGGATATAATAGATCTAATCAAAGGACGGCTGGTAGTAACCCAAGATGGACATAAGAGGTATACTAATTTGACTCGAAAGGACAAAGAGTATGAAATAGGGGACCTAGTAATGTTATAGGTATCCCTCGGAAAGGATTGATGAGGTTCGGAAGGAAAGGAAAGCTAAGTCTACGATTTGTTGGACCCTTGGAGATATTAAGACGTATTGGGAAGTTAGCATATGAGCTAGCCCTACCCCCGAACCTGCAGCAAGTTCATAACATGTTTCACATATCAATGTTAAGGAAGTGTAATCCGGATGCCAGACAAATAGGGGCATATGAGCGCATAGACATGCTACCAGGCGTAACCTATATTGAGCAACCAGGAAGGGTTATAGATGGAAAGGGAACAAGTGCTTAGGAGCATGGTAATCAAACTAGACCGAGTTTGGTGGTAGAACCACCATGTGGGAAAAATTGACTTGGGAGTTAGAAGGTGCAATGCTAGAAAAGTATCCCCAACGGTTTTCTATCTGATTCCGGGACGGAATCCTTTTAAGGAGGGGAGACTGTAATAACCCCAATTTTTTTGAATTTTTTTTTGAAACCCTTATGAATAGTGATTTTGCAGATTATGCTGAATAAGAAAACTTTTCATGCCACACTATTTAGGGGTTCTGTTATTGATATTCTGAGATTTTATTAGTACTCTATATGGTATATAAGTGTATGTAAAGATCGTCAGAATCCAATTCCGAACACTTTGATTTTTCCCGAAAATCCACCAGATACAGAAAGAAGTGAGTATAAGGTAACAGGATAAATAGGATTTAAATTCAAGGATTTTAAAAGAGGATCATAAAAAGAAATATAAAATATTGAGAAAGGTTTAGGGGAACCCGAGTAATAAGATCCCGGGTATGATCCCTCAAATGATAAACGAGAACGAAAGTTAAGCGAACCGTATAACAGATAAGCGGTCATTAGCCAAGTAATTAGGGGTTAATCAAAGAGGTTAGTGGATGATGATGTCATGACACCATCAAGAAGAAGACAAGTGTAACAAGATGACCTAAGCTTGATGACCTAAGCATGACAAGTGGGAAGGATTGGTTGGTTGATTGTGAGCCACACACTTTTCACCATGGTAAAAATTTAATTTATTTCCAAGACAAAAGAAAGCAACCAACCAACAAATATCATAACACAAATACAAATTGAAAGTTGACTTTCCCATTTCAAGAAGAAAGCTCTCGGCTAAAACAAATCCAGCAACTTCAAACTACCATATCTCCTTCAATACTCACTCAAATGTTGTGTTCTATAACTCGTTGGAAAGGTATTGAGATGGCCTATAACTCTTTTTTACAAGTCTCTTCCAAATAAGCATGGTAAGACCCTCATTTTTACATTTCTTTCAATCGGACTTTTAGAAACTTTAAAGCCTAACTTTGTGTTCTTGATTTCTTTGGAAAGATCAAGCTTGTAGGAGGCTCCATAAGTCTTCCTAGTAACTTTCCACCCTCCAAGAAAGGTATAAATATTCACACCCGTTAGTAATAAGTTTGAATGTTGAAGTTTGGAAATGGTTTCGATGGATGAGTAGTAATTTGAATGATAAGCATGATTCGAGCTTAATTGTTAAGTAGTTTAGTTGAATTTGGAGATGTTATAATATATGATTGGATTGATATCCTTGAGCTTATTATGACTGAAATCAGTAGCATTGATGTGTATCTTGAGTTGTTGTTGATTGGTAGTTGGATTGATATGATTTGGAATGGTAAAAATTTGGGAAATCGCGTAAACATAGCCGTCGTAATGTCCGATTTACTTTAGACTGTTTTTGCTCTTAACATCAGGACCCGAGAACTCTCTGTTAGGTTTTGACCATTGCCATGATTATATAGTTCATGTTACGAGCTTCGTTTTGATATGTGGTTCGCTTAAATCCGATGTACGGTTTAGGAGAAACGACCGTTTTAAGTAACGGCATTTTGCGACCGAACCATTACCCCTCGCCTTACTTTGAAACCTTGGTTAAGGTCCTTAAATGACTAATTGGAATATGAAACAATTATGTAAAGTGAATTAGGCAGTTGGTAAGGTACTCGCAAAGAATCGCCTTAAAACCCTTAATGGTTAATTTATTAAAAATTGTGGAGCCGAGGATACTCGAGCGACTTAAGTGAATCGTTAAGCGCGAAAGCGAACGTTAGGACTCTAAATTGTTAAAGTCTAGTTTCTTAAGCGACCGGGGTTTAATTCCGACTTATGTTGTTGTTCATAGGTTATCGGACCAACTCTAAGCTTAAGTCTATCCGGGAGCACTCAGGCAAGTTTTCTACCCGTATAACTGTTGTTGTGATGTATATGTGTATATGCATGATCTTGTGATAAATGCATATTTGTTATTAGCAAATTCTTGCGATATATTGTAGCATGTGATATGGTATATATGCATGCCTGTTTCGTATTCTTGATTTATATATCTGTTGATTCAAATGCTTATTAGTTGCATAATACCTATGCTAGAGATAAGCGGTATTTGCGTATACCCTTAGTATAGGGGAGCAAAAGGTGAACTTTTTCTAAAACCGGGAGGCGAGGCTCCCGAGTATTATATATATATATATGAATAGTTTTCAAAACTATTAATCGAATAAGGTTTATTCGATAACTTTATATTATTTAATGAATATTATTTGAATATTCATTCGAGGACTTATGACTCTGTTTATTCTATTTAATGATTATTAATTGGATATTCATTTGAGGATGTATGACTTCGTTTATTTTATTTAATGAATATTATTTATAATATTCATTCGAGGTATTATGACTCCGCTTATTATTTAATAATATTCTTTATTTTATTAAAGAATAATATTCGATAATCAAACTTATTTTCGATTATTCAAATAAAGATAGTACTTTCATATAAGTATATCTTTGGTTATTTAATATCCATTTCAAGTATGAGTTTTAAAACTTCTACTTCGAATATTTTTATAAGGATTATCTTTATGAGAATATTATTTAAATAATAATATTCAGATATCTCTAATATATCGGGACTGATTTATTTTAATAAATCAGCAGTACCCCAAACATTCTTAAAAATGTTTTTGCGTCTTCAAAATGATTTCTAAAAGTTAGGGCGGATCCCAAAACTCATTCTTTTATATTTAAGATCCTCCTTTCAAAGGGGATTTAAATACTCGCTCAAAACCTGAGGGATCCGGCTCTGTGGTGTATATTATATTCACAACGAGGTTGTTATTTTGACAAATGAATTGAGTCGGCATAAGCGACAGGCCGGGGTACGGTCTATCAAAGTGTAAGTGGTTGGGTGGCTGGGTGGCAGTCCATCAACGCGTAAGAGGCCGGGTGGCGGTCCAGCACAAGGTCCTTATGTGGCCAGGGTGATGACCGGTGGGGGATTCATCCATCTACTAGTAGAAAAGGTTACTTATTGGTATCTTTGCCTGATCAGCAAGATATCTGGTTTATGCCAAAATTTCTTTTCTTTCCAAATTCATTGGATATTGCAACTCTGTTCATACTTTACATGACAGAGGTTTTCAGGAAATGTATGAGAGATATATATAGGTGTATATATATATCGGGACTTAATGAAGTATCTCGTAACTTCATTTCATTCAATAATATTTCAAAGATTGAATCTATTCAAGTATTATCTTGTAGTCTCATCTATGTGATGAACTTTTGAAACTAATTATAACTTGAACGATGGTAGTTCAAGTAGTATTTGGAAAAGATATAAGTATATTGGTGTATCTTGTAACTTCATCTTTTAAACTTATATCTAGTAAATGATTATCTTATGTATGTCAAAGATTTTCAGAAAAACGTTGAGACAATGTTAGATATATGAGATCACCTTGCAACGATAGTTTTATACAGTTATAAACTGGTACACTGTGTATATTATGCATGGAAGAGGACTTCCAAGATTTTGAAAAGTATATATATATATATACTGAATATTTTGCGACTTCATCGCATTAAGATATCAAACTTGGTCCATTTCTTTTGACCAAGACTTTCATGAGTACTATGAGAAGGCTCATATATTGTTAATCATTATACATATTATTTTGGTGGGCTTGCTGCTCACCCTTGCTTTCTTCTTTCATCACACAATAACAGATAGAAAAGATGAACAGGACCAAGCTCCCAATTCGCGAGCGGATAGGAAACGTTCCGCAGTTTCCTATAGGCGTTGATGTCACTGTAGCTGAGGTAGGAACTACCAATAGGCTAGGCTTTCAACTTTTGATGTACCAGACTTATGTATCTTTATCAATTGTAATAATGGCAAAGAAATGTAAATCTATTCAGAAACCCTTTTAAGGTGTAATGGCATATAATTTTGGAATAAAATGACTCGTGTTACTTTTGAATATTCATCTCTGAGACTATAACTTGTGGTGTGTGTGTTTATTGTGGGGTCACAGTACAGAGTAGTTGATTGTTTATTAAGATTGGGTGTTATTAAGGGAAATGGAACTCGTGATAACCTGGATCCCCGACCCCGGATTTGGGGGTGTTACAGTTTTTCACTAACACTTGTATATATAAATGAACTACTTTCAGTGAATATAACTTCAAGACTGTAGTTCTCTTCTTTAACTTTTGTCTATACCATGTCTTCAATTCTTCAGATTCCTATGCTTCAAACACTGTCTATCTTCAATCAATGCTAATACACTGAAATCTTCTGGTGGCACTTTTACATTGAATCTTTAACACTTATGAAACCATGAAAGTCTCTAACCTTTATTATTCACTGAGGAATCAACATATTAATGAACTTCTTTCAATGACCTATAAGCAGACTTTAAGCCTTCTTCTAATCTTTTGATTTTTTGTATTTTCCCGTGTCTTCATTTCTTCCTGATTTCTTGTGTAGATGTATAATTATTTACCTAGTCCTGTTCTAGTGTTGATTTATCATGCCTATTGTTGATACAACTTCGCAATCTCACCAACAATTAAAATACTTTTGATATAAATAAAATTTTAATATTATATTATAATTTCACATATAAATTGAAACTGATTGGCTCTAGTGGAAACTGAGTATTTATACAACATATCGCGATGTCAATATTTAGTTCTCGAGTTGACATCTCGATCGAAGTTCTCGGTAAACTCTATGTGACTTCGCGGAACAATTTTTGACCATTCTTAATTCCTTTATCGCAAAGTAACATCACTATACTCTAAATACCCAGACATCTCGACATAACCCTTCTTTACACTCTTGAGATCTATTTTGACCTAATTAGAACAAACTCTCTCAATTTCTCTTCCCCACAAGCTTCTTTCTTCTAAAAGCTTACCCACTCTTAAATGGAAACCAACTCAAACACTGATAGGGCTGTCATCCCCAAGGAAGGAACCAATTTCCTTGCCTTTGTTGAACCAAATCAGGCACTTGACAATTTTAGGTCTTTGTGAAATTTGGTTTTTGATTCTTACCTTGCGGGAGCTCTAACTGAAAACTCCACCTTGTATCAAGCCATTCTCTTGGCTCACAAGGAAGATGTCAAAGCACATCAAGACAAATTGTGGATGAAGCTTAACAGGATGGTAATATTGATGTATAGCTATCAAAGTCCTTCACCGTAGACATGGAGAAGGCTTTGTCTAGGTTTAGGGAGGAGTATGTCACCATTATAGGTAGCAATGCCAAGTTTCTTACTCCTCGGAAAGTGTATGATGCCATTAATGAGGTGTATAAGGCCTGAATCAAGGCATTTAACTATATTAGGAAAGCACTGGAGGAAACCGTAGAGGGTCACAATGACAGCATTGTGAAGCTGATGAAAAGCAAGATAGATGAACTCCTGCCCAAATAGCTAGAAGTCAAATATCAACTCAACCAATTTCCTGATAAACCGTCCACCCTTACACTCATAAGTGTAGAATCAAGCATTAAGCAGCAGAGGCAGTCATTCCTCACTCTACACATAGTTATGAAGAATCAAATCACTCAGAATAATGACACCAAAGTCAAACTAGATCAGCTTCATAAATATAGGTTTGAATCTTCTGCTTTGATGGCTGAAGAAATCAAAAGGGTGGTTTAGGATAGCATGAAAGGTGGAGTCTCTTCTAGCTCAACTACTTTTACAGTCTCCAAACACCAATCTCTTCAAACACAGGTTACCGAGCTTCAATCCTCCAACAAGAACCTGGTTTCCAAAGTCAATCATCTCACACATCAACTACGAATCCAATCAAATGACATAATGTAACGCCCCCAAATCCGGGGTCAGAAGATTTGGTCGTCACTATAAAACTTCAACCCAAATTAACCCGTTTAATTAATAAACAAATGCCAGTGGAAGATATTTATCATTTATGACCCCAAACTAATCCAAGATCTTTTAAGGTTACAGTTCTAGAAATAAGATATCCAAATTCCACAAATAAATTTTTCACTTTATTTTAAAACTCTTTTCAACAAATCTCAATCTCAAAATTTCTACCCACTAGTATAACTTCGAAATGAAGTATACTAGGCCCAAATAAAATACAAAACTATAATATAATATAAATAACTTTATACAATTAAAACTTACACTAGCCCGCAAACCCTGGACCAACCACCTTCCAAGAGCTTCTTCTTTGCTTCCGCGAATTACGCAGCTAAACAGCGCAAGCTAATCCTCACTGGAGGTTAAATTTAAAAACAGGCAAGTATGAGCGAAAGAAATGCTCAGCAAGATCATTATAGTAAATATCGGGTCATTTTAATATAAAACTGATATCTGCAATAGCGTAGAACATTTAAAATCATATTTGCTAAACCATAAAATTTTAGTTGAGGAACCCCATAATTGATTCCTTAATTGTATTCAAAACCATTTTGATATTTTTGAGCAAAATGCTTCAGCAATACTTTGAATCTTAACGAGAATAAAACTCGTAAAACAGTGTTTACGGAAATATCGTAAACTATAACAACAAGAAGCAATGATTATGGATTGAATCATAAACTTTACTCAAAACCGAACTCTTCAAATTAATACTTACTTTGTTGTCATATCAAATTAGATATCAATACGAACTTTGATGCTCACAACACCCAAACTGAAGTCAACATCAATCATCTATACTAATACCACCTTTGATATTTAACAACAACATAAGTATCAGCATAAATCAGAATCTGAATCAAAACCGCAATTCACTTATAATCCAAAATAGAATCAGTACTTTTAATCCAAAACAGAATCAGTTGATAAATCATTTATTCTATGATTATCAAAACAATAAAGAAATTTAAATATCAATTTAGATTGGAACCAACAATATTTCATGCCGTTCCCGATGATCAGTCGCGAAACAACACCGGTATCCCGCAGCCATACCGTAAATATAGGTACTACCCGTATCCCGAAGACATACGGTACCTATAGGACGCCAGAAAAGGCATAACTAGCCTTGAAAGATATTATAGCTGGACCAATATCTCGATCACCTACGCTGTAACCAATAACCAGTAACCAGTAACCATTCCAATCTTAAAACCTTTTTATTGAAAAAGGAGCCGAATCATTCGACATCCCAAATAATTTTACTCCCCCATTTACTTGGGCCGGAATACTCGCAACAAAATCATCTTTCTCAAAATCCAAAACATTTATAAATCCGGTAATTTGATACGTAAAATCACTTAGCTATTCTGAACCTAGAATAACAGATGAAAACTTGTCATAAACAGAATTATTTAATTCAGCGTTATGTAAAACATTTATCTATCTTGAACTGAATAGGGAAAGCAATACTTGCATGATAAGATTCAAAATAAATATCACTTGAACAATAAGTGATGATAGGAATACTTGCCTTTGGGTTTTAGCAGTTAGTTACACTCGTATAAACGCCATTATCTCATTCTGGCATTCTGTCTCAAAGCCTCACCGTCTTTCTTTTCAACACTTCACCGATATGATGGTCATGCGATAGCTAGAAGCCAGATATCCAAATGCCATTCCATCTCATTCTTTATCCACGTCTTGTCCTGATCAACTCGAATGATCCGCATCCAAAATAAATTTTCATCACCCAGAAGAGAATATCTGATGTCTGGAAAATATCTCCAGAAAAATCTGAAATTAATAGCCACAGACATATACACGCTGAGATGCCATGTGGAGTAATCACCACCGTTATACTCCTTTTTAATGTCCCGAAAATAAATTAAAACGGAAATATAACGGAAATATGCCCCACAAATTTTCTTCTCAAAACCTTGCAATATATATATCTATGCGTAATTATCGAAGCGCTGATCGTTTATATATATAATAATTGAAATATGGATGAACGGTTTGAGAGATATAAATTTTTGAAAATTGAAAAGTATATAAACAGGAGAGAGACAGAGAGACAGAAGAGAAGGAAGCTGGGGAAGGAAAGGAAATAAGAGGGGTTATGTGGCAGGGGGGCTATTTGACACGTTTTGTTTTGTTTTTTTTTCTTTTATCCACTGTACTACTTGCAGTACTTATCAACATACAAGCCTAATTTTGTCCCGAAATTTAAAATTTAAAGAGCAGACTTACGGGTACAATTAACCCTAAAATTACCAAATAAGTTTTAAAATTCTCAGAATAATTAAAAACTAATAAAATAAAATTTTCATAATTTTTAAAGCATTTTTGACTTGCGCGCTATACTCGCATTTTACAATTAACGAACCGAGCTGCACTTGAAACAAATTCTGAAAATTATGAAAATAGTCTTAAAATGTTACAAATATCCCGAAGTTTATAAAAACATAAATTTCGTAATTTTAAAATGATTTTTGAAACGCAATTTATACCTGCTTTAAGCAATTAAACGATTCAACGAGCGGGTAAAATTAATCCTAAAAATTCCCAAAATAATTTTAAAATTCTCAGAATATTCCAAACTTGAATAAATATAAGTTTCGTAATTTTTGAAGAATTTTGGAATTATATACGGATTTTAAAAATAAATGAAATCTAAAAATCATACAGGGCTAAATAATTGATGAAATATTGATTTCTAAATTTTGTAAAATCCCAAAAACACTTATTGTAATTATAAAGTCACAAAAATAATTTTAAAGATAATTTAAATATTTATGAGATTAAATTTTCAATAAAAATCACTTTTAAGGACAAAAACAAAACGATACAACACAGTAATTAATAATACAAATAATCCTCAATCACAATTGAGTCCCACACAATTAATATTATACACAACACATAGCAGACATAATATCCATCCAATCCCGAATATTACTAAACGAACTCAATTTACCGATACCAATAAAATGATCGGTTTTCAAATAAACTTTTGAAAATAATACATTTAAGTAAATATTTTTAGAAATTAACAAGGATCGATATAACACTCAACAATTAGCACATTATCATTTAATAACACAAACTCGTCAAATATGAATAAAATATCCACCATTTTATTCCTTCTAAATCATAAAATCACATAAACCTATTCAAATATTAATAATAATAATTCTGAAAATACAGGATATCACACATAAGGTCATTGATAGACTCTCAGAATTACTTTCAAATGTAGACAAATGTGTCTTTAGAAGCTATCATAGTAGCCTTAAACATTCCACCTCTGGAAACCTTTCAAAATGGAAAGGCTCAAATCTCTACACATCCTATTCAGCCTGCTACCAAGACTAATGGAGAGATGGAGATAGATGAGTCCAAGATAAAATCTGCAACTCAAGAAGAAGTTGGTATGGAAGAGAGACTCAAGAAGTCAGGTGAAGGATCCTGCTTAGACAAAGAGTTTGGTGAACTTCTAGAATATCTAAGAGTCTTAGTAGACCATAACTACCATACCTACAAGAAAGCTGTTGACAGAATTGTGAATTTCCTGAGGGTTCTTCTAGTCATAAAGGGGATAATGAAATAAATGATCATTATTGAAGAAATCCTTAACTCATAAAACCCAAAAGCAAATGCCTAGCCAACCAAAAAATCCATTTGCTCAAGCCTCTAAGCCAAAATACCTTTACAAAGTTACCACCAACTCCTTATTGAAGAAACCTATCCTAGCCAACCAAGTCACATTGAAAAATCTAGTTAAACCTCCATCATTCAAGCCATAAATAAAGACATGCTTCAAGTATGTTGGGAGAAAACCAAGGAAAAACAAGGTTGAAATGGGAGCAGTAAGGGCATGCTATAATCAAGATAATTTTCTACCAATCTCAGAAGAATTCTCATAAGATGATTACATAAATGAATAGGCTGAACTCATATGTAAATTCTCTGTGGATACTCTGGGAGAAGTGAATATTTACTTCAAGGATGACTCATTCAATCTATTCAAGAAAGAAATAATGGAAAATTTCTCAATAGTGGAACTTGAAAGAGTGATTGGTCTGATGATTGAGAATGAAATGTTCATAAAAATGAGGAGGATAAAAACTATTTGAGATGTCGATAAACATAAATGAAAGAAGGGAAATGAAAGAGGTGGAGATAGAAGAGGGGGGTATTAAGAAGGTTGAGAAGCTAGACATAATGGAGAGAAGATCAAATAAACTCAAAGCTCAAGGATTATGTAGGGTTTCTAAGAATGGTGTATTTTTAAGCATCAAACTCCACAGATTATCAAGGTTACATAGTTGAACATCTTGGCAGTTACTCATTGAAAGAATGGATAAAGCTGGTGGAAGCATTGAGAAGAACTGAGATCATTGAAGAACTTGAGTGCCTTGTAAGGTTGAATGACTTAATCAAATCTCAGCCAAGATATGAAAACTTTAGCTAATTCTGGAATTTAAATTCTTATTGTAACAACTAAGTGACGGAAATGTATAAAAGGATGTACTTTGTATATCTTTATTTTTTTTCTTATTTTAGATTGGGATTAGTCTTGTTATCAGGCATGAATGTGATAAACAATCTTCTCACAAATTAGGGATGATTGTTGTGTAAGACATGTTCTAATATAACAAGACTAAGTCATATTGGCAATCCTAAGATTCAGTTAAATTATAATAATTTGTGTAATTTGTTAATATATTCTTTGAGTCTGTAAAAATGATTAGAAGACTAGACTAGAATATATTTCTATGAACATCTATCAAGCTAAAGAATAAATCTCTGGAAGAAGATCAAACTTGATCATGCCTCAGAGTGAAGATACATAGCTTGAAGAAAAATAATGTTGTAGATTGAAAATTATTTTATCAGATGTCAAGAAGTCACATATCAATGAATATCGAGAAGTCATATCGAGAAATTTTCAAGCCTGTAGAGAAGTCATATCAAGAAATGTTCATGCATATAGAGAAGTCATATCGAGAACTGTTCAAACTTGTAGAGAACTCACATCGAGAACTGTTCGAACTTAAAGAGAAGTCATATCGAGAACTGTTCAAGCCTGTAGAGAAGTCATATAGAGATTAAAGCTACATAGATCTCTATTAGGGAGTCATATAGAGAAGTAAGATATTACAATGAGATATCTACAAGTCTTTTTATATCGCGATATGGAGATATCGACAAGTCTTCTTATATCGCGATGTGGAGATATCTACAAGTCTTTTCATACCACAATATAGACATCTCTGTGAAAGGCTTTTGTACTTAGAAGATCTTTTTAATCGAAAACAAAGTACCTAAAATTAAGTGATAGGCATTAAACAAAATTAAAATAAGATTTTAAAATAGTTTTCCTTTCTTTAAAAAAGAATATTTTCCTTAGTATTCTTTCCATTTACCTTAATATAAGTTCTAAACATAATTAATACTTTGATCCGAAACAATTTTAAATTGAATTGGGAAAAAATGTAGCTACAATATTTGATGCAAGAGTTTGTGGATTCAAATATTGACTTAAAATATTACAATTTTTGTGTAGAATAAATGACAGATATATATGATCAATATTTTAAAGACCTAATGCATCATAATATACAAAAATTGCTCGTAATAAATTATAAAATAAGGATTAAACAAGGCTTCCATCAAAAGGCCCATATGGATTCAAAATCGGGTGCTTATTTGTATCCTTAAATTGTAATATCCTTAAATTATTTTATATAATTTTACAGAAATTCTACATAAATAATTAAATATTAAAATATATGAACACTAATTATTTTTATTTAAATAAATAAAATAATTAAAAAATTGTAAATAAATAGTAGATAAATTTTTAAAAATCTTACTATATTATCTAAAATACTAGAATTCATACATTTTCATTTGGTTGTAATAGGATTCAAGAAAAATATATATAATTTCATAAATTAATTTTTAATTCTCGGACACATATTATGATGTATCTGTTTGATATTTGTTATGACTTTAGTGATTTAAATGATACCCCGTTAACTTTGATGATTAAACTGATATATGACCTTCAGTTGAGTGACCACTTTGATATTTAACTCAATAATGATTGTATAATTATAATTCTTTGTGTATAATTTCAAGTTAAGTTCAAATAGTATAAATATTATATGATTGATGAGATCTTATTCATAAATAATAATGTAAATATTTGTTGATGAGATTCAAACCTGAAAAAAATTATGTATCTTTATATATAATAATATAAATGTTATTGTCAACGAACTCATATGTATATTTATAATAATAATATAAATATTTATTATTGACAAGATTCGAACCTGAGAACTTATGGAGTGTATGTTTTATTATTTGGATTTAACGGTTCTGATTATTTGATAAAGAAGATTTGACGATCGTGATGGAAAGGGATAACCAAAATGAGGGGTTAGCCAAACTACAAATTATACCCATTCTATTTTTTTTTGAAACTTTTAGGCAATTTTAAACAATAAATAAACCATCATTACAAACTAGATGATCAACTTCTGCTGGACATTGATTTTCTCAGCATTGTTCATGTTAGGTCACACAACACTAAAAGACCGCCCAAATTTTGGGTAAAAGACCGCATTGTTCATAGAAATAAATAAATGTTTTATAAAACTTTTTGGGCAGTACATTTTTTGTAAAATGGGACAAAATTTTAACTAAAAGACTGCCCAAATTTTGGTTAAAAGACCGCCTAAATTTTCAATAACCCTAAACTCACACACTCCTCTATCAGATCTCAAACTTCAACCATCTCTCTGGTTCTTGTATCCGACGACCGCCCAAATTTCGAGTACACTCATCTCTCTCTCATATCTCAACTGTTAGTTCCAAAATCTCTGCAATTCAATTAGCCGATCATCGGTATTTGAATCTCCAACAACAGATTGCTTCTAAGTATTTCGTTATTTTGTCGATTAAGTCTCGAATTGATCTCCTCGATTCTAAATATACAGACATTTCACAACAATTCAGGTTGCTTTTGGTTTTTCATATTTGTCGATATAGTTGTTTCTCGTAATAACATTGTTATAGTTGTTGGCTGATTAGATGCACTTATTGAATTCATTTGGTTATAACTCATTTTGTCGAAAACTAGGGTTTTGAAGAGTGAAGAGCTGAAGGAGTTGGATAAAGAGAAGGAGAGGTTTTTTGCGTCTGTAATGAAGGAAGCTGATAGGGAATAAAATAAACCCTGATTGCATAATTAATATCGCATTAATTGTATTGACATTGGTCTGACAGTTAAGCCCATTAGAAGAGGCCCAAGACCCTGATTATTAATTAATTTCGTAATTAATTAATAAGAGAAAATCAGCTGTTAAGAAGAGTCCCAATAAGGATATAAATCCTAGTAGATTAGCCTCCAAGGGACGTAAAAGGATAAGGAATCAGTTTCTTACCACTTAGGACTTCAAAGTCCATTCTAATTATGAGACTTGCCCACCAAGTCTCCTAACCCAAGTCCAATTCAAGGACTCCCAACATCTATATAAGGGGCCTCACCCCACCAATCAGAATTACGTTTTTAGACTTAGTCCTTGGAGGACATGAAAGTCACTACGTCCTTGGTGAGCCCTCGCCGCCATAGCCCCGAGGGCAAGTATCACCAAGAACTACATTTTTTGACTTGATCCTTGGCAATCAGCAAGGTACGTAGGCATCTTATTAAGGCAGATTGAGTCACGAAACACAAGAGCAGTCAAATCGAGCCTCGAAGCTCACGTTCCTTAGTAATAAATACAGTAATTATATATCTTAGTTTTTAATCCATAACATTTGGCGCCGTCTGTGGGAAAGCACAACAACAACCATGGCGAGAACACGGAGAACAGTTAGAGCCCATGAAGGAGGAACACCAACAGGGACAACCCAAGTGATTTCGTCAACCATGGAGGTACCTCCTCATTTAACCTATGCAACCACGCAAGGAGAAGCCCAGATAGGGGCAACTGAACCTCAGCCACAAGGGACGATTCCCTCGACTACTCAAGGTACGAATCCCCAAGTTGAAGAAGTACATGCACTTGTGAATTCTCGAGCCATCGGGTACGAATATTCAACTATCGTTACTACTAACCCCCCTTATGAGATGCCCCTTTAACCCGAGGTTGGAGGAAGTGGACATGCTGGACGGAGTGAAGCATGAGAGCGTTCGCCCCCATACATACGAGGTTTGGCTCCTATCCCTGAGGATCTAGAATTTTCTGGTCCTTACACTGAGAGAGACTCCGAATCTTTGGATGATGAAGTAGCCCCAAGATGGAGACGTGCTGGCAAAGAGCCGATGGCTGATGGTAGCCAACGCCCTCAAAGCACCCAAGGGATGAATCCCCAAGAAGTGCAGGAAAAGATCAGGGCTCACGAGGCTGAGATTCAAAGGCTGAGGCGCGACTTGGAGGTGCACCAGACCACCAGACCCCCAGTACCTCTTAGGGGGAGAAATCCTCCTCCTATCATAGACCTGGATGGTCCAGTGTAGAGGAGGGCTGTTGTCCCAAGGGCTGATACAAGCAATCTTCTTCCTCTTGGAGATCCTGATGATCCTACTCCACCCTTCACTCAAGAAATAATGAATGCCCATATCTCAAGGAAGTTCAAGATGCCAACTATCAAAGCTTATGATGGCACGGGAGATCCCGCTAATCATGTTAGGACATTCTCTAATGCACTGCTGTTGCAGCCCGTGAATGATGTTATTAAGTGTCGGGCCTTCCCTCAAACCCTGTCGGGTATGGCTCAAAGGTGGTATAGTCGTTTGCCTCCAAACTCTATTGGGTCGTTCAGAGAATTAAGTCAAGCTTTTATTAAGCAATTCATCAGCGGGAGAGTACATGAGAAAAGTTCAGCATCTCTTATGAGCATTGTGCAGGGAACAAAGGAATCATTGAGAGACTACCTGAATCGTTTCACAAAGGAGGCTTTAAAAGTCCCAGACCTTGATGATAAGGTAGCCATGATAGCACTGCAACAAGGAACCTGGGATGAGTTTTTCAAGATATCCTTGGCCAAACGCCCCCTCGAAAGCATGTTGCAGCTCCAGGATAGGGTAGGGAAGTACATCAAGGTGGAAGAGAGCATGAGGAAGACCGTAGTGAGTAATGAGCCCACTGGAGGCAAGAAGCGGAAAACTGATCTGGAGTATATCGCTAAGGACAAGTATCCTAGAACCGAGCAAAACACTGATTCAAACCCCAAGAAGGGAGGACCTGGGCAAAAGTTCACTGAATACACTAAGTTGAATGCTCCTAGAAGCCAGATCTTGATGGAAATCGAGAAAGATAGAGATATTCATTGGCCTAAGCCCTTGAAGGTTGATCCTGCAAAGCTAGATAAAAGCAAGTATTGCAGATTTCACAAAGATGTTGGTCATTATACCGATGAGTGTAGACAGCTGAAAGATGAAATTGAGTTCCTCATTCGAAAAGGAAGATTGAACAAATACACTAGAGAAGGAGGGGATAGAAGCAGCAATGTGAGAAGAAACTTTGATGACCGAAGGAGAAATCAAGAAGATCAGGGGAGAAATCCCCAACCTAGGGGACCGGTGATAAATACAATCTTCAGAGGACCGCGCCCCCGAGGACCTGTGATCAACACAATTTTTGGAGGACCAACTGCTGCTGGGTTATCCAAGAACTCCAGGAAAGTATATGCTCGAGAAGTTATGCATATTGTTGGGGAATCCCCGAAGAGGGCCAGGACAGGAGTAACAATGTCTTTTGATGATGCCGATCTGGAGGGTGTGAAATTTTCCCATGACGACCCGTTGGTCATAACCCCGATTATAGGGAACAGCCCAGTGAGAAGGGTCCTTATGGATAATGGTGCTTCAGTGGATATTTTTCTCCATGACACCTTTTTGAGAATGGGATATAATGACTCCCAATTGACCCCAACCGACATGTCAATATATGGGTTTGCGGGAGTGGAGTGCCCCGTAGAAGGGATAATCAAGTTGCCAACAACCATAGGACAGGAACCAAGGCAAGAAACTCAGATGTTGGACTTCGTGGTGGTGAAGGCTAGTTCGACTTACAACGCTATCATGGGAAGAACAGGGATACACGCCTTCAAGACAGTCCCTTCCTCCTACCATTCAGTTATGAAGTTTCCTACCCGGGAAGGGATCGGAGAAGAGAGGGGAGACCAAAAAATGGCTAGAAGCTGTTATGTGGCCTCTTTGAGGGCAGATGGAGTTGGGGGCAGGTTCTTCCTATTGAAGATCTGGATAGCAGAGAGAATGATGAGAAAAGATGAAAGCCAGCAGAAGACTTGGTTTTAATTCCTTTAGCCCCCGAAGATCCTGGGAAGGTGACTTTTATTGGAGCAACGCTCGAGGAGCCCCTTAGAGGGAAGTTGGTGAAATTTTTGCAAGAAAATAGTGACATTTTTGCATGGTCAGCAGTTGATATGCCAGGCATAGACCCGGAACTGATTACTCACAAGTTGAATGTGGACCCAAATCGGAAGACAGTGAAACAAAAGAAAAGAAGTTTTGCTCCAGAAAGGCAAGAAGCTATAAAACAGGAAGTGGAGAAGCTCTTGGAGGCTGGTTTCATTGAGGAGATTCAGTTTCCAGAGTGGTTAGCAAACCCTGTAATGGTGAAGAAGGCCAATAGAAAATGGAGGATGTGTGTGGACTTCACTGATCTAAATGATGCATGTCCTAAGGATTGTTTCCCGTTACCAAGGATCGATACTTTGATAGATGCCACTGTTGGGCATGAAATGCTGAGCTTCATGGATGGATTTAGTGGATACAATCAGATCAAGATGCACAAGAATGACATTCCAAAGGTATCATTCATCACTGACTTTGGTGTTTATTGTTATCTAGTTATGGCATTTGGTCTTAAGAATGCAGGAGCCACCTATCAAAGGTTGGTAAATAAAATTTTTAAGAATCTTATTGGCAAGATTATGGAAGTTTATGTCGATGACATGTTAGTCAAGAATCTAGTAAAGACTGACCATATAACCCATTTGAGGGAAGCTTTTGAGGTCCTGAGGTACCACAAGATGATGTTAAATCCTACAAAGTGTGCTTTCAGAGTAGGGTCCGGAAATTTTTTGGGATTGATGGACTCCAAGAGAGGGATCGAGGCTAACCCCGATAAAATAAAGGCAATCCTGGACATGGAACCACCAAAAATTGTCAAGGATGTTTAGAAGCTCACAGGAAGGGTTGCTGCGCTGGGACGATTCATCTCCAAGTCAGGAGTCAAGTGCTTGTCATTCTTCAAGTCACTAAAGAACATTAAGGACTTTGTATGGAATAAGGAAAACCAGAAGGCATTCGAGAAATTAAAGAAATATATGGCCCAGGCCCCGTTATTGGCCAAGCCATCTTTGAATGAAGTCTTATACTTGTACTTGGACGTTTCAGAGAGTACCTTAAGCGTTATGTTGGTTAAGGAGGAACTGAAAATCCAGAAACCCGTATACTATGTCAGCAAAATTCTGCATGAAGCTGAGTTGAATTATTCAACCATTGAGAAGTTTGCTTTAGCTCTGGTAATGGCTTCCAGAAAGCTCCGTCCTTACTTTCAGGCTCATCAAATTGAGGTTCTGACAAATTAACCCTTGAGAAATATAATCCATAGTCCTAAGGCTAGTGGGAGACTGATCAAATGGGCAATAGAGCTGGGAGAATTCGACATCAAGTATAAGCCACGAACGGAAATAAAAGCCCAGGCATTGGCTGACTTCGTGGTGGAATGTACCATACCCAACCAAGAAGTCGGGGGCAGGAAGATACCATACCTCAGGACAAGGAAGTTGATAAGGGGGACAAAGAAAAGGATGATAAGGAGAAAGAATATTGGGTTCTCTATTTTGACGGAGCATCAAAAACAAATTCAAGTGGGACAGGTTTGGTGTTACAAAGCCCTGATGGGTTCTTGATTGAGTATGCCATGAAGTTAGACTTTCCAACCACAAACAATGAGGCAGAATATGAAGCTCTGATAGTTGGTCTTGGCTTAGCAGGGACACTTAGAGTCAAGAGCTTAAAAGTCCGTGGAGACTCGAAGCTGGTCATATCCCAGGTAAAGGGAGAGTTTGAGGCAAGGGATGATACGATGGCTAAGTATGTCCGCCTAGTAAGGGCTGTGATGACCCAATTCGATGAATGCCATGTTGAGCACATTCCAAGGAAGGAAAATGCTAAGGCGGCTGCATTATCAAAGTTTGCTTCATCTAAGATAGAAGAAAGTTCTGGAAGTGTATACTTTCACGTTTTGAAAACACGGAGCATTAATGTTAAGCTTGTGGCTCCTATAGGCCTGTGGACATCATGGATAGATCTCATTAAGGCTCACATTCAAACCGGTTGGTTTCCAAATGATGCTACTGAAGCACGAAAATTGGTTGTTCGAGCACTAAGATACTCTTTGATAGATGGAATTCTGTATAAAAGATCTTTCGTGGATCCCTACTTAAGGTGTCTCAGGCCCGATGAGACACGCTTGGCTCTTGAAGAAGTACATGAAGGCATATGTGGGCAACACTTGGGGGGCAGGGCCTTAGCTCATAAGATAACTCGTTTAGGCTTCTATTGGCCAGAAATGATGGTTGATGCCAAAGAATATGTGAAAAAGTGTGACCGCTGTCAGAAGCATGCACCAGTCGTTAGATATCCCCCCGAGATGCTGACCTCCATCAACTCGCCCATCCCCTTTGCTATGTGGGGAATGGATATACTGGGGCCTTTCCCCATGGCCACGGCACAAAGGAAGTTCCTGATTGTAGCCATTGATTATTTTACTAAGTGGATTGAAGCCAAGCCTTTGGCCAAAATCACAACTAAGCAAGTTGCACGATTCCTGTGGGAAAATATCATGTGCCGGTATGGAATTCCCCGCATCCTAGTCACTGACAATGGAACACAATTCAACAATGAGGAATTCAAGAAGTATTGTGAGGAGAATGAAATTGAGTTGCGATTCACCTCTGTGGCTCACCCGCAAGCCAATGGGCAAGCAGAAGTGGCGAATCGAATAATCCTGGATGGACTAAAGAAGAGGATCGAGAAGTCAAGGAATAACTGGGTGGATGAAATACTCCCAATACTATGGGCCTATAGGACTACCTGTAGAGTCACGACTGGAGCAATTCCCTTCATGTTAGCATATGGTGAAGAAGCAGTTGTTCCTGTAGAGATATCACATTCCTCCCCCAGGATTCAAGCTTTCAATGCTGAGGAAAATGAGGAAGGGCAAAGGTTAGCCCTGGATCTAATTGATGAAGTGTGAAATGAGGCACATGTGAAGATAGTGGAATATCAGAAAAAGGTTTCATTTTACTACAACCGGAGGGTTAAAGAAAGGTTCTTCAAACAGGGTGACTTAGTCTTAAGGAAGGTGGAAGCTTCTGGTGTAGGGCAGAAAGGAAAGCTTGCCCCAAATTGGGAAGGGCCATACAAGGTCAAAAGTGTTCAGGGAAGAGGAACCTACAAGCTAGAGACTAGGGATAGTTTTGAAATCCCGAGAACTTGGCATGCACAAAACCTGAAGGTTTACTACGTGTAAAATGATCGGGTACGATTCTCACTTGTCAAGATGACAAGTAGGTTGAAAAGCACCTTGAAGCTTTGCTTGCTTAGAATTTACATGTTTTAGTTTGAGGATTATTAAGAATTGTGTAAGGGATGAATCCCAAGAGTTTTCATAAACTTGTTTTAGAACTGTTTGGTTCATACCATATATGGTTGAGTGTCCTTATCTATTTTAGTACAAGAACGAGGAAAAATAAGGAAAAGCTATGAAAAGGCTAGCAAACTAACTCCCATAAAATAGTACAAGTACTTGAAAGAAATAGAAGAAAAAGCAAACAAAGCCATGCAAGGCGTAAACACTGAAGATGTTCAAGTCCATGAAGGACCGCAAGTAGATAAAAGCCACACACGGCAAACAAAGCCATGCAAGGCCTAAACACTGAAGAAAAATCTATAGTCCAAAATCAGATGATTGGCCAATAATGGCAACCTTAGAAATAACCCAAAGGCTAGGAAAGCCCTGCAAATTTACCATATCCGGGTAAGAGCTATGAACAGAGCCAAGGGACATATTAACGGAGCGCACCTCATCATCATGGGTGTCCATCATCTTGAATAAGTCTTCCGATCATTGATAAACGCTAAGAGAGCTCTAGAATCCCAGTTCTGAAGCTTTCTCTCAAGTTTCTTCATCAAATGCCTCCAAGGCCATGTGCTCCCTCCTTCATTTTGCACTCATAGTGAAAGAAGCTGCGAAGTAGGCGTTGGCCAAATAAGAAAAAGATATTAGAAAGCTAACTTCACGAAATGTATATGGTCAATTGAAGTCTACATTACAAACTCCAGCAGATCGGCCTCCAAGAGATGCCTTAAGCCAGCCAGGCTCCTCCTTTAATTTGTGAAGTATTAAAAGTTCTAAAAAGAATAGATGTACCAAATACAAGGCATGAGCCCCGCATATCCCCGCCTCAGGAAGCTGTTCGCCTAATTGAAACAAACTTAACTGATGGAAAAATAAGAGGAGTTAGGCCAGCTTTAACAAGGTTCCTTTGAATTATGAGGACCCATCAAGAACATGAACGTGATAGTTTATGTTCTAGGTCCATCGAGACATGTTGTCCAAGAAAGCAAAAATGTTTCCCCTTGACCGACCAGAGGAGGCCGAGTAGCCATTGAGAATATTGAAGTTCAAGAACTTCCAAAAAATAGGATCCTGAAGGGCCAAGAAGCTCTAGACATTAAGGTTACGGCCGACCAGGGCCTCAAGGGCTTGGTCTCTATGGCCGACCAAGAGTCCTTGAAGCTGACTCCTCCACATGGAGGGTTAGGCCGACTAGGATGTCCTCGAAGGAACGTCTACAGACGTCCGGAACTAATAGGGATGGCCCCTAAGAGAAGGTTTCAAAAAAAACCATGAACTAGAGCCAAGAGATGCTCCTAGTGAAGATAAGAACTTCTACGGAAATAAGTTTCATGAAGACTAGAACCCTTACGGAGGGAAATAAGCTTCATGAAGAGTAAGACGCTCACGGAGATGAGATTCTGGCCTACCAAGAGTCCATGAGAATAAGTTTCGTGAAGAGAAGAACATCCATGAGAACAAGTTCCGCGAAGGCTAAAGAGTCCATGAGAACAAATTTCGTGAAGACTAGGACATCCACGAAAACAAGTTTCATGAAGAATAGAACGAAAATAATCAGAAAAGTCTGGCTGAGGCTAAACACAAATCGATAGTCTTAAGGGATGATTATGTTAATCACCATGATAAGAAAATGCCCACATTCCAGAACCTTCTGGAATGTCCTCAAAGATTCTTAATGATTTTTTTTATCCTTAATGGATTTGGAAATATAGAGGCCCAAAATGAGGCCCAAATCCAAAAAAGATTTGGAAAAGTAAAGGCCAGAAACGAGGCACGAATCCAAATAGGATTTGGAAAAATTAGCCCAAAAATAAGCCCAATCCAAAGACCATAGATTAGGATTGAGATCGAATTTGAGGTCGTGAATTCTATTCGAATTCTTCGAGCAGACACCCAAAAATTACGGTTAAAAAAGACCAGGATTAAGGTCGAAGTCCAGACCAGGATTGAGGTCGAAGTCCAGACCAGGATTGAGGTCAAAGTCCAGATCATGATTGAGGTCGAAGTCCAGACCAGGATTGAGGTCGAAGTCCAGGTAAATAAGAACAAGATTGAGGTTGAATTCCTGAATCAAGCACAATATTTTTCGAGAACAAGGCCGGAAATTTCGACCAAAATCCGGGACAAGGGTCCGACTAGGATCCTAGTCGAAATCCAGGTCGTAAATCCTAGTCGAAACCTTACAACCTGGAAACAAATAAGCACATAAATTTCGACTAAAATCCAGGTCGAGGGTTCGACTAGGATCCTGGTCGACATCCAGGTCGTAAATCCTAGTCGAAACCTTACGACCAGGAAACAAAGGACATAGATTTCGACCAAAATCCAGGTCAAAGGTTCGACTAGGATCCTGGTCGAAATCCAGTCGTGGATCTTAGTCGAAATCCTTCGACCAGAATTGAAATGCTGCCCCAAAATTCGACTAGGATTCAGGACGAAATTTCGACTAGAATCCTGGTCGAAAAAGGGCTGAAAATTTAAGAAAAATCCCAGAAAAATTAGGGAATAATTGAAAATAATTTCAAAAATTATTTTTGATAAAATATTCTTGAAATATTAAAGAAGTAATATCTGTGAGTATCAGAATATTCTTGAAAATTAGGACAAAAATCCCAAAAAATAAGGGAAAATTCCTGAAAAATACCAGAAAATTCCTAAAGAAAGGGAAAAAGGTAAGAAAATGATAGGGAAGTTCTAAAAAACAACTCTGAAGCCGTGTACAAGGAAAATCATTGTAAATGTATAGGTCGCTCCCCACTTATGCCAAAACGATACCCTGTAAGGGAACGAATGAACTTAACTTCTGCGAAATCTTTTACGGTTTCCCAGAAGTTGGGGGGCAAATGATAGGCAATAAAATAGACCCTAATTGCGTAATTAATATCGCATTAATTGTATTGACATTGGGCTGACAGTTAAGCCCATTAGAAGAGGCCCAAGACCCTGATTATTAATTAATTTCGTAATTAATTAATAAGGGAAAAATCAGTTGTTAAGAAGAGTCCCAATAAGGATATAAATCCTAGTAGATTAGCCTCCAAGGGACCTAAAAGGATAAGGAATCAGTTTCCTACCACTTAGGACTCCAAAGTCCATTCTAATTATGAGACTTGCCCACCAAGTCTCCTAACCCAAGTCCAATTCAAGGACTCCCAACATCTATATAAGGGGCCTCACCCCACCAATCAGAATTACGTTTTTAGACTTAGTCCTTGGAGGACATGAAAGTCACTACGTCCTTGGTGAGCCCTCGCCGCCATAGCCCCGAGGGCAAGTATCACCAAGAACTACGTTTTTTAACTTGATCCTTGGCAATCAGTAAGGTACGTAGGCATCTTGTTAAGGCAGATTGAGTCACGAAACACAAGAGCAGTCAAATCGGGCCTCGAAGCTCACGTTCCTTAGTAATAAATACAGCAATTATATATCTTAGTTTTTAATCCATAACAGAAGTGGAGAGTTTTAAAGCGGAAGTGGCAAAATTTGCTGAGGAAAGTGGAAAGGAGATACAGGAGCTTAAGAATCATACGGAACAAGTATATTTTAATTTTAGTTTAGCTATGTTGTATGTTTATTAAAATCGGATGCTTGCTTAATTGTGATTGCTTGTTCTATTACGGGTTTTGTTGATTTAAAGTTTTTGTAAGTTTTGATCGAGTGATTTGTTGTGTATGATGTTATAATATTGTCCTGACCATATCCAAAAGTTAGTAAAATGGATGTTATGTAGACATAGTACTATGGAGTAAACCATAGTGTTGTGTGTGTTGATGTTTTTGTTATTTGACTTAGGTTCGGTTAAGTGTAGGAAAATAGAGTAGGCTTAGGTTCGGTTTGTCTCGTAAACAGTAATAATACGATCTAATACAGAATGAAGAAATTAATAATGCAATTGGGTCTGAAGAAATTAACTTTTTATGTTTGTTTTGGTTCAAGACCATAGATATTGTAATACCCGAGTTTGATCATATGCGGATGGCTCATGTTGTTTTAATTGGGTCTGAAGCAACCTGTGGTTTATCTCCTGATTATGAGGCTGGGAAATTTTATACTATTTAAATTATTTTCTCTAAAGATTGCTTGGTACTAAATAGTTAAGTTTCTAACTTTTACTCTCTTCTATAGGAATGGTGTAAAAATAACCCTTGACACTCGCATCAAATTTGCACTTTTTCAGTCATTCATAGCTTCGGATTATGTTGCTGCCCAGTGTCGTAGGTGAGGCATGAGTTAAGCATGACTTTATATTAAATAAATCATTTAACTTATACTTTCCTACGTGTTATCTTTTCTGTTTTACGTTACCTTTCCTATTAGCCTTTATATATTGATTGATTCAACTGTATGGAATATAATTCTGTCTCCTAAAATATATCAATTAGATATTTTCTACAACTCTTATAGTCCTCTAACTCTTCATGCATATCTTCTTTTGTTTTAGTCCAGATCTTCTCCTGTAAATCAGCCGCATTCCTTATCTGAAAGTCTTTCCGCACTTAAGTACTGATATTTATCTTCTGACACCTTAAGTTCTGATATTAAGTTCTGACTTCAGTAAGTTCTGATTTCAGTAAGTCCTAATATGTCCTGTTTTTAAGTTCTGAAAACTAAACACAAATCATATTAGACATGACATCTCAAATATATCTAACAATCTCCCCCAACTTGTAAATTATGCAAAATATACAAGTTAATAGATTTGATGATGTCAAAAACATTTTAAGTACAAATGCAATGAGAGTTTAAATAGATGATTAACTACAACTTACAGTCCTTGTAGCTTTTACCAATCTCACTGAGTCAATCTGAATCCAAAGTGATTCTTGACAAAGTTTGATATCAGCTTTTCTTCTTTATTCCTCAGGACTTGAGCAATTGTAGCTTTGACTTGCTTCAATTCTTCATTCTAACTTCCAATCTGGTATATTGCAGTCCTTAGTGCAGTTCTTTCCAAACCATCACCAAGTCTGATTAGCCTTGGATGAGAGGAGTCTTCATTGTAGCACAGACATTTCTCTTTCAGAATCACTTCAAGTTTAGCAGAATCCTTCTTCATTGGAATTTCACTTCCATCATCTTCAACTATGTTATGAATGAATTCTGTAACCCTTGAACCAGAAATTCTTGCTATATCTCTTATGGTCTTCATAATGAAATTTGACCATCTCCTGGTAATCTCAGACTTTATCTCTAAAAGATAATGAAAGAATTGAAGTTCTTTCAGAGATTTGTTCAGCACATCTGACTCTGACATTTGATATGTTATTTCATCTTCAAGAAATAGAATCAGATTTTATTTGACAATATGCTTGTCATGAGCATCCAGTACCACTTGAATAGAGATAACCTTATCAAGGTGTTTCTGTGTAACATCTTTAAGAGGTCTGTCAGTCAATAGAAATAGATCTCTAGTAGCTACTTCAACTCCTATCTTGATCTTAGCTTTATCAGAACCTAGCCATGCTCTGTCTCTTGGTTCTCTAGCATTTAACCCAATAGTCATGAAATCAGACATTAATTGGCTTTTCTTTGGATCTGATGGTTTGACATTTTTCCATAGAAGTTTCTTTTTATCAGCAACTTTCATTTTGTCTAAATCAACTTGAGCACTATCAGAGGTCGATTTCTTCATGACTTTATCAGAACTTGTTGTTTCTTCTGTAGCTTGCTGTTTTTCACTCTGAACAACTTGAGCTTTATCAGAGGTTGTCTTACATTCTTCAGTAATCTTTCTTCTTTTCAGAGTTTGAACAGATTCATCTTCAGCAAAAGTATCATCATAAACTTGAACCATTTTGCACACTGGTTTCATCAGGATTTGAGGAATTTTCATCTCCTATGGCTTTATTGGTTCATCAACTTTTCCTTTCCCTTTATCTTTGGGATCAATCTCAGTTTGTGATCTAGTCTTGGGCTTTGATGCCTCAGTATTTGATTTCTCCTTGATCACAATGCCTTTTTCCTTAAACCTTGGAGGTTTCTTTGCAACAGAAGCTTTTGACTTTAGATTTGTCTTCTCAGCTTTAAATCTAGCTTCTTCCTCCTTAAGATTTTCTAAATCCATTCCAGGATTATGTTTCAGAAATAATCTTCTAGCAATCTCTTCATCAAGTGTCTGAATCTTTGGATCCTTGTAGTAGACAGTAGTCTCCTTTCCCTTGAGCTTCAGAGTTTGTAAAAAATTCCGAGAGTCTTTACTTCCTCCTTGAATCAAAACATCAGAACTTGATATCAGATTTTGATTATCTGTACTTGCTATCAGATTTTGAGTTTGAGCCGCTTCAGAACTTGTCTTCTTTTGAGTAGAAGATTTACTTGCATCAGAGATTAGTTTCCTAGAAGAAACCTTGCTGCTTTGCCCTTGACCTTGACCCTTGTTAGGGTTTCCCTGGTCATCTGCATTATTTTCCCTTTTCTTCAGTATCTGATTGGTTGAGCATTTGGACTTAACTACCTTCTCGCCCTTTTTGGCATCATCAGGTAATAGGAGAGAGAGAGAGAAGAAGTTCTACTGAAGATTCAATTTCATCCAGTTGAGCTTTTTGAGAAGCTTGATTTTGTAGAACCTCAGTAATTTGGGCCTGTTGCTGCTCCTGAATCTTCTCAATTGCTTCAACTTTTTCTTAAATAGGTCTGATAAACCTCTTTTTTATCAAGCTTGGTCTCTATATCCCGCTTTTCAGCTTTTTCCAGAAATTTATCAACATTTTTATGAGTTGTAGAGTGTTGACCTTGAAGAGACTTGATACTTAGATCTTTGACATTGAGTTGAGTCTTAAAATCAGAATTTGTCATCAGCTCATCAGCTTTGGCAATGTGCTCTGTCAAAACTTTAGAGCTTGGAATGAAGTCAGATTCATTCCACTTCTTGGTTCACTCAACCCCTCTGTGAGTTTCTTTCCAAGGAACAGGAGCAGCTTGCTCAACAAACTTTTTAACAAGTACCTCCTTTCCAAGAATGAGAGCTGGAGTATCTACTGAAACACTGTCTCCAGAACTTGAAGAAGACTCATTATCCTCTGATAACACAAGAGTGTGTGAGGCTATAGGAGATTCTGGAACAACTTCATCTAAATTCTGATCTCCAGTTTCCTGATCCAGAATTGGTGTAGATGGTATCTCAGCCTGTAAGATTGGAAAATTAACTGTGGATGGCTGAGTTGTTGATGGAGCTTCCAGATAAAGAACAGTTGGAATGTGCAGCCTATGGATGTCAATTTCAGGACTTAATCCTGAATCTTCAACTCTAACATTGTCATGAAGAGGAGAGACAGGAGGTGTGATCACTTTATCCTGAACAGTGTCTTCAGCCTGAGTTGGAGGTGGCAAAGATTCAGAGATTCCTGATCCCCTTCCTCAGCTTCTTCAGTATCCTCATGTAAGTCATATGTCATAGCCTATTTGTATATTCGAGGATTCAACTCAACTCAAATAAGAATGTAATAAGTAAATAGTGGATCGACCGTCAAAGAGATCTCGCAAAGTAATATCTGTCAAAGGATTCAGAGACAAGGTTCATCTACAGACTTGAGGAATTAATTCACTGGAAGAAGTTCAAGAAATTGATCATGCCTCAGTGATATAAGTCAAGATTGTGGATTTAATCAAGTGACAGAGATCTCGTCAGGGTATCAATAAATTACAAGGATTTAATCTGAAGAAAATCAAAGTGTCAGAGTCAAGACATGAAGAAACGTCACGGAAGTTAGTCACTCATGAACCAGACAGTACATCGAGTGTCAACGTTGAAGTGGTGGAATTGATTCATAATTTTCAGTGATTTTCGGAAGATTTGCAGAAGAATGGTTGCTGCTCAAGACTAGAATTAATTCTCTATTAATTAATTAATTCATCTAATTTAATTAAGAAAATAAATTATATCTGTGAAGAATAATTTATTTATTAATTGAATTAATTGATTAATTAATTCTGATTTAATTCTAGGAATTTTAGGAATTTTCAGAAGTTTAATTGGATTAAATTTAAGCTTTAAATCAGCAAGACAATTGAAAATGAACTAGCATGACAATCAGGATTGTCATACCGATTGTCATGCTAGGCCATTTTACATTGTCATACCGAAAGTTACATCAGGAGGGTGATTGTCTTGCTAGTTCATTCTGATTGTCTTGCTAGTTCATTCAGATTGTCTTGCTAGTTCATTCAATTGTCCTACCGAAAGTCATACAAGCTTAAAGGATTGTCATTCCAATTCAATTAACTCAGCTGTTGATAAATAGAAGCAGAAGTCATTTTAACAAAGTGAGAGAAGACAAGAACAAAGAGCAGCCGCCTCTGAAAAATATAACATCCGTCATCTGCTTTATTCAAGATCATAATTTCTAGATTGTAAAGTTAAATCCAATCCACTAGAAATCTTTATCTTGCTCTTGTGTAACAATCTAGCGGATCAAAATCCCTAGAACTTAATCTCAAATCGCGTTTAGCATTTGATTCTAATTATTGCAAAAATAGAAAAAGTTCATGTCGAATTTATTCTAAATTTGTGATAATTAATTTGAGATTAATTCCTTGTAATCGATACAGTTGTTGTAACACATTTCAAGTTTAATAATATTTTTATTTAACTTGAATTTTGTTTCACATTTTTTATTCCGCATTTTATTCGATTATTTGGTAACGTTTGTATTCAACCCCCCTTCTACAAACAAATTGGGACCTAACAATTGGTATCAGAGCCTTCTGATTAACGAACAAATCAAGATCCTAGACTTTTGTGATTTTTCAACTCCTTGAATTTTTATTTATTCAAAAATTCATAATGACTTCACATAAAGTTGGAACCGTTAAAATTCCACAATTTGATAAAGAGAATTATATCATGTGGAAGAAGAAGATGCTATTATTTTTACAAGTTGCAAATCCCAAATATTCAAACTTGTTAAAGAAGGGTATAAAAACTCCGATGGTTATTGAACCGGAGGTAATAATAGATGGTGTGGTGACTACTGAAGCTAGAACCTATCCAAAAGAGCCTGAAGATTTTACTCCTGCTGAGAAGGAAGAAGCCTCCTTGGATGCCAGCCTTCAATTAATATTAATTGATTCCCTTGATCCCTTGATGAATAGACATGTGATGAACTGTAAAAATTCCAAACACATGTGGGAAACTATTGAGGTGATTAATGAAGGCACAGAGGAAGTTAGGGAGAACAAGTTGGAAATCCTAACCTCTGAATATGAACATTTCAAATCAAATCCAGGAGAAGGAATTACTGAAGTGTTTGAGAGGTACAATGCGTTGATCAACAACCTGAACATCAATGGAAAGTATTATTCAATCAGGGAGGTCAACAAAAAGTTCCTTTTAACACTGCCAGCTCATCTTGAACATAGAATCACTGCCATTAGAGAAGCTAGAGATCTAAGTGAGATTTCTTTGGACAGGCTCTATGGAGTGTTAAAAACCTATGAGTTGGAGCAGATTCAACAGAAGAAAGTCTACGGGAAGGATAGAATGGTCAGCACATCTACTGCACTTGTAGCTGAAGGTCAACAACAACAACAATCTCAACAGTTAGAAAGAATGGTACAGTTTTCCAAGGGTGAGGAAAATGAGTTAGTAGCAGAATATGATCCTCCTACTACAAATCAATCAAGTGATGATTTTTATTCCTTGGAAGAGCTGGAGCAATTGGAAGATGAATCAATGGCCCAAATTGTCAAGAGATTCTCCCATGTCAGATTCAGGAGGAATCCCAAGCTTAAGTACAAGTCCAACTACAACAAATTCCAGAAAGGTGGATCTTCATCCTCTAACACCAGCAGTGGTGGGTACAAAACAGGGATGGTTGATCGAAGCACCATTAGATGCTATAACTGCAATGAGTTAGGACACTTTGCCACAGAATGTAGGAAGCCAAAGCAAGTAAGAAAGAACTCTGAAAGGGCTTATCTGGCAAAGGGAAGAAGCTGGGATGATACTGACAGTGAAGATGAAGATGAAGGAAATCTTGCTCTTATGGCTATTGATGGAAAAGCTTCATCGTCAAGAATAGAGGTAAAACTTTCTGATGCTGAAATGGTTTATCATCTAAGAGGTAACTTAGATTGTGCACGTCGTGATAATGAACTGTTAAGTTTACAGATCACAGACCTTGAGAAAGAGGTCAATGAATTAAGACTTGTGCACATTAATCAAGACAAATTAAAAGAACAGGTATCTTTTCTAGAGAATAGAGTTGACTGTTATAGAAAACTCGAAACTATTCTCAAAGACAAGATCACCGGTCTTGAGACTAAGGTTAGAGCCTACTTCAATTCTTGTTCGAAGGCTAAAGAGTTCTACAGTAAGCAAGCTGTTAATCAAACATCTGGAATAGGTTATGATTACAATGCTGCTATTGGAGAATTAGGCATAAACTCCCCTCCTCATGTATGTGCTAAAGGGAGGGAAGTACCACATGTGCTTAAGGGTGTTGATGAACCCCTCTATAAAGCATCAATTGCTGAACCATTTGATGCAACCTCTTCTGTTATTCAAGAAGAAATACGTGCTGAGGATCATGCTTATGAGAAGATTGTTTCCAAGTCAAGTGAGTCGAAAGTTCCAGTCAAAGTTGTGAAAGCAACTGAGACTAACTCAGACACACATGAGTTGGATAACAATAATGCCATGTCTACCATGCATAAATTGCCTGCTGTTAATCACTCTCATAAAGCATGTGGTGTTGCTAATTGTATGTCTTGTGCTTTTAATATGATGTATGCTTATTTTAATGGTAAGCATGTGTCTAATGATAAGACTACTCCTCGTCAGCATGTGAATAACAAGAAGCATGATAGGTCTAAGACTGCTAGTCCTTCTAAGGCTAGAAAGGAGACATTTGTGCCTAAGCTTAAACAGAAATTTGTTAACGCTGTTTACAAGGTCAAATGTTCAGTCATTGAGAAAGTTGAGGCAATTAAAATTAAAAATGTTGTTTTGCCTGACAAAGGACAGTTCTACAAGTATGCCGGGCCCAACCAAGTTTGGGTTCCGAAGAAGGTCTAATCCATTTGTAGTGCAGGGCATTAAACAAGTATAACCGGTAGTATGGATTCTTGACAGTGGATCATCAAGGCATATGACCGGAGATAGAGCCCTGCTATCAAATGTGGTTGAGAAAGCTGGCCCCATGGTTACCTTTGGAGATAACAGCAAAGGTTTATCTGAGGGATATGGCTGTTTGCAAGCTGGGAATGTTATCATTGTAATTTTGTATATGGTGCTAGGTTATTATCAGGAAGCAGTATCTAACATATAGCACCAGTGACGAGACTTGAGAATATTACGCCATATCAAGCACCTGCTGCACATTACACTTGGAATTGGACTCTAGTAAGATGTGTACAAGTGTACTCCTGGTTGGTGAGTTAAAAGAGGAAGTCAATACACCACAGTTCATGGACTTTGCAGCTGCATATCTATTGGACTATGCAATTTCTTCTTCACAATCTCACTTCAGGTTGGTATGAACTAGTATACTGCTCAAGCAATCGTCAAGGACATGGTATGGCACTCTAACAGAAGTTATATTTTTATATGAATAAGTAGAGTCGTCATATTAATAACTATCTGATCACTAAGCACAATCATATTGTTTTATATGTGCAGTGGTATATTAATAATGCAACATAACAATTAGTATCTAAAGTACTTGACAAGTATCGGTCAATGATATCTTGTTAACATTATGTTGCAGATATTTGTAAGCTTTTGACATGAATGAGAATTACTTAGACTTTACCCTAAGTGATCAATGTTTTATCAAAAACTCATTCATATTGAAAAACAAAATCAAACTTCTTTCTACATTAGTGATTTCTTATTTCGTGTAAAATCTTTTGAAATCACTATTGTAAATCATTTTCTCTCTATCACCATATGTTCTATGATACAGGTTCAGTCTCCTATGACTTTCTTTCATTGACAGTCATGAGGTTGAAAACCCACAACGTCTATCCCAGACTGTAAAGACAAATACAAAAACAGAACCAACCAACACTCTCTTACCACTAAATGTAATATGAATGAGCGTGAGGGAGATAGTGCCTTAGTGCACCACATAAGGAAGGTTCTGTAGTCAACCCAGTAGCTCTGTCTCCTACATAGATGAGTAGTATTTAAACCGAGACAACTGCTAGCCCCCATACATCTTCTCAAAAAGATGTAATGGCTGAAAAGGCACAAAAACAGTTACTAGATTCATTCTCTCAACAGGGTGAGTCTATTGAATTTTGCCTGTCGGCCAAGGTATCCGATGTAGTGTCACCACTTCAAACATAAACAATTCTTGATGCACAAGGAGAGGTTACACACACAAAGGATGAGTTGACGGAAACAAGAGTTTCGACCATTTTAAGGTCAGATTCGATTGTTCAAGGTTCGTTAGTGGACCAATTGCCTTTACAGGTGTTAGGAGAGGATACTGATCCAAAAGCCATATGTCAGTGGTCAGTGTCTACCTCCCCAGGCTTAAATCCCCTGGATGCATCTGCGGATAGTGGATCTGACATAGGTGCAGATCGGCAACTTGTTGACAATGATTCAGATATTACCTGATGAGTCACAAGGAAATGTCTTCACAGACATTAGAAGGGAACTTTGATCTTTATGCTAAATTCGTTAGATCATTGTTTACCTTCCCAGAATTCAAATCTGGAACCCTAAAAAGGAAACTAGCAACTTGTAAATTATGACTCAGATTCATCTGACGAGTTTAACAAGGATGGGGATTTGTGAACTCCCATTGCACCACCTGTGACCTCCTTAAGGATGGCTAAGGTGATTTTCCTTGCAGGTACAGCTGGATTATGGAGCTATGAGAGAAGAGTGATACACTTGTGAGAATGAGTGTAAACACGAGTGGAGAGAAGAGTGAAACACATGTGAGGTACACTAAAACACAATCACACACTCACAGTGAGGAAGAAAGAGAAACACTTGTTATTTCTTTTCCAACCAAGTGAAATATGAGAACTCCTTCAGACGACGGCATACATTCCTTCTTTAAGGGGGAGATAAAAGCTTAAGTAATAGTTTGGAGGATTCCTCAACTAAGGGGGAGAAATAGCAAGGAGGAAGAAAAAGATCCTACATGTACACTACACCACACCATTGTTGTTTCTAACTACGGATCCTATTGTACGGGAGAGGTGGTAAACACAAGGTGATTTTCTGATAAGGGAAGAAGCTGTTAGGGGAGTACCATTGATTTTTATCTGCGGATCCTATTGTACGGGAGAGGTGGTAAAACGAAGGTGATCTTCTTTAATCAGTTGATTCTCATAGGGGGAGAAGCAAGAGATATGGGCTTCTCAACAGGAAATGTGGTTGTACAAATGAAGATGGAACTACTTGAAGATATGTTCAGTCTAGAGGAACATCTACTAGGAATCTGGAAAATGTTAAATCTCATCCAGAACTTTTCTGCTATTTACTTTGCATGTATGTTTATATCTTTTTCTTATTTGTTAGTTGAGTTATCCTCTAGGTATTTGTGTGTTATTGTCTAACAAACAAATAGGGGGAGATTGTAAGTCATATGTCATAGCCTATTTGTATATTCGAGGATTCAACTCAACTCAAATAAGAATGTAATAAGTAAATAGTGGATCGACCGTCAAAGAGATCTCGCAAAGTAATATCTGTCAAAGGATTCAGAGACAAGGTTCATCTACAGACTTGAGGAATTAATTCACTGGAAGAAGTTCAAGAAATTGATCATGCCTCAGTGATATAAGTCAAGATTGTGGATTTAATCAAGTGACAGAGATCTCGTCAGGGTATCAATAAATTACAAGGATTTAATCTGAAGAAAATCAAAGTGTCAGAGTCAAGACATGAAGAAACGTCACGGAAGTTAGTCACTCATGAACCAGACAGTACATCGAGTGTCAACGTTGAAGTGGTGGAATTGATTCATAATTTTCAGTGATTTTCGGAAGATTTGCAGAAGAATGGTTGCTGCTCAAGACTAGAATTAATTCTCTATTAATTAATTAATTCATCTAATTTAATTAAGAAAATAAATTATATCTGTGAAGAATAATTTATTTATTAATTGAATTAATTGATTAATTAATTCTGATTTAATTCTAGGAATTTTAGGAATTTTCAGAAGTTTAATTGGATTAAATTTAAGCTTTAAATCAGCAAGACAATTGAAAATGAACTAGCATGACAATCAGGATTGTCATACCGATTGTCATGCTAGGCCATTTTACATTGTCATACCGAAAGTTACATCAGGAGGGTGATTGTCTTGCTAGTTCATTCTGATTGTCTTGCTAGTTCATTCAGATTGTCTTGCTAGTTCATTCAATTGTCCTACCGAAAGTCATACAAGCTTAAAGGATTGTCATTCCAATTCAATTAACTCAGCTGTTGATAAATAGAAGCAGAAGTCATTTTAACAAAGTGAGAGAAGACAAGAACAAAGAGCAGCCGCCTCTGAAAAATATAACATCCTTCATCTGCTTTATTCAAGATCATAATTTCTAGATTGTAAAGTTAAATCCAATCCACTAGAAATCTTTATCTTGCTCTTGTGTAACAATCTAGCGGATCAAAATCCCTAGAACTTAATCTCAAATCGCGTTTAGCATTTGATTCTAATTATTGCAAAAATAGAAAAAGTTCATGTCGAATTTATTCTAAATTTGTGATAATTAATTTGAGATTAATTCCTTGTAATCGATACAGTTGTTGTAACACATTTCAAGTTTAATAATATTTTTATTTAACTTGAATTTTGTTTCACATTTTTTATTCCGCATTTTATTCGATTATTTGGTAACGTTTGTATTCAACCCCCCTTCTACAAACAAATTGGGACCTAACACCTCATATGGAGGCTTAGCCATATACCTTCCTGCCCTCATTTTCTTTAATCTCCTTGATAGTGAAGGAGTTTCTTTAGCAGCATCAGAACTTACAGTTCTTTCCTCTTCAAATTATCAAAACCCTCAGCTTCAGTATTTTTCTGATAGGTTAACCCTGCAGTTTCTACTGTCTTCTTAAAAATCACATTTTCAGCTTCAACTGTCATAGATTCTGATGCATGAACCCTGGACTTGCTCCTCTTCTTCATCAGATTCATCCCTAAGAATCATCCTTCTTCTCCTTGGTGGAGACTTAGGAACAGACTTTGCTCTTTTAGGCCTAGAGGATGAAGTTCTGATGGTAGGTATTTATGGTTGTTGTGAGGATTGGGCTGGTTAGAAGTATGTTCTGATGGTTGGTTGTGGTTGAGGTTGAGAAGTTTGAGCTGTTTGTGTAGTAGTGGTAGGTGCTGATGGAGGTTGATTTGGTTGTACATCAGGATATATAGCACTGTATTTGTGAGGATTAGAGTTTACTAAGACTTGTTTGACAGATATGGGAATTTGGAGGGGTCTTAGTACAGTCTTCTTATTATCATTAGATAATAAGTCAGTGAAGGCCCTTTTAGCAAGTTTAAAAGGTTCAATTAACTCACTAGCTAGTTGGGCCTTATCAGAACTACAGAAACTATAAATAAGTTGGCAAAATCTAGCAAAATATACAGTATTTCTGTCCTCTTGCATCCTATCCCCAATAAATCCTAGCACAGCACTAGCATAATCAAAATGAGTTTGATTAATGAGAACATACCCGATTTGCTGACTTAGGATTGGGATTGCATAAAATTGGAGCACTTGTTGGCAAAGGCCTTGGTGATGCAGTCGAAGAAAAAACTCCATTCCCTCCTGATGTGGGGTCTCTTCAATTGCCCCAGATTTGCCAAAGACCTTTCATAGCCCAGATTGGCCATCATTTATTGAAGGGCCGGCTCCTCAACTTTTAAATTGTAGACACAGTTTTCTGGAAAATGTAGTGCTTGTCGAATAATTGACAAAGTCACCACATGCTCATCCTCCCCTGTTGTAAAGATAATACTTGGGGACCCATGTGCACCACCATCATCATACACACCACTCCTCCATAACTCCAGCACTTGAGTTCCTGAGATTGTTTCCGGTTGGGTCAAAGCATACCCAATCTCACTTTGAGATAGAAAATCTTGGATGAAGTGAAGTTGTGATGGAGCTTCATCCTTAGAGAGAATAGCCATGTAGTTGTTGGGAACAAACTTGGCTCCGTTGAAAATGATGTCCTTTGGTGCCATTTCTGTGAGAAATAAGTGAGAAAGTTTGTGTTTGTAAAGTGTTTGATAAAATGCCTGTGAAAGATAGAGCTTCAGAGAATATTAGAAAGAGAGAGAGAGAATAATATAGATAAGAAAAGAATTAGAAATTAGGTACAAGATTGAAAATCTTTTAACTCCCATATAAATACTCTCTCCACTCAACAGTTCTTTTTAGAAGTGAAACAGACACTTTACACCTGTCAGCCAGTGAATAGTTAAGGCAGTAGTTAGTGGGCACGAGAAATAAGCAGTAATTATTGTGCACATGTAGTTTTTCAAGGCAAACACGTTTCCCACTAACCAAATGATTATGACTTTTTTTATCTCACTTAAATATATTCTGATAAAATATGACCGTTACAGTATTTACCACAAATAAGTCAAGTAAATAAATAATGCCACGTAAGCATCAGAGTTTCCATCAGGATTTGTATCAGAACTCACTACGCCATAGATGGCCTATCGCAACGCCCCTCTTCGAGAATGTTACCTAATATGTTACCCTAGATATGGTACTCATGAGCTAATCTAACATTGTACTTTTTGTGTTACCTTAGCCAAAAACGTGATGTTGCACTAGGTAAAAAGTGTTGCAGCTTGTAACATTCTTGTCAAAATGTTACCTTAGAGTATTAATACATATATATAATATTTTTTAAAATTAAATCTTAATTTTATAAGAATACTTAAGGTGATATACAAATTTAATAAATGAGTTACATGTGGATATAATAAATATTTAATGAAATTTTAAATAGGAACTTTTAAAAGTAGTAAATTTAAAAAACTAAAAAATTAAACTTTAAAAGTAATAAAAATTAAAAATTATTTAAATATCTCGTGTTTTAAGATGAGCACTAATATAAAAGTTTTAAAAATAATATATATGTATATATATATACGAATTCTTAAAGTTAAATAAATAGAAATAAGTAATAATTTTTTTTAAATAATAACTAAATTTTTATTTATTAAAAAAATAAAACATAAAATATTTTATAAACTTTTTGGGCAGTAAAATATTTGTAAAACGGGACAAAATTTTAATTAAAAGACCACCCAAATTTTGGGTAAAAGGCCGCCTAAATTTTCAATAAACCTAAACTCACACACTCCTCTCTCAAATCTCAAACTCCAACCATCTCTCTGGTTCTTGTATCCGACGGCCGCCCAAATTTTGAGTACACTCATCTCTCTCTCATATCTCAACTGTTAGCTTCCAAAATCTCTGCAATTCAATTAGCCGATCATCGGTGTTTGAATCTTCAACAACAGATTGCTTCTAAGTATTTCGTTATTTTGTCGATTAAGTCTCGAATTGATCTCCTCAATTCTGAATATACAGACATTTCACAACAATTCAGGTTATTTTTGGTTTTTTGTATTTGTCGATATAGCTGCTTCTCATAATAACATTGTTATAGTTGTTGGCTGATCAGATGCACTTATTGAATTCATTTGGTTATAACTCATTTTGTCGAAAACTAGGGTTTTGAAGAGTGAAGAGCTGAAGGAGTTGGATAAAGAGAAGGAGAGGTTTTTTGCGTCTGAAATGAAGGAAGTGGAGAGTTTTAAAGCGGAAGGAAAACTAAATAGTTAAGTTTCTAACTTTTACTCTCTTCTATAGGAATGGTGTAAAAATAACCATTGGCACTCGCATCAGTTTTGCACTTTTTCAGTCATCCACGGCTTCAGATTATGTTGCTGCCCAGTGTCTTAGGTGAGGCATGAGTTAAGAATGACTTTATATTAAATTAAATCATTTAACTTATTCTTTCCTACGTGTTATCTTTTCTGTTTTACGTTACCTTTCTTGTTAGCCTTTATATGTTGATTGATGCAACTGTATGTTATTGGAAGCGAACATGGGATGCTTTGGTAGCTCATGACTTACCACTTACAGTTGAATAATTTTTGTGATTACAATTTTCTTTTTGTTGGGGATGAGTATACACAGTTTTGTTGTATGTTATTCAGGGGCAACAATTGTTGCTAATTAAGTGTGCATCGGAAATCTCATTTGATGATCTAGGAACTTCAAATTTATATATAGATTCATGGCCCAACACCAAGTAGATAGTAGTTAAATCCAATTTAATAACTACTTTATACATGTTATTATATAATACTCCATGTTAATATTTGGAGGGCACCCAGCAAATTGTTCATATCGGCATGGTGGCAAATTTATTGACCTAGTAGGTGTAGGTCTGACCATCCTGCCATGGTAGCAATGTAGCTTAGCAGTTTGAGTTGCTTTATCTTGTGCATTTTCATACTATGCTGAAGATTTTAACTTCTATTCAGCAGCCCTCTCTGAGAGATCGCAGCCTCTTTCCTCATGACCACTACTGGATAGCCAGCAAGCGTATTGTAACTCCACAAGGGATTATTTCTGGTGCAGGTTAGCTTTGAAAAATTCTTTCTTGTTTTTTCTATTCCAACAGTAAACATAAACTTCGAGAAATCATGTTGTGGCAAACTTGTGTACATTGGATTCTACCAGCTGATATTAAAAGATAGAGTTGTTATATGTTATGTAATAAATTTAATTTGGATTAGATAAATTTATAAAATTACATATATTGATCAACTGATTGTTCTGACTAGATGCTTAAATGAGCAGTTGAGGTGAATAATGGCCTTATCAAATCATTGATTAAAGAAGAGGACTGGCAAGGAAGGGTCAGGACTGAACAAGTTATTGATTATGGGGAGGCTGTTGTAATTCCTGGTTTGGTTGATGTGTAAGACAAACTGACTTACCTGTTAGCCTTTATATATTGATTGATTCAACTATAATTTGCTGCCAAAAACTGATTCTTGTTGACCCCCCACAAGCAAATAGCATTTACTTTAAAGAATATCTGCTTTGCCTATATCATTTGTACTATAAGTTTGCTGCTAATTATAAGAAATAAGTTATCTTTTTTAGTTTGTGGATTAATGTTGTACTATAGTTTGCTGTTAATTATAAGAAATAAGTTATCTTTTTTAGTTTGTGCATTATCGGTCAAATTATATGTAGCTAAGCGAATGTATTTTTCGGGGAACAGAAAAGACGGGGACATAGACGAATAAAGGAAATCCTTGATGTTGAATTCGATGAGAAAGTGAAGCAAATCCAAGCATAAGTTGATGAGCAGTAGCTTCTACTATTATTTTTAAGTTTATAATATTATGTTAATGTAATGTAAAGAACGTGAATTAGTTTATTTAGTTAAGAATATTGTGGTTGTCCTTTCATACTTTAAAATAATAGTTTTTCATTTTGTTTGTTGTAAAATGTTACAGTAGTTTATTGAAGTGTTACAATAGATTGTTAAAATGTTTCAATAACCAAGATACAAATGTTAAAAAAGCTACTAAAGTGTTCCCATAGGTACATAATTGATATAAACAAAAAATGTGACTCACATGCCACATCACCACTGTGGGCCCACATGCCATGTTAGTGGGCCCACATGCCATGTCAGTATAGATGCTACAATCCAAGTCAGTATTGTGGGCCCCACAAATGCCACGTCAACATGCCATATCGTAATGCCACGTCACTATAGTGTAGGGCCCACAATGGGTCCCATTTTTTAAAAAAAATTGTGCCACTCTAAGATAACATATATTTAAGTTACAATAGACATATTTTATGTTACCTTAGGGGTCTAGGGTAACATAAATATACATGTTACACTAGCAGGATCATATGTTACCTTCGACCTCTAAGGTAACATTGAAAAACCTGTCTTTAAGAAAATGTTACCTTAGCTTAAAAGTGGGGCAAGAGCAACATATTTACCCCCTAATGCAACGTTTTTTTGGTGTTACAGTAGGCATTATATAGTGTAGTGACTTGACTATTATCAGAATTTAACAGTCATCAAAACATGGCTTTTGTACTCAAAAAGTGAATGTTTGTTTCTGTGATTCTTCATACAAATACTGACTTGTTTCTTCAGAGTTTAATCATCAGAACTTTCATCAGAACTTGTCCTCAGAATTTATGTAAATGACACTTAACTGTTTGTCAAAAACAACTTAATCACCACAGTAATTTTCATCATTCATATGGAGTAAGAGTGTGTGCATTAGCAAAATATCATATAAAGATTAAAGTCTGATAAACTTCAGTACATCTTAGAAATAAGGCATAACTAAGTAAAGTGCTTAAAATCTGTTTTCAATTTTGAAGTCTACTATAGAATAAATGGATGCAAGAGTCGACCTCAACTGCTTGTGCTCATTTTATTCATCTTTTGACATTATTTTTACAGTGGCTTCTCAGTTTAAGTGAGTCACAACTGCTATCAGAATTTATGCTATTATCAGAGTATTTCTCCAGTAATAAGAGAATATGAAAAGTCACCAAGAAAAATTTATTTGCTTTTCTAATGCATAATACTTAATACCAGCAATGCACTTGGGTCTTCCCTTTCACATATTTACTCTAGATCTCAAAGGAGTACCTGACTTTTATTATCTTTTCTTTTTCTTTTCTTCAGATAAGTGAGGCTTATCAAGCATGTAGTTCATCCTTAAGATTTACTGACATCAGAATTTGACAGATAAGAAGCAAAAATCTCGTTTGTGACTTAGTAAAAAGATACACAAAGTAAATTTGACTAAGCTCAAAATCAGAATTTGCTTGTGTTAATGAATTTCCACATAAACAACTAAGTCAAATATGGAATTTCTAGTATGTTAAAGTCTACTAGGTCAGCATCTAGCACAGTAATCCTCATTGGATTGAATAGTCACAGAACATTCAAAATACTATCAGATTATATAGAATCACATCAGATAACAATCAGTATTTAATATATTACAGTTTAAGCACAGATTACATAGAGATAAGACAATCTGTAAATACTGATCATAAAGTCTGATGCATGAGAACAAAAACTAAGCATATTTTATGAAAGAACCTGAAATCATTCCAAGTTCATTTACCAGTCTTGTAAATGTAGTTTCACATAGTGGTTTTGTGAAGATATCTGCTAGTTGTTGATCTGTTGGAACAAAATACAATTCCAGTATACCTTCCATCACATGTTCCCTTATGAAATGGTACCTAATACTGATGTGCTTTGTCATTGAGTGTTGAACTGGATTATCTGTCATAGCAATAGCACTTTGATTATCATAGTAAATAGGTATTTTAGTAAATTTTAACCCATAGTCCAGTAACTGATTCTTCATCCAAAGAATCTGTGCACAACAGCTTTCTGCAGCAATATATTCTGCTTCTGCAGTTGATGTAGAAATTGATTTTTGTTTCTTACTAAACCAAGAAACCAATCTGCCTCCAAGAAATTGGCAGCTTCCACTAGTGCTTTTCCTGTCTATTTTGCATCCTGCAAAATCTGCATCTGAGTAACCTATTAGCTTAAAATCTGATTCTCTAGGATACCACAATCCTAGATCAGTTGTACCCTTGAGGTACTTGAAAATTCTTTTCACAACTATTAGATGAGGTTCTCTTGGATCAGCCTGAAATCTTGCACAAAAAAGGTAGCATACATGATATCAGGTCTACTTGCAGTTAAATAGAGTAAAGAGCCAATCATACCTCTGTAGTTAGTAATATCTACTGATGAACCAGTATCTTTATCTAACTTGGTTGCAGTGGCCATGGGAGTGGATGCAGTTGAACAGTCTTGCATTCCAAATTTCTTCAGTAAATTTCTGGTGTACTTGGATTGATTTCTGAAAGTACCTTCTTCATTTTGCTTGACTTGAAGTCCCAGAAAATAGCTAAGTTCTCCCATCATACTCATTTGATATTTTGACTGCATTAGTTTTGCAAACCTTTCATAGAGTTTGGCATTTGTAGAACCAAAGATGATATCATCAACATATATATGTACCAAAAGTAAGTCATTTCCATGGTTTAGGTAGAACAATGTTTTATCAATTGTGCCTCTGTTAAATCCACTTTCCAGAAGGAATTGAGCTAAAGTCTTATACCAAGCTCTTGGAGCTTGCTTAAGGCCATAAAGTGCTTTGTCAAGTCTGTAGACATGATTTAGAAATTTTGGATTTACAAACCCTGGTGGTTGTTCAACATATACCTCTTCTTCCAATTCTCCATTGAGAAAAACACTTTTCACATCCATTTGAAAGACTTTAAACTTTTTGTGAGCAGCATAAGCCAAAAAGATTCTTATGGCTTCCAATCTAGCAACGGGTGCAAATGTTTCATCATAATTAATACCCTCATGTTGAGAGTAACCTTTAGCAACCAGCCTTGCTTTGTTTCTTGTACTTATGCCATCACTGTCAGTTTTGTTTCTGAACACCCATTTTGTGCCAACAATGGATCTGTTCTTTGGTCTTGACACTAGAGTCCAGACTTTATTTCTTTCAAATTTATTTAACTCTTCCTGCATTGATTGCACCCAATCAGCATCTTGAAGAGCTTCTTCCACTTTTTTTGGTTCAGTCTAAGACAAAATGGAATGATAGAGACATTCATTTGATGTTGTTGTTCTAGTTCTGACACCTGCTTCTGGATCTCCAATTATTAAGTCAGGTGTATGTGATTTGGTCCACTTTCTTGTAGATGGAAGTTGATTTCTAGAACTGGATCCTCCCCCATGATCCATGCTGTCTCCATCAGCATTTTCTGATGCTCCCCCTGTAGATATGCACTCTGAGACTTCAGAATTTGAGTTGGATCCTTCAAGATTTGAAGAATCAGAGTTTCCAAAATTATTAGAATTTGGCTCAACAGAACTTGATTAATTAGATCTTGAAGAGCCAGTGACAGGTTCTGATGCTTCCTGAGAATCTTGAGTTGTGGTAAGATCTTCAGCTTGCTCCCCCTGAACAGGTGCATTTTCCCTTGGAGTAGTTACCACAGTTTCAATGACATTAGAATTTAACTCGTCAGAACTTAAAGGATCAAAATTTAAGCCATCAGAATTTACAAAATCAGAATTTAAATCTTAATTTTCAAATCTCAGATGATCATGATCATTGAAATCTTCAAGTCCAATAATCTTTTTATCATCAAAAGATACATTGATAAAATCCATGACAACCCTTGTTCTTAAATTGTAGACTCTAAAAGCTTTTGTGGAAAGTGGATATCCAACAAAAATTCCTTCATCAGCTTTTAGATCAAATTTTGACAGCTGTTCAGGATGAGTCTTAAGAACAAAACACTTACATCCAAATACATGAAAGTATTTCAGATTTGACTTCTTTTTCTTCACCATCTCATATGGTGTTTTTTCATGCTTGTTTATGAGTGTAGCATTCTGTGTAAAACAAGCAGTCTGCACAGCTTCAACCCAAAAGTAGGTTGGCAGCTTTGCTTCATCAAACATAGTTCGTGCAGCTTCAATGAAAGTCATGTTCTTTCTTTCTACAACTCCATTTTGCTGTGGAGTTCCAGGTGCAGAAAATTCCTTCTTAATTCCATGATCTTTGTAGAACTCTTCCATGATTGAATTCGTGAACTCAGTGCCATTATCACTTCTTATGATTTTAACAGAATCTTTGACCAATTTATTCAGTTGTCTGACGTGATCAGTTAGAGTAGATGCAATTTCATTCTTCTTGTGTAAGAAATACACCCAAGTGTATCTTGTGAACTCATCCACTATAACCATATCATATTTCTTCTTTGCAATAGACATGATTCTGGACCAAATAGATCAACATGTAATAGGTGATAAGGCTCAAGAATTGAGGATTTAGTTTTGCTCTTGAATGAAGATTTTCTTTGTTTTGCCGTTTGACATGAATCACAAAGGCCATCAGGAGCAAATACTGATTTTGGCAGTCCTCTCACAAGATCTTTCTTTACTAGCTCATTTATGTTGTTGAAATTTAAATAAGAGAGTCTCTTGTGCCAATTCCAGCTTTCTTCAATTGATGCTCTACTCAACAGACAGATTGCAGAACCATCAGAGTTTGTTGAAAGTCTGGATTCATAAATGTTACAAGTCTGTAACCTTTCAGAACTACTTTGCCTGTAGAATTACTTACAACTTCACAGTGTTCTTTAAAGAAATCCACATGATAACCTCTGTCACAGATTTGACTCACACTTAGCAGATTGTGTTTAAGTCCTGAGACAAGCGATACTGTTTCAATGATGACATTCCCAAGATTGATATTGCCATATCCCAGAGTTTTTCTCATGTTACCATCTCCATAAAAAACTCCTGGGCCAGCTTTCTCCACAAATTCTGATAGTAGGGCTTTATTTCCAGTCATATGTCCTGAAAATCCACTGTCCAGAACTAGGATATTTTTCCTGTTGCCCTGCAATCATAAAGACCACTATTGGTTAGTTTTAAGGACCCAGACTTGCTTGGATCCTTTGTCCTTATTAAGTTTGTTAGCATTTGCAGCGGATTAAGTTTCAGAGTTTATGCTAACATGCTATTTATCAGAATTTATATCAGACTTTACACTAGAAGGAATTACACTAACTTTCTTCAAAGAAGGTTTTATTTGATAATAGTCATAGTACAAACTATGATATTCCTTACAAGTATAAATGGAATGCCATAAACTACCACAATGAAAACAAGGATTTTGTGGTTTAAACCTAACAGACTGACTCTTAACTCCTGATTTAGGAGGTAAAGAGTTTATATCTTTATTTTTCCTGCAAAAAGAAGCAAGATGGTTAGAGTTTCCACAGTTATAACATTTCTTTCTAGGAGCATTAGGAACAAGCATATAATTATTGCTTTTATTCACACCTTCCTTTCCATTCCTATTTTTCCTAGCTTCTTTTACCTTGTTCACATTTCTAAGCTTATGCTTAAGCTGCTTCTTTGTCATTTAGCCTATGTTAACTTTAGCTGATTTATCATGTTTGAATTTGTCAGAAGTTGACTTTTCTTTGACTTTTGTCCTAGACTCTTTCATCTTTTCAAAACCAGACTTTACAGTTTTTGCTACAAACTTAACAGGATTTACCTTTGGCTTAGCAGTCTGTTTAACAACAGTTGGCTCAATTTTAACAGTTCCTTTCTAACTTTTATCATCTTCATAACCTAAGCCCTCTTTCCAGTTTCCACTACTTAGTAAATTATGAGTTGTTCTGCCAGAGTTAGTCCAAGTTCTGATAATCTCTCTTTCCTTTTCTAAGTCATCTTTTAGAGATTCATTCAATTTTAACACTTCATCTCTAACATACAAAGCATCATCTCTTTCTTTCTTAGTTTGATGAAGAAAAACTAACTCCTTTTCTAAATAGTCATTTCTGTTTTTAAAAGCAAGAATTTCAGATGTTAATCTTTCACATGTTAAAGTCTGATCTCTATAACTAATGAACATGGTCTTAAGATATAATCTCAAATCATTAATATCATCAGTATGAAAAGCATAAGTTGTTTGAGGTACCTTCAATTCAGCAGTTTCAGTACTGCCATCAAGGCATAGTTCACCTTATTTTCAGAATCTGAAGTGTCTGTCCAGCTTTTCTTCTTTGTGACAAGTGCCTTGCCTTTGTCATTTTTTCCTTTCTTGCAGTCAGGAGATATGTGGCCTCTTTCACCATAATTGTAGCATTTGACATTTGAGTTATCTCCTCTGTCAGACTTTCCTCATTTGCCTTCATACTTTCTGAATTCTTTCTTATCAGAACTTCCACCTTTCCTGGAAAACTTCTTGCCCTTTCTGAATTTTCTGTAAGCTATCTTTATGATACCCTTCACCATAAGAGCACACAGTTGCATCATCTCTGCATCAACTTCCATTTCAGGTAAACTTTCAGTTTCTGAATCATCATCATCATAATATGGTGACTCTGAATCAGACTTTATGATGAGAGCCATTCCTTTGCCCCTCTTTGAGGCAACCACTTTAGGAGATTCCTCCTCAGCTTTAAGAGCAACTGTTCTTGAATTTCTTCCATGCCTCTTGCTCCTTTGATCCATCTCAAGTTCATAAGTCTTGAGCATAGCACAAATTTCATCAAGAGTAGTTTCAGTAAGGTCATAGTTGTCTCTTATGTTAGTAGACTTCGAATCCCAATTTTCAGGAAGAGCTAAAAGGAATTTTAGATTTGAATCTTCAAGATCATATTCCTTGTCCACCAGTGACAGATCATTCAAGAGTTTGACAAACCTGTCATATAAGTCAGTTAATGAATCATCAGCTTTTAAGTCAAAGTTCTCATACTCTTGAGAGAGTATAGTCCTCCTATTCTTTGTGATTTCATCAGTTCCCTGACATCTTGTCTCCAAAGCATCTCATATCTTCTTTGCAGTCTTACATCTAATTACCCTGTTTGACATGACATTATCAATGGCACTATGCAGCAAATACCTTACCCTTGCATCTTTGGCAAGGGAGAGTGGTTTATATAATGATGTGACAAGGGTAGTATGGTAAGTATGCCATAATTTGATTTTCACTTCTCATTTCTTTTATTCTCAATCCCAAAAACGAATTTGAATATTATAAAGCTCTCTCAGAAAATATGAAAATGGAAATAATATCAATTTTAAAATATAGGATTATAAATTATCTTTCCAACCATATTTTTAAAAATAATTTTTGAACGTACGGTTTATTTTCTATAAATTTTACAAGATTGCGCTCAAAATAAAGATAAAACTCACTTAAATCATTTTAAAATACACCGATCATGAAATAAATCCGTCTATCATTTTTAGAAATTCTCTAGGACTATCTTGAAGATAACGAAATAAATTTCACGCCTTGACCTTATTCAGGTAATTTTATAAAAATGTATAAAGGTTCAATAAACCCCAATTTTAAGCAAATAAATCCCTTAAATCATTTTAAAAATCAACATATCACATAATCATGCACACATACAAGCTAACACATATATTCACACATCACAACTCATATTTGATCACAAAATTTCCCTTTTTATTATTATTCCCCATTTCCGCGTAACGGGGTGCGATCTGCTTGACGACCCGACGCTGAGTGTTTCATTTACGCTTCACAATAAATTCTTTATTCCAACTGACACATCACTAGAATATAATACTTAATTAATCATTCCATTTCACATAACAACACATAGTTCACATTTAAACACTTTAACCCCTTTTTAGGACGGGTTCCGTTCTACCTGACGGCCTGATAACACTGCTTATCCCCTAAGCTGACTCATCAAACTGGAACGCATCATTTTACGTTCCCAGTTACTTATATACAATAAGGACAATTAACCAACAAAATCATTTAATCCCTTTATTAAATCATATAAATTATAATTACATCATAAGGTCATACTTTATTCTCTTAATTATGTCGTGAAATTTCCAGTCGTTACACTGTCGCACCATAAAATGACATTTCTCCCAATTGAGAACCAGATTGGTCTCAACAAACCTCTTGAGAACGTCGCCAAGATTCTGCAACACTCATCAAATGAATCGCCAAACACAGAGAAATCGTCCATGAACACCTCCACATTCTAACTAATCATGTCAAAGAAGATAACCATCATGCATCTCTGAAATATGGCATGTGCTCCACATAAACCAAAAGAAACCCTTCTAAAGGCAAAAATACCAAATGGACAAGTGAAAGTAGTTTTCTCCTGATCTTCTGGAGCAATGAAAATTTGATTATAGCCCGAATCGCCATCCAGAAGATAGTAGTAAGCATGCCCAGCCAATCTGTCAAGCATCTGATCAATAAACGGCAGAGGGAAGTGATATTTTCTCATGGCTTTGTTCAGCTTCCTGTAGTATATACAAACTCTCCACCCCGTGACTGCTCTAGTAGGAATGAGCTCATTCTTCTCATTAGCAATGATTGTGATACCTCTTTTCTTTGGTACACACTGAACTGGACTCACCCAAGATGTGGCGCCCTCCAAACTCGGGTCAGAAGTTTGGGGTCCACAACACATACATAATATATAAACCTGTATATGAGATACTATTTGCAATGACCCTGCTTTACACAACCACGGATCGCAACAGGTTAAAGTATGAAAATAAGCCACAACCTTAACTTTTATTACAACGTACCAAATCCCAACTGATTTAACTTACAATTAATAATAAAATCATTCTTACAATCTGACTATTTCTATACTGCATGAAGCTTCTGCTAGCTCGATTCAACTCAAATGGAATCTTAGCCCGCACTTTGGACTGAGGAACTTCACTATCATCCATATTCTTTTCAACTGTAAAATATATAAAAGAATCGCAAGGGTGAGCTAACTAGCTCAGCAAGTCATAATAGTGATAACTGAGGTTAAACAATGATCAAATGAGATGATTCAAAGGAATCAAGTTTCTTTTTAACTCATCATTAGAATTGGATATTTATTTTAAGTTTTAAAAACCAAGGTTAGGCTGCTGATCAGTCACGCACTAACCCCGAGCAAGCACACAGCACTGCTCTAATTACTGGATCCAAAGCACACATTGGCCTAACTTGACCATTGGTATGGTCTGACCACGAATCCGGTCCACATATATAAAAACTATCCAATCCTAAAGCAGTCCAATATGATAACAATATGATTCAATAAAACAAGATCATAATCAATGATGGTTAAACATTTGCATAAAAATGTAAGAAAATTCATGGATATCTCAAGGGTATTTCAGGGTATGTATAAGAATCGGTTTTCCGTTTGTACAAGCATCAGGTATTAGTTCAGTAATGATTTTTCAAGATATAGTTCTTTAGTGTTATAAGGATTGGTTGGGATATAAAAGTTTCTGTGTTTTCAAACAATTTTCTTCCAGTGTTTGGTGCTTGGTAGTTTTATATTTGGGGAGTAGTATCATATTTGTGTAGTTTGGTGTCTGAGGATCAACAAAGGATGGTTTACAAAGAATAAGGCTTATGACTCAAGATCGAGAAAGATCAGGGTTCAAGGGTAAGTAGTTTAAAGCACTTGCAATATAAAACATGAGTTATTTTGAATAATAGCGACATGTTATGAAACAGTTCAAAAATATTTGCGATATATCTTGAAACAAAGTTCAGAAGTACTTGCCTTACAAGGCTTTACAACTATTACTGATCAACTCTAAGCCGACTCTGCTGTTCAGGTTCTAACGTCCAACCACTAGATCCCATTGGATTCAACTTCGACACTCAGGTCTTTCTGTTGAAACTCTACTGAGCTCGTTGACTGACCACTATGTTATTTTCAGTCCATCGTCCACTTTCAGGTTCCCGACCATAACCTACAGGGTCGAAATACCCTACGTTAGACGTCTAGGTATGCTTGACATATCCTTGCTAGCAATCTATCCACATGATATCAAATCCCGACTTGTAATTATTCGCATTACAACAACACACGCAACAATTAGGGTTCACGTTCTCAAAAATCGGTTCGGTGTTCATTTTCGGAAAAATGCATATACTCGTCATTTTACAAAATTAGGGTTATTACTTTTGGCAAAACAGTTCACCACATCATACAATCAAATTTCGTATAAAACACACATGTATATATATAGTCACTCGACGTCCCGATAATCATAGGATACGTTCCCGTATTTTCGTAGTTCAATTTCCCGAAAATCGGGCAGCGTCTCCTTCGTTTATCGGACTACCCGTCTAATACAATCGACGTCAATTCACCACAACAATCCACAATCACAACAACCAACATCCATAATTTCCCAAATACCAATTCAATACTATTATCAATTATTATTCACATTTTACATTTATTTATTAAATTAGGACTCAGAATATAATCATCACGGTCCACCATCGGCTCGCCGGGGCTCATCGCCGATGGCGGTAAAATCCGCGGGTTCCCGATTAATTCGGGTTTCCAACGCGTATTCTACCAATTAAATATTCTCACAAATAATTAATTCCGATAATTTCAGGGATTCACTTAAATTTTTACTAAAATAATTCGAACACATACACCAAATGTTCATTCGAAAATTTCAGAAAAATGTTCGAGTAAATCAATCAAAACCCAATCGAACAAACATATCCAATTTCAGATAATCTCGAATTGAAACAGCATCACAGAGCAGAAACCACACAAAAATACACACGCCGGTCACCCTGCCGGAAAATAATCCGACGGCAACCAGAAAAAAACAAGGCATAGACCCGCTACTGACATACATGCATATATATGCGTATATATACATATACATATCATCAACACGGAATCAAACCCAAGAACCCAGAGGCCGGAAAATTCAGAAAAGTGGCCGGAAAAATACAGGCGGCGATCGGTAAACTCACCGGAACAGGGAAGTAAGAATAAAGAACGGAGAAGAGGGGACAATCAAGAGGAGATGAGAAGAGACGAAGCGAGAGAGAGATAGCGGGAGGAGAGACGAGAGATATCTAGAGAATAGAGAGATTGAATTGAGAGTAAAATTCTTAAACATCCGACACATACCCCCCAGCTGTGCCACAAACATTTGTGTGGTTAACACGTGTCCTGACTGAAAATAGCTTGTGCCTGGACCGCAATTAACAATTAACGATCCGACTTGCGGATAAACCAACTCCGAAAATTACCAGAATAGCTTTAAAATATCACAAATAATCTAAAGATATTAAAAATAAATTTTCCATAATTTTAAAAGTATATTTGAAATGTAACTCGTACCCGTATTTATCAATTCACGATTCGAGCTGCACTTAAAACAAATTCAGAAAATTACAAAAATAATCTTAAAATGTTAAAAATATCCCGAAGTTTATAAAAACATAATTTTCATAATTTTAACACAATTTAAAATACCATTTATACCCGCTTTTATCAATAAAACAAAACAACGCGCGGGTAAAATTAATCCCGAAAATTTCCAAAATAATTTTAAAATTCTCAGAATATTCCAAACTTAAATAAATATGAGTTTCAAAATTTTTGAAGAATTTTAAAACTAAATATGGATTTTACAAGTAAAAGTATTCAGAAAATTATTTAAAGAGAAATAATTAGTAAAATATTGATTTCTCAATTTTATAAAATCCTAAAAATAATTATTGTAATTATAAAATCATAAAAACAATTTTAGAAACATTCCCCATATTTATGCAAATAAATTTGCACTAAATCCACTTTTAAAAGTGAAAACAATTCAATACGATCCCATAATTAATCGTGCGGACAACCTGATACACTATAAATCACATATGGATAATAATCAAACAACACATAGCAGTCGAAACCAGCACACATATTTTATTTATTTAATGATTTCCATAATTGCACAATTAAATAATTCAAAAAGATTACACGAGTTGTTATATCCTTCCCCCCTTAAAAAGATTCTGTCCTCAGAATCTGGTCTAGTTACACAAGTGAGGATATTTGTCAAGCATATGTGACTCTAATTTCTAAGTAGACCCTTCTACTCGAGGGTTCAAACGTACTCACAATAGGTATGCACTCATTTCCAAGGACTTGCCTTTGACGATCAAGAGTTTGGATTGATCACTATATGCAAAACAAACTTGGACAAGAGCCCATTGGCTCCTAACCAATCGCTTAATTCAAATCAAATACTTATCGCTTTAACTTTGACAGGCCAAACACATTATATGTACACACTGTTGCAACGATAACATCAATTCATGAACAACTTTATCTATATTTATCAATATTTCGAGAATGGTTCACTACTTTTAGGACTTAACCTATCCCTTCTACTTAGACTTATCCAGTCTCTTTCAAGATGAAACTTGTACTAACACTACTGGTCCTATTTTTATGCTCATATCCTCTCTTGATACAATTTCGCCTTCTTTCTTTGTCTACTCCGAGTTGCTTTAATCAATATCCCTACGCTCTTGGTGTGCTAAATTAACTTAGAATTTAACAACTTCCTTTCTCCCACTTTATCTTAATAAAAAAATGGGGACCTATACTTGTATTCACATGAGGCTTGATAAAATGGCATTCCAAAGCTGACATTGATGATAAATGATCATTCCTGTATTTCCTTAAAATCAATTTCTTAACATATCTTATATTTCCTAAATCACTTCCGTACTTTGACTCCCCGTTTAAGGATGATAGGCGATGCTCGTTTTCAACTTGGTTTCTAAACATTTAAATATCTCTTACTCTTTTCCATTAGTTAAGGCTGAAAAGTAATCTCATATATTTACGTATTATTACCTTTAAATATGTAACTGCAGACTTCACTCTTTCCAATTCGTTTATTAATTCCTCGGTGGTCCTAATTACATCCAATCCTTTCTGTCGACTTAAAGCATCTGTTACCATACGGCTTTGCTTAGGTAGTTGTTAATGGATTACTTCAGAATCTTTTGTTAACCTTAGTCAAAATTTCATTCTTGAAGACTCAACGTATAGTTGCTTTTCTTCTGATCTTTGGAGAAAAATCCTTAGGCATTCCACGCAGACCTTCGTATTCTTTGAGTAACTGAGGATGTTATCAATAAATATAATTTGCTTATCCAAGTACTCCTTATACACTACATTCTTTAATTCCTTATAGTCACCTGATACACTTGTTATTTCACATAATATCACCAGAGCTTGCAATGCTCTTAACTTACTTTAATCGTAATCTCTGATATGTTCTCAGATCGGATCTTAAGTTATTCCCAGAGATATAACATACTTCTTGAATTAGGTCTCGTAAGTAATCAATTCTTTATAAGGTCTCACTTCTTCTTATTCGTTATTTTGTTAAACTCCCGATAATCAGTACATACTCTCATAATTTCATTTTTTTTTTAACATCACTGGTACACTTTACGATTCGCCTCTTGTAAAGTTACTTCATGGGTCTGCCTTATCCACTAGGCTTTCCAATACTTCGTCGTAACTCTTTGACATGTCCAACACTTCCTGATTCATCTTGAAATTTCCTTCTTATACTTGGTTATCACTATTTTTCCTTAAATTTCCATATATCTTGGCATTTCTTCAATAACTTAAATACTTAATATTGTGAATTCCCTGTAGGATCGCATTTCTTCATTCTTTTACTTGTAACATCCAAGTGCTGAAATAAAACCTGGGGATATCGTGCTTGCTAAAATTTCCTATTACTAATCGCTAATATCGTGATCTATTATTTTCTCTTGACATTTTATCTTTCCCTTCACAACTTCAACTGAAAGGTCACACTATCCATCTTTCTTCCTTTTGGATTATGAACTTTAGCTTCCAATTCCAACTTCGAGAATCCTATAGTTAATCCTTCTGGTGTAGTCCCTATGTTCGTTCTCTCCTTTTTGTTTATCGCTTGCCACTACATTTGTTTTTCTCGTGAATACTTACTTCAAACTCTTATGGTCCGTAGATCTTACACCTTTTTCATACATATCATGTCTCCCCATTTTTCCAAAACAAAGATTATTACTGTTAGCCCCAACGATGATTAGGATACTTCTGCTCATAAGATTTCGGTTGTCTGGGTGCATATACAATAACTTTATTATACCGCATCAACACACATCCTACTCCCTTATGAGAAGCATTACTATAAACTACCAAATCTCCTTGATATCTTCAAAGTGATAAAGCAGGTACTATAACCATTCCTTCATTTGACTCGACAAAACTTTCTTCACCCTTCTCCATTTCATACTCACTTATTGCTTTTCCTAATTAGCTTCATCAAAGGTATTGCAACTTTCAAGAAATCTTGTACAAATTTTCAGTAATAACCAGCTCACGGTAAAACTTCTTACTTTTGTTGGTGCTTTTGGTCTTTCTTCATTCATAGTAACTTTAATTTCTACTGGATCTCCTTTGGTCTCATTTTCACTAATTATTTATGCTTCTTAACATCAAAACTCTCACCTTGTAAACTTTTCATACCACATCTTTCTTCTTCGACTTCCCGGCTATCATTAAATGCTTTGCATGGTCCTTCATTGACTTTAAGTAACACAACTACAACTTATCCATATATCCCTTAAAGATTTTGTCCATAGGTTTAATCTTCAATCGATAATACCCAAATCTTAAATCAATTTTAGAAAATACTTTGCTTCTTTAGTTTGATCAAACAAATCAGTAGTTCGAGGTAATAGATACTTACTCTTGATAGTAAACTTGTTGAGCTTTCTTTAGTCAACGCATAATCTCATACTTCCATTTTCTTATTAACAATCAGGACCGGTGCACCTTAGGTGGTACACTAGGTCTAATCGTTCCTTCTTCTAACATGTCTTGCATTTCCTTGGCTGCCTCCTTCATTTTAACTGGCGATATTCTGTGCGGGGCTTTGGATACTGGCTTTATTTCAGGTGCTAAGTCAAATTTTCTATCAGAAGGAAATATTGGTAACTCGTTTGGAAATATATCTTGAAACTCTTTAATTGCTATAAAATCTTCAAATTTTGTTTGCTTCTAACTTTTATTTATCTCGTAATCACCATAATGCTCACATCTTGATCACTGTAATCATCGTTAACAAATTCTTTACTTTTTTTTCCATCTTCTGAACCTCATCACCTTCTCATTTGGCATCCTCAGAATTATCTTTTCATCACGACGGTCGGTCTGGACATCACGCTTTAATAGTTAATCCATTTCTTAGAATAATATCAAATCCTTTCATCTTTCCTGATATCATTTCTTCACAACTTATTGCCATAAATCTCAATTCCCCCATTGGTACCCACTTATTTAGCAATTACACATTCTTGACTTGCTAGTCCTTTAATCACAATCTCATCAATTCAACAGGGTAATTTATTTTATCAACAAAACCTTGAGAGATAAACAATTAAGTTTCTCCCACATCTTTTAATACTTTACGTATAAGGTATTCACCCTGATCATCCACATCATTACGTCCGTATTCTAAATAACATATTTCACAGGAAAATCACATATTCTCGTTCTCGAAAATGTATTCCTTATTGAAGTAGATTCCCTTGACTCGTAATGCGTCCCTGGCTAGTGTTAGTATTTTGCAATTCTTGCAATTTGCCCTTATTTGCTTTCCATGCGCGAGAGGTAGATGGAACTTTGCCCGCTTGGTCCATAATACATTGATTTCTGTTTGAAAAACTCTTACAGAGAACGACAGTACAATGAAGCAACTAGAAGGATTTACCATTCAACAAAAATTTAGAGTTGAAAAGAAAGAAGAAACGAGGATTTGAATATGAATGAGATAACCACATTGGTACTTAAGATGGCCAGTCTTTCATACCATATGGCATACAGCACATGATTAGGTGGCGTCCCACCCGACTCTTCGTCATCCTGACAAAGTGTCTCACCATAACACTGTTTGTCCCAATTAGAAAGCAGAACTTGAGGGAAACAATTAAATTTGAAAGGAATGGAATATCCTCCTTTTTGATATCATCATAAAGAATTAAGAAAAGAAGTTCATACATTTTTAGGAATTAAAAAGGAATATATGCGGTAATATTGAAGACAAGAACGATACCATTGGTTACCATCCAGATTTCATTTGTATTCACTTTTCGAGCTTGTTCGATCATATCCCAATTGCATCATACAACAACTTTAGAAAGTCCGCTGAAATGTCTTCACAACCAAGCATTATAATGAATTCTTACTTGCTAAATTTTGCGTCTTTAACATCACACTTTCACGTATAATACCTTAACAATTCGATCATAATGGCGTTCCTACCTGGTAGCTTCGAGATTCCTCTTTTAATTTAGAATAACCACGTACCATTCGACATAACGATCCTTTTGTTAATAATATTCTGCTTAAAAAAAAGTCTGGAAATCTTCCCAATCTTCTTCGGTCATACCCAGGCTTCTGTTAATCAATGAATTCTTTTAAACTTTAATGGTCTCTGCAACTGGATGAATGATTACTCCATACGCAGATTCTGTTGTAGATTTTATCAAACAATACTTGCACTTTACTGTTAGGAATAATCAACTTCTTCATAATCATAGGTTACTTTGTTCTCGAAATTAGCAATACTAAGTCTGAAACAGCATCCTTCCAGGTAATCCGGGGTTTTAACAAACAAGAAACTCAAGTAGTAACTTGACAACCAAGGTTTAAAACTTATTTTATTCAAAAAGGCTTTTAGAGATTTGTAAAGGAAAATCTTTTTCGAAAACTTGTTTAAAAGTTTGGAAAATCACAAACCTGGTTGTCCTTACTATATGAGTTAGTTGTTGTCCTTCCGATCTATAACAAGGTACAAAATTAATGGAATGATTATATAACGGTCCATTCACTTCAATCTACCTTCTCTCCTTTATTGGGTCCATTTGCCTTCCTTAATCGACGATCACTTCAACTGTTGCTACAGGTTATCATATTCATAGCTTCACATTAAAATTTCCATACTGGTAATACTCCCGTTACTAACTTTGCAATCGTTAAGTAGAACAGACTATCCAATAGTCAACAAATTGGCTAATGTCATATCATCTTGTTAAGATATATATTACATCATCATAACACCAATATCTAACTTCAAAAAATCTCCAGGTCCATAATTTCCTCTAACTCTCTTTTCAATACTTATCTAATCCATTCCATAAGCTAGTCATGGGTGGCCTAATCACTAACAGCTTATTGTAACCAGGTAACAGCTATCCTCCGAAACACTTGAGTCTTCTTTCTAAACTTCTTCTCACCTTTATTTGTATCTCAATACTCACCATTTACTACGACTCCCAAACCCATCCTCATAGGTACAATTGCTTCATAGGACAAGTTTTAAACTGAGGGTATAGAACATGGTGTAGGGTAAACTGAAGAGATACACTCACAACCGAATGTCCAGTAAAATAAGAATAAACGAATGGAGGTTCTTAAATAGGTAGTCTTGTATCAAAAGATGGTAGAATAGCGTAGAATAGCTTAAAGAGGTGCAACTGTCATAACAGAAGATAGTACTATTAATACTGATGGAGGAATAAGGTACAAATCAAATTCGAAAGAAGATAATGGTCCTCGAACGGAAAGCTCCAAACGATCGGATGGTACAGGGAAATCAAGATCTCCCATTGCTGTTGTCTGAAAATCACGTCGCAAGCTAAGAATCCCGAATCGCAATACGAACCATGTCGGAGACCTACTATACCATCGCACTCAACCCCACAACGTCTTATCTTTCTATTTCTTATTCCTAATCCTAACCCTCTACCCAATCCCGACAATCTAGGCTTGTTTCAGTGACTTATAACCTGTAGCTCTGATACCAACCTGTGGCGCCCTCCAAACTCGGGTCCGAAGTTTGGGGTCCACAACACATACATAATATATAAACCTGTATATGAGATACTATTTGCAATGACCCTGCTTTACACAACCACGGATCGCAACAGGTTAAAGTATGAAAATAAGCCACAACCTTAACTTTTATTACAACGTACCAAATCCCAACTGATTTAACTTACAATTGATAATAAAATCATTCTTACAATCTGACTATTTCTATACTGCATGAAGCTTCTGCTAGCTCGATTCAACTCAAATGGAATCTTAGCCCGCACTTTGGACTGAGGAACTTCACTATCATCCATATTCTTTTCAACTGTAAAATATATAAAAGAATCGCAAGGGTGAGCTAACTAGCTCAGCAAGTCATAATAGTGATAACTGAGGTTAAACAATGATCAAATGAGATGATTCAAAGGAATCAAGTTTCTTTTTAACTCATCATTAGAATTGGATATTCATTTTAAGTTTTAAAAACCAAGGTTAGGCTGCTGATCAGTCACGCACTAACCCCGAGCAAGCACACAGCACTGCTCTAATTACTGGATCCAAGGCACACATTGGCCTAACTTGACCATTGGTATGGTCTGACCACGAATCCGGTCCACATATATAAAAACTATCCAATCCTAAAGCAGTCCAATATGATAACAATATGATTCAATAAAACAAGATCATAATCAATGATGGTTAAACATTTGCATAAAAACGTAAGAAAATTCATGGATATCTCAAGGGTATTTCAGGGTATGTATAAGAATCGGTTTTCCGTTTGTACAAGCATCAGGTATTAGTTCAGTAATGATTTTTCAAGATATAGTTCTTTGGTGTTATAAGGATTGGTTGGGATATAAAAGTTTCTGTGTTTTCAAACAATTTTCTTCCAGTGTTTGGTGCTTGGTAGTTTTATATTTGGGGAGTAGTATCATATTTGTGTAGTTTGGTGTCTGAGGATCAACAAAGGATGGTTTACAAAGAATAAGGCTTATGACTCAAGATCGAGAAAGATCAGGGTTCAAGGGTAAGTAGTTTAAAGCACTTGCAATATAAAACATGAGTTATTTTGAATAATAGCGACATGTTATGAAACAGTTCAAAAATATTTGCGATATATCTTGAAACAAAGTTCAGAAGTACTTGCCTTACAAGGCTTTACAACTATTACTGATCAACTCTAAGCCGACTCTGCTGTTCAGGTTCTAACGTCCAACCACTAGATCCCATTGGATTCAACTTCGACACTCAGGTCTTTCTGTTGAAACTCTACTGAGCTTGTCGACTGACCACTATGTTATTTTCAGTCCATCGTCCACTTTCAGGTTCCCGACCATAACCTACAGGGTCGAAATGCCCTACGTTAGACGTCTAGGTATGCTTGACATATCCTTGCTAGCAATCTATCCACATGATATCAAATCCCGACTTGTAATTATTCGCATTACAACAACACACGCAACAATTAGGGTTCACGTTCTCAAAAATCGGTTCGGTGTTCATTTTCGGAAAAATGCATATACTCGTCATTTTACAAAATTAGGGTTATTACTTTTGGCAAAACAGTTCACCACATCATACAATCAAATTTCGTATGAAACACACATGTATATATATATAGTCACTCGACGTCCCGATAATCATAGGATACGTTCCCGTATTTTCGTAGTTCAATTTCCCGAAAATCGGGCAGCGTCTCCTTCGTTTATCGGACTACCCGTCTAATACAATCGACGTCAATTCACCACAACAATCCACAATCACAACAACCAACATCCATAATTTCCCAAATACCAATTCAATACTATTATCAATTATTATTCACATTTTACATTTATTTATTAAATTAGGACTCAGAATATAATCATCACGGTCCACCATCGGCTCGCCGGGGCTCATCGCCGATGGCGGTAAAATCCGCGGGTTCCCGATTAATTCGGGTTTCCAACGCGTATTCTACCAATTAAATATTCTCACAAATAATTAATTCCGATAATTTCAGGGATTCACTTAAATTTTTACTAAAATAATTCGAACACATACACCAAATGTTCATTCGAAAATTTCAGAAAAATGTTCGAGTAAATCAATCAAAACCCAATCGAACAAACATATCCAATTTCAGATAATCTCGAATTGAAACAGCATCACAGAGCAGAAACCACACAAAAATACACACGCCGGTCACCCTGCCGGAAAATAATCCGACGGCAACCAGAAAAAAACAAGGCATAGACCCGCTACTGACATACATGCATATATATGCGTATATATACATATACATATCATCAACACGGAATCAAACCCAAGAACCCAGAGGCCGGAAAATTCAGAAAAGTGGCCGGAAAAATACAGGCGGCGATCGGTAAACTCACCGGAACAGGGAAGTAAGAATAAAGAACGGAGAAGAGGGGACAATCAAGAGGAGATGAGAAGAGACGAAGCGAGAGAGAGATAGCGGGAGGAGAGACGAGAGATATCTAGAGAATAGAGAGATTGAATTGAGAGTAAAATTCTTAAACATCCGACACATACCCCCCAGCTGTGCCACAAACATTTGTGTGGTTAACACGTGTCCTGACTGAAAATAGCTTGTGCCTGGACCGCAATTAACAATTAACAATCCGACTTGCGGATAAACCAACTCCGAAAATTACCAGAATAGCTTTAAAATATCACAAATAATCCAAAGGTATTAAAAATAAATTTTCCATAATTTTAAAAGTATATTTGAAATGTAACTCGTACCCGTATTTATCAATTCACGATTCGAGTTGCACTTAAAACAAATTCAGAAAATTACGAAAATAATCTTAAAATGTTAAAAATATCCCGAAGTTTATAAAAACATAATTTTCATAATTTTAACACAATTTAAAATACCATTTATACCCGCTTTTATCAATAAAACGAAACAACGCGCGGGTAAAATTAATCCCGAAAATTTCCAAAATAATTTTAAAATTCTCAGAATATTCCAAACTTAAATAAATATGAGTTTCAAAATTTTTGAAGAATTTTAAAACTAAATATGGATTTTACAAATAAAAGTAATCAGAAAATTATTTAAAGAGAAATAATTAGTAAAATATTGATTTCTCAATTTTATAAAATCCTAAAAATAATTATTGTAATTATAAAATCATAAAAACAATTTTAGAAACATTCCCCATATTTATGCTAATAAATTTGCACTAAATCCACTTTTAAAAGTGAAAACAATTCAATACGATCCCATAATTAATCGTGCGGACAACCCGATACACTATAAATCACATATGGATAATAATCAAACAACACATAGCAGTCAAAACCAGCACACATATTTTATTTATTTAATGATTTCCATAATTGCACAATTAAATAATTCAAAAAGATTACACGAGTCGTTATACAAGAACTGTCAGAAATGGGATAGATGATCCCTGTATCCAGCCACTTAAGAATTTCCTTCTTCACAACTTCCTTCATGATAGGATTTAGCCTTTGTTGTTGCTCAATAGTAGGCTTGCTACCTTCCTCTATCAGAATTTTATGCATACAATAAGAAGGGCTGATTCCCTTGATATCTGCTATCGTCCAACCAATTGCCGATTTGAATTCTCTCAGAATTCTCAAGAGTTTTTCCTCGTCACTACCTGAAAGATCAGATGCAATAATAATGGGCAAAGTAGATGCATCACCTAAAAATGCATACCTCAAATGTTCAGGTAAAAGCTTAAGCTCAAGAGTAGGAGCTTCCTCAATAGATGGCTTGAGGCGCTTAGGAGCTTTGTTCATCTCCTCCATTCCAAGGGATTCAAAAGGAATATCCATCTTGTTCTTCCAGGGAGAAGTATTCAGAAATTGTAACTGCTCATCCCCTTCATCATCTTCACTATCAAAATTCCCCAACAAGGTCTTTTCTAAGGCATCAGACCTTAGCAATTGATCAAGTTCTGAAGTAACCACAGAATCAACCAACTCCACTTTTAAGCACTCCTCATTTTCCGTAGGGAACTTCATCGTATTGAACACATTAAAAGTTACATCCAGATCCAACACTCTCATGGTGAGCTCACCTTTCTGCACATCAATCAAGGTTCGGCTAGTTGCCAAGAAAGGTCTTCCCAAGATTATGGGAATCTTCTTATCCTCCTCAAAATCGAAAATTACGAAATCAGCAGGAAAGATGAGTTTATCCACCTTGACCAAAACATCCTCAACAATGCCTCGTGGATAAGTAATAGAACGATTGGCCAACTGCAAAGTCATATAAGTAGGCTTTGGATCCGGTAAGTCCAACTTCTTGAAGATTGACAAATGCATCAGATTGGTTCTAGCTCCCAAGTCACATAAGCATTTGTCAAACGACACCTTTTCAATGATGCATGGAATAGTGAAGCTTTCAGGATCTTTAAGCTTCAGAGGCAACTTCTATTGCAACACAATACTGCATTCCTCAAGAGCAACGGTCTCTAAGTCATCAAACTTCACCTTTCGAGAGAGAATACCTTTCATAAACTTCGCATAACTAGGAATTTGTTCAAGAGCTTCAGCGAAAGGTATGTTGATGTAAAGTATCTTGAACACCTCTAGAAACTTCTCAAACTGCATATCCAGCTTTTTCTTCTGCATCCTCTTAGGAAAAGGAGGTGGAGAATAGATCTGTTTCTCCCCTGTATTACCCTCAGGAGGAGTGTGCTCAACAGTAGTCTTCTTTGGTTCCACTTCTGCTTCCTTCTGCACTTCTACTTCTTCAGCCTCAACTTCAGATTCTGGAGTATTAGCTTTTTCAGGATTTGCAACATTACCAGACCTCAATGTAATTACCTTAACATGCTCCTTAGCTTACTTCTTGCCTGGCACTTCAGTATCGCTTGGAAGCATTCCAGGTTGACGATTCAGTAATGCATTAGCTTGGGTCTTGCACATGAGCCTCAACTCCTCCAATTCAGATTTTTCATTAGCTTGAGGTAGCTGCTGAAGTTGAAGTTGTTGCCTAGGGGCATATTGCAGTTGTTGAAAACCAGGAGGGTTATACTGCTTTGTTGTGTATGGCTGATAACGTTGTTGCACCGCATTCTGATTGTTGCTCCAGCTGAAGTTAGGATGATTGTGGTTATTAGGATGATAAGTGGACGGAGCTTGCTGTTGTGATCTTTGAAAGTTACTCACAAATTGAGCTGATTAGCTAGAAATAGCACACTACTCAGTTTCATGTGCCCCCGCACAAAGTTCACAAACACTAGTGATTTGATTAACTCCATAATTATCCAAAGAGTCCACTTTCATCGTCAAAGCTTGAAGTTGAGCAGCTATAGCAGTAGCTGTATCTACTTCCAGAATTCCTGCTACCTTGCCTTGCAACATTCTTTGCATAGGATTCTGGTATTCATTAGCTTCCATGAGCTCAATCAACTCATAAACTTCATTATAGCTTTTGGCCCATAAGGCTCCACCAGACGCTGCATCGAGCATAGGTCTAGATTGAGCGCCCAAACCATTATAGAAACAGTTTATAATCATCCAATCAGGCATGCCATGGTGTGGGCACTTCCTGAGCATCTCCTTATATCGATCCCAAGTCTCACACAGAGATTCTCCAGTTTGTTGTGCAAACTGAGTACCATAAGAAAGAATTTAGTGAGAAACTTTTGAGAAAGATCCTCCCATTTGGTGATAGACCCTGGTGGTAGAGAATGTAACCAGCACTTTGATTTATCCTTCAGAGAGAATGGGAAGAGTCGCAGCTTGATAGCATCGTCAGTCACCCCATTGAACTTGAAAGTGTCGCAGATCTCGATGAAATCCCTTATGTGCATGTTGGGGTCTTCTATAGGAGAACCCCCAAACTGAACTGAGTTATGTATCATCTGAATCGTGCTCGACTTGATCTCAAAAGTGTTAGCCGAGATGGCTGGTCTGATGATGCTTGACTGAATATCATTGATCTTAGGCTGAGAATAGTCCATCGAAGCCTTAGGAATTTCTGTTTGATCTCCCATCACTACTAAAGTTGGTTCCTCGACTTTCTCTTCTTCTTCTTCTACTTTCTCTTCGTCCTCAAAAACTTCCCTTCGAATCACTACAGCTTCTTTCTCGGCTTGATCCAGAGTTCTCTTACGAGCCCACGAACGCGTATGCATACACCCTCGCTAGAGTACCTGAAACATGACAAGGAAAAGAGTAGGTAAGTAATAATGTCCGAGTCAATGAACTTTAACGATCATTGATGACAAACACATAAACTAAAAGTTAACACCGAGTCCCCGACAGCGGCGCCAAAAAATTTGCAGTCACTAAACACGCGCTAAAATCAATAACACATGAACCTATGTTGGCATGGCAAGTTCTAAACCCTTAAATTCACTTTTGCTTCATTAAAGATTAACACGCTATCTTATAAGTTCGCGATGCTCATAAGACGAATAAGCACAACCAAAACTAGGTTATCATACAATCACCACACACTAAGGCTTTAAAACAAATTAACTAAAGAAATCCATAAATAAATCCGCTACAATCCCCCGATAACGATTAGCCCATAATCAGACTCATCATCAACGTGAGTTCCGATAAAAGCATGGTATAATAAACGTAGACTTTATACTGAATAATAATAAACCAAGTATGAAACAAGAGTATAGGTTCACGAATAAGAATGTTAGATATATTTGAGATGTCATGTCTAATATGATTCATGTTTAGTTTTCAGATCTTAACAAACAGGTCATATCAGGACTTACTGAAATCAGGACTTACTGGAAGTCAGAACTTAATATCAGAACTTAAGGTCATATCAGAACTTAAGTGCAGAAAGACTTTCATATAAGGAAGGAAGCTGATTTACAGTAGAAGATCGAGACTAAAACAAAAGAAGATATGCATGGAAAGAGTTTGAAGATAGGAAGACTTGTAGAAAATATCTGATTGATATATTTTAGGAGACATAATTATATTCCATATCAATTAGAAGTTATCTTGTAACTTTGTACTATATAAACACAGACTTAGGGTTTACACTATATGTGTTATCATTATCGAGAAGATTATACATTGTAACCTAGCAGCTCTTAGTGATATTTGTTCATCACTGATAGAGAATAGTTCCATTGTAACAGAGTTTATCTTATTGAATATATCAGTTTACTGTTACTTGTGTTCAAAATCGATTTAATTGTAATAACACTGTATTCAACCCCCTTCTACAGTGTTGTATGACCTAACAATTGGTATCAAAGCTTATCTGTTAACACACATACAGTAAAGATCCAAACAATCATGTTTGAAGAAGCACAAACTCCAACCAAGCCCACCAAAACTGAAGAAACTCAAAGGACTCAAAGCCACAGTCGATATGAGACTATTAGGGTTCCCATACTGAGACCTTCTGAGTATCCCATATGGAAAGTGAAGATGGCTATGTTTCTGGAAGCTACAGATCCAGAATACCTTGACAGAATTAATGAAGGACCACATAAGCCTACCAAGCTCTCTGTTATAGTTGTTGATCAACCAGCAAAGACCATACCAAAGGAGAAAGGTGAGTACACAGCTGAAGACATCTCATCTATTGCCAAGGATGCAAAGGTAAGGCATTTGCAGCATAGTGCCATTGATAATGTCATGTCAAACAGGGTAATACATTGCAAGACTGCAAAGGAGATATGGGAAGCTCTGGAGACAAGATGCCAGGGAACTGATGCAATCAAGAAGAACAGGAGGACTACACTCACTCAAGAGTATGAGCACTTTGACTCAAAAGCTGATGAGTCATTAACTGACTTATATGACAGTTTGTCAAACTCTTGAATGATCTGTCACTGGTGGACAAGGAATATGATCTTGAAGATTCAAATCTAAAATTCCTTTTAGCCCTTCCTCAAAATTGGTATTTGAAGTCTACTACCATAAGAGACAATTATGACCTTACTGAAACTACTCTTGATGAAATTTATGGTATGCTCAAGACTTATGAACTTGAGATGGATCAAAGGAGCAAGAGGCATGGAAGAAAGTCGAGGACAGTTGCTCTTAAGGCTGAGAAGGAATCTCCTAAAGTTGTTGCCTCAAAGAGGGGCAAAGGAAAGGCTCTCATCATAAAGTCTGATTTAGAGTCATTATATTCTGATAATGATGATTCAGAAACTGAAAGCTTATCTGAAATGGATGCTGATGAAGAGATGATGAAATTGTGTGCTCTTATGGTGAAGGGTGTAATATCCCATATTTTCAAATATTATTATTATTATTATTATTTGGAATTATTTACGTGATTTTATGTAAATTTTAGTGAATTATATGATCAGTGGAATTGATGTTTGGGTGTTTATATGTGATATTATTTGAGTATTTGAATTTTTATATGTCCAGAATAAAATATAGATAATTGTGATATTTTTCTGGTAATTTTTGGAGTGTTATATGATGTTATAATGATTTATGGATTTATTAATTATTTTCTGAGTAATTATAAAACTATTTTATAAAGCCGGGAATCATCCAACTTCAACTGTTTTTACGTTTTTATAACCTGAAACTCTTCCAAAAATTCCTTCCTAACCTAATCTGGTAATTCCGGACAGTTTCCGTGTTTTGACTTTTTCGATCCGAATTACGGTTTGACCCGTCGCGACCCGGCGCAAGATTTTCGATACGATAATCATTTCGGTAATCAACAAAACCCGTATTCTTGAGAGACGGGATATTTTTACATTATTTTCGTATATGGTGTTTTATGAAAAGCTCGGTTTTGATAATTATCCAATTTTGATATTAAATTATATCATTTTTATAGTTACTTAGCGGCTAAGTAATCTATTTTGGATCGTTTTGTAGTTACTTAGCGGCTAAGCAACTAATTTATCGATCCAAAACGATCCAGAACGAACCAATATTCCGTAAATATAAATAGCTTATTTCTTATTTCATTTATTTCATTTATTCATTTTCAACCAGTTAAAATACCGTAAATACGGAGAAAATCCTAGAAACCGACACGTTCCTGAAAATCAAACGCGCAAACGAAGGCGTTATCGAACTCCGATTCGAGCGTGCAGCATATCAAAACGAAGCTCTCGAAATCTTCTTTCTGAATCAATCATCAGTTTTTACCCAGAAATCAAGGTATTTTTCTGATTTAATTATTTTAATTCGAATTAAATATGGATTAAAATATGAATTTTTGTTCTTGATGTTTTTGATATGATTTGATGGCATAATCGTGTAGATTATTTCTTCCTAGTCAATTTGGTATATTATATGTTAAATTTGGAGTTCAATAACATGGGTAAATTTGAGTTTGATTCTCGGTTTACTGAAATTAGGGTTTAAATTGTATGAATGTTCTTCATTTGAATTTGGGGTTTTTATTTCTGTTAAACCTGGGTTGGATTGAATGATTTCATTAGATTACTCGTGCCTCAAGCTTTAATTTCGTACAAGGATCCTTGAGAATGGTTTCGAATTTGCTGGTTTGGTTCATCGCCGGAAAACTCGAACTCCGGTTCGATGTTGATCGGAGAAGGAGCCTGAGAGACGATGCCCTCGTATTTCCACCGGTTCTGAGTGGTGTTTTTGCTGTTAGTGTTATTTAGATGAGAAGGAAGATCCACCAACGTGTCTGTAGCCGTAATTGGGTTCGCCGGGAAACGGAACCTCGCCGGATTCTGCAATTTTCCTGCGGGTTTCTTCAGTTTCTTGACCCGTTCGGGTTGGTTTCTGACCCGGGTTTTGACCCGCCAGAAAACCCGACTTTGATTCATGCCTGTCCAGGAACATTTCTAAAACATGTTTCTGGATTTTCTTTTTTTATAAAAAATTCAAAAATCCTATTTTTAAATTCTAAAAATTCACTTTTACGTTGAAAATCATTATTTTAATTCTGAAAATTTATTTTTAAGTCAAAAATAAATCCAAATTATTTAATTTATTAATTTTAGTTGATAATTAATTATTTAATTAGTCAATTAATTTAAATATTAATTGATTAATTAATTTAAATAGTTATAAAATAATTTTAATTGATTATTTAATTAGATTTAATTATTTATTTTAGATTTAAAAATTCCGAAAAATAGTTCGAGTTTTAAAATATTATTTTAAATTATTTTCCAGGCTCGATAATTCTTATAAAATTATTTTCGGGTGTTCGAGCCCTATTATTTAGTTATAAAATGATTCGGAGACCAGTTTTAATTCCGAAAAATGTTCAAATATTCATAATAAATCAACCGTTCATCCGTTTAATACGAAACGAACGCGTACAGACTCAGAAAAATATTCCGCTTTCAATAAAAAAATACTTTCGAGACTCATATCCTTTTGTTTCGAAAGGTCGCTTCTTTTACGAATCATTCTGAGTCGATTATTGATCGATAAATCATATTTTTGACCCGATTTGAGTTTTAAACACATCGAGAAGACCCTTTTGACGAACCGAGGCATGTGTTATATGAATTATGTGATACGTGAGTTATGTGTTTACGTGCTATGTGACTTACGTATGTACGTGGGTCAAGAGTTCTGTGTTTGATTATTAGAGTTATGTGTGGGCTATCGTATGGGTAGACGATAAGGTATTGACGCGTAGTTCGTCGAGTGATTATCGTTTAGACGATTAAATTTGTATCTTTTAATTATAGATGCGAGTCTTTCAAGATGATCAGAACCAGAGGGCATGGATGAAGACTAGAATTGAACAGTGTGGAATATTCGGTTGCAGCACTGCATGAGCAGCAGACCAAAGAATTAGTAGAATAAAGATGGTGATGTTTTGAGACAGAATATCGGAATAGATGCGTCATTGCGAGTGTGACTAACTGCTAAAACCCAAAAACAAGTATCCCTATCATCATTTATTGTTCAAGTGATATTTATTTTGAAGCTTATTATACAAGTATTGATTTCCCTATTCAGTTCGTAATAGATAAATATTTTACATATCGCTGAAATAAATGATTCTGTTTTTGCAAGTACTTATATGCTATTCTATGTTCAGAATAGTCAAGTGTTTTACTTATCCAACTATCAGATTCATAAATGTTTTGGATTTTAAGAAAGATGACGTTGTTTTGGTTTTGCTGCCCAAGTTAATAGGCGAATAAAAGTTTTTAAGGGTGTCGAGTATTATGACCCCTCTCAATAAAACGTTTTAAGATTGGATGGTTGCGTAAGAGGCCGCGGCGGCGGTCCAGCAGAGAGTTAGGTATTATACAGGATATAATACCAATAGGCCAATATGTGCCTTGGGTGCCCCATTTGTTTAGTTGGATATGCTTAGACATACCGGTGTTGCTCCGCGACTGATCACCGGCGGCAACACACCGTCGTCCGAGGATTCCAATCTAAATTATTATATTGCTTTTGATAATTTTATAGAATAAATGATTTATCAATTGTTTCTGTTTTGGAATAATGGTAAAATGCATTTTTGATTTAGATTCTGATTTATGCTGATACTTACGTTGTTAAATATCAAATATGGTATTAATACAGATGATTGATGTTGACTTCCATATTTTAGCGCGGGTAGGTTGTGAACATCAAAGTTCGTATTGATATCTAATTTGATATGACAGCAAACTAAGTATTAATTTCAAGAGTTCGGTTTTGAGTAATGTTTATGATTCAATCCATAATCATTGTTTCTTGTTATTGCTGTTTACGATATTTCTATAAACACTATTTTACGAGTTTTATTCTCGTAAAAATTCAAAGTATTGCTGAAGCATTTCGCTCAAAAATATCAAAATAATTTTGAATACAATTAAGGAACCAATTCTAGGGTTCCTCAACAAAAATTTTATGATTCAACAATTATGGTTTTAAATGTTCTGCTCTAATCCAGATGTCAGTTTTATATCAAAATGACCCTATATTCGCTATAATGATCTTGCTGAGCATTTCTTTCGCTCGTACTTGCCTATTTCAAATTTAACCTCCAGTGAGGATTAGCTTGTGCTGTTTAGCTGCGTAATTCAAGGAAGCAAAGAAAAAGCTCTTGGAAGGTGGTTGGTCCAGGGTTTGCGGGCTAGTGTAAGTTTATTGTGTAAAGTTATTTATATTATATATTATAGTTGTATATTTTATTTGGGCCTAGTATACTTCATTTCGAAGTTATACTAGTGGGTTTAGTTCTGAATTGGATTTTGTTAAAAAGAGTTTTTAAAGAAAGTGGAAATTTATTTGTGGAATTTGGATATCTTGTTTCTAGAATTGTAACCTTAAAAGATCTTGGATTAGTTTGGGGTCATTTATGATAAATATCTTCCGCTGACATTTATTTATTGATTAAACGGGTTGATTTGGATTGAGGTTTCATAGTGATGACTAAATCCCTTGACCCCGGATTTGGGGGCGTTACAAGTTGGTATTAGAGCTGAGGTTATAGTAAACTAGAAACGAGAGTTTGTAGGAGTGTGTATAGTTATGTGAGGACGCTTGAGCTCATATCGAGTTCCTGTTGGACTATTGGATATAGTACCAACGAGTAAGCTAAGATAGGCGCATTCATTTGAGATGGTTGTGTTGAGCGGGACAAAACTCCTGGCAGTTGCAAACTTCTATTGTGGAATATTTCGAGGCTACTACGATTTGACGACGATGAAGATTATTGATATCCTTAACATATGAAGAAGTGTCTAGAATCGGATGACGAGTCAACAGAAGAGTTCAGATAGAAAATAAGTATTAAGATTTTGGCAATACCTTCTATTTCTATAATTCCTTTTGACATCTCTCTCAAAAAAAAGTAATTATTAGAGGATATATTCCCTAACACTCATTTTCAGTCATATCTGTGTTTTAAATGTGCCAGAGGTTATCATAAAGCCTATTTTTCAGGTTTTGATACCTCTGCCAAGTTATGATAATTTAACTTCCACTTTTCTTATTTGGTGGATAGTTTCTTGGTGATGTGACACCACTTGCTTATTTGGTGCCAGAATTTTGTTCTCTGGATTTCATTTCCTTCAGAAATATCAGCTTTGAAATCTTTTCAGTTTTATTCATCTGAGTTTGAATTCATTTTATATTCTTTTATTCTGACTGAGATGAACAACCCTAACTATAGGGGACACAAGGTATACTTGTCTGTGTGATTGGGGTTAGATGGGACGCCATCACTTGTGTGTGTTATGAATATATGAAGGTTAACAACCTTTAGTAGTGTCTTAATTTGGACACGCAATACCAAGTTCATTTGATCATATTGATCTCTCAGTTATTCTTTTATTTCAATAATATTTTTCTCAAATTCAGATTTTGTCCTGTTATGATATGAAATTCTTTTCTCTTTGTAAGTCCATGATTTTATCATCCCAAACACTTGAAGGTATGCCAATCATGTTAAGCTGATTTATCCTGGTCAAGTCAAAGCAGGGTTATGTGATGGGATTACCAAGAGCAACAGTGGACTGCGATGCGGTTATAATATCAGTGGCGTATAACGAAGTCAGTCTGTTTCTTTATTCTCTCTCTATTTATCTCTTTATCTCTCTCTTTCTTTCTCTCTATCTTTCTCTCTATTCTTCTTTCTCGCAATCAGTAAAAGTGATTCTATTGAAGAATTGGTCAAAAGGTATGTGGAAGGAACAATAATGTGGAGTGAAGCTCACGTGATAACTGTGTGGCATAAGGAATTTCAGTGTTATTTGAAATTTTGAGAAAAGTTAAGTATGCAAAATTAGAAAGTTGGCCAGAAGATCCCTAGTGCTCTCTTCAGCTGATTCTGAGGTCATAATTGTCTCTTCAAGGAATTTGATATTGAAGATTCAAATATAAAATTCCTTTTAGCCCTTCCTGAAAATTGGTATTTGAAGTCTACTACCATAAGAGACAATTATGACCTTACTGAAACTACTCTTGATGAAATTTATGGTATGCTCAAGACTTATGAACTTGAGATGGATCAAAGGAGCAAGAGGCATGGAAGAAAGTCGAGGACAGTTGCTCTTAAGGCTGAAAAGGAATCTCCTAAAGTTGTTGCCTCAAAGAGGGGCAAAGGAAAGGCTCTCATCATAAAGTCTGATTTAGAGTCATCATATTCTGATAATGATGATTCAGAAACTGAAAGCTTATCTGAAATGGATGATATTGAAGAGATGATGTAATTGTGTGCTCTTATGGTGAAGGATGTAATATCCCATATTTTCAAATATTATTATTATAATTATTTGGAATTATTTACGTGATTTTATTTGAATTTTAGTGAATTATATGATAAGTGAAATTGATGTTTGGGTGTTTATATGTGATATTATTTGAGAATTTGAATTTTTATATGTCCAGAATAAAATATAGATAATTGTGATATTTTTCTGGTAATTTTTGGACTGTTATATGATGTTATAATGATTTATGGATTTATTAATTATTTTCAGAGTAATTATAAAACTATTTTATAAAAACGGGAATCGTCCAACTTCAACTGTTTTTACGTTTTTATAACCCGAAACTCTTCCAAAAATTCCTTCCTAACCTAATCTGGTAATTCCAGACAATTTCCGTGTTTTGACTTTTTTGATCCGGATTACGGTTTGACCTGTGCGCGAACCGGCGCAAGATTTTCGATACGATAATCATTTCGGTAATCAACAAAACCCGTATTCTCGAGAGACGGGATATTTTTACATTATTTTCGTATATGGTGTTTTATGAAAAGCTCGGTTTTGATAATGATCCAATTTTGATATTAAATTGTATCGTTTGTATAGTTACTTAGCGACTAAGTAATCTATTTTGGAACATTTTGTAGTTACTTAGCGGCTAAGCAACTAATTTATCGATCCCAAATGATCCAGAACGAACCAATATTCTGTAAATATAAATAGCCTATTTCTCATTTCATTTATTTCGTTTATTCATTTTCAACCAGTTAAAATACCGTAAATACAGAGAAAACCTTAGAAACCGACACGTTCCCGAAAATCAAACGCGCAAACGAAGGCGTTCTCGAACTCCGATTCGGGCGTGCAGCATATCAAAACGAAGCTCTCGAAATCTTCTTTCTGATTCAATCATTAGTTTTTACCCAGAAATCAAGGTATTTTTTGATTTAATTATTTTAATTCGAATTAAATATGGATTAAAATATAAATTTTTGTTCTTGATGTTTTTGATATGATTTGATGGCATAATCGTGTAGATTATTTCTTCCTGGTCAATTTGATATATTATATGTTAAATTTGGAGTTCAATAACATGGGTAAATTTGAGTTTGATTCTCGGTTTACTGAAATTAGGGTTTAAATTGTATGAATGTTCTTCATTCGAATTTGGGGTTTTTATTTCTGTTAAACCTGGGTTGGATTGAATGATTTCAGTAGATTACTCGTGCCTCAAGCTTTAATTTCGTACAAGGATCCTTGAGAATGGTTTCAAATTTGCTGGTTTGGTCCATCCCCGGAAAACTCGAACTCCGGTTCGATGTTGATCGGAGAAGGATCCTGAGGGACGATGCCCTCGTATTTCCACCGGTTCTGAGTGGTGTTTTTGTTGTTAGTGTTATTTAGATGAGAAGGAAGATCCGCCAACGTGTCTGTAGCCGTAATTGGGTTCGCCGGGAAACGGAACCTCGCCGGATTCTGTAATTTTCCGGCGGGTTTCTTCAGTTTCTTGACCCGTTCGGGTCGGTTTCTGACCCGGGTTTTGACCCGCCAGAAAACCCGACTTTGATCCTTGCCTGTCCAGTAACATTTCTAAAACATGTTTATGGATTTTCTTTTTTATAAAAAATTCAAAAATCCAATTTTTAAATTTTAAAAATTCATTTTTATTTTGAAAATCATTATTTTAATTCTGAAAATTTATTTTTAATTCAAAAATAAATCCAAATTATTTAATTAATTAATTTTAGTTGATAATTAATTATTTAATTAGTCAATTAATTTAAATATTAATTGATTAATTAATTTAATTAGTTATTAATTAATTTTAATTGATTATTTAATTAGATTTAATTATTTATTTTTGATTTAAAAATTCCAAAAAATAGTTCGAGCTTTAAAATATTATTTTAAATTATTTTCCAGGCTCGATAATTCTTATAAATTATTTTCGGGTGTTCGAGCCTTATTATTTAGTTATAAAATGATTCGGAGACCCGTTTTAATTCCGAAAAATATTCAAAAATTCATAATAAATCAAACGTTCGTCCGTTTAATACGAAACGAATGCGTACAGACTCAGAAAAATATTCCGCTTTTAATAAAAATACTTTCGAGACCAAAATCCTTTTATTTCGAAGGGTCGCTTGTTTTACGAATCATTCTGAGTCGATTATTGATCGATAAATCATATTTTTGAACCGATTTGAGTTTTAAACACACCGAGTCGACCCTTTTGACGAACCGAGGAATGTGTTATATGAATTATGTGATACGTGAGTTATGCGTTTACGTGCTATATGAATTACGTGTGTACGTGGGTCAAGAGTTCTGTGTTTGATTATTAGAGTTATGTGTGGGTTATCGTATGGGTAGACGATAAGGTATTGACGCGTAGTTCGTCGAGTGATTATCATTTAGACGATTAAATTTGTATCTTTTAATTATAGATGCGAGTCCTTCAAGACGATCAGAACCAGAGGGAATGGATGAAGACTAGAATTGAACAGTGTAGAATATTGGGTTGCAGCACTGCATGAGCAGCAGACCAAAGAATTAGTAGAATAAAGACGGTGATGTTTTGAGACAGAATGTCAGAATAGATGTGTCATTGCGAGTGTAACTAACTACTAAAACCCAAAGACAAGTAGCCCTATCATCACTTATTGTTCAAGTGATATTTATTTTGAAGCTTATTATGCAAGTATGCTTTCCCTATTCAGTTCGTAATAGATAAATGTTTTATATATCGCTGAAATAAATGATTCTGTTTATGCAAGTACTTATATGCTATTCTATGTTCAGAATAGTCAATTGTTTTACTTATCCAAATATCGAATTCATAAATGTTTTGGATTTAGAGAAAGATGACGTTGTTTTGGTTTTGCTGCCCAAGTTAATGGGCGAATAAAAGTTTTTAAGGGTGTTGAGTATTATGACCCCTCTAAATAAAACGTTTTAAGATTGGATGATTGCGTAAGAGGCCGCGGAGGCGGTCCAGCAGAGAGTTAGGTATTATACAGGATATAATACCAATAGGCCAATATGTGTCTTGGGGGCCCCATTTATTTAGTTGGATATGCTTAGGCATACCGGTGTTGCTCCGCGGCTGATCACCAGCGGCAACACACCGTCGTCCGAGGATTTCAATCTAAATTATTATATTGCTTTTGATAATTTTATAGAATAAATGATTTATCAACTGTTTCTGATTTGGAATAATGGTAAAATGCAGTTTTGATTCAGATTCTGATTTATGCTGATACTTACGTTGTTGTTAAATATCAAAGGTGGTATTAATACAGATGATTGATGTTGACTTTCATATTTTAGCGCGGGTAGGTTGTGAGCATCAAAGTTCGTATTGATATCTAATTTGATATGACAGCAAACTAAATATTAATTTCAAGAGTTTGGTTTTGAGTAAAGTTTATGATTCAATCCATAATCATTGTTTCTTGTTATTGTTGTTTATGATATTTTCGTAAACACTGTTTTACGAGTTTATTCTCGTCAAAATTCAAAGTATTGCTGAAGCATTTTGCTCAAAAATATCAAAATGATTTTGAATACAATTAAGGAATCAACTATGGTGTTCCTCAACTAAAATTTTATGATTCAGCAATTATGGTTTTAAATGTTCTGCTCTAACGCAGATGTCGGTTTTATATCAAAATGACCCTATATTCACTATAATGATCTTGCTGAGCATTTCTTTCGCTCATACTTGGTTGTTTTCAAATTTAACCTCCAATGAGGATTAGCTTGCGCTGTTTAGCTGCGTAATTCAAGGAAGTAAAGAAAAAGCTCTTGGAAGGTGGTTGGTCCAGGGTTTGCGGGCTGGTGTAAGTTTATTGTGTAAAGTTGTTTATATTATATATTATAGTTGTATATTTTATTTGGGCCTAGTATACTTCATTTCGAAGTTATACTAGTGGGTTTAGTTCTGAATTGGATTTTGTTAAAAAGAGTTTTTAAAGAAAGTGGAAATTTATTTGTGGAATTTGGAAATCTTATTTCTAGAACTGTAACCTTAAAAGATCTTGGATTAGTTTGGGGTCATTTATGATAAATATCTTCCGCTGGCATTTATTTATTGATTAAACAGGTTGATTTGGATTGAGGTTTCATAGTGACGACCAAATCCCTTGACCCCGGATTTGGGGGCGTTACAAAGGGTATCACAAAGATAGCCTACAAGAAATTCAGAAAGGGAAAGAAGTTTTCCAGGAAAGGTGTAAGTTCTAATAAGAAAGGGTTCAGAAAATCTGAAGGTAAAGGAAAGTCTGACAACTCAAATGTCAAATGCTACAATTGTGGTGAAAGAGACCACATATCTCCTGACTACAAGAAAGGAAAAAAGTGACATAGGCAAGGCACTTGTCACAAAGAAGAAAAGATGGACAGACACTTCAGATTCTGAAGATGATGTGAACTATGCATTGATGGCAAATGCTGATAGCAGCCCTGAAACTACTGAATTGAAGATACCTCAAACAACTTATGCTTTTCATACTGATGATATTACTGAGTTGAGATTATATCTTAAAACCATGTTCATTAGTTATAGAGATCAGACTTTAACATGTGAAAGATTAACATCTAAAAATTCTGCTTATAAAAAGAGAAATGATTATTTACAAAAGGAGTTAGTTGTTCTTCATCAAACTAAGAAAGAAAAAAATGATGTTTTATATGTTAGAGATGAAGTGTTAAAATTAAATGAATCTCTAAAAGCTGACTTAGAAAAAGAAAGAGATATTACCAGAACTTGGACTAACTCTGGCAGATCAACTCAGAATTTATTAAGTAGTGGAAACTAGAAAGAGGGCTTAGGTTATGGAGATGATAAAAGTGAAAAAGGAACTGATCAAATTGAGCCAATTGTTGTTAAACAGACTGTTAAGCCTAAGGTAAATCCTGTTAAGTTTGTAGCTAAAACTGTAAAGTCTGATTCTGAAAAGATGAAAGAGTCTGTGACAGAAGTCAAAGATAAGTCAACTTCTGACAAATTAAAACAGGATAAACCAGTTGAAGTCAATATAGGCTTAATGACAAAGAATCAGCTTAAGCATAAGCTGAAAGAGATTAGGAATGTCAACAAGGTAAAGGAAGCTAGGAAAAATAGGAATGGAAAGGAAGGTGTGAATAAAAGCAATAATTATATGTCTGTTCCTAATGCTCCTAGAAAGAAATGCCATAATTGTGGAAACTCTAACCATCTTGCTTCATTTTGTATAAAGAATAAAGATATAAACTCTTTACCTCTTAGATCAGGAGTTAAGAGTCAGTCTGTTAGCTTTAAACCACAAAATCCTTATTTTCATTGTGGTAGTTTATGGCATTCCATTTATACTTGTAAGGAATATCATAGTCTGTACTATGATTATTATCAAATAAAACCTTCTTTGAAGAAAGTTACTTTAATTCCTTCTAGTGTAAAGTCTGATGCAAAGTCTGATATAAGTTCTGATAAATAGCATGTTAGCATAAACTCTGAAATTAAATCCGCTGCAAATGCTAACAAACTTAAAAGGCCAAAGGATCCAAGCAAGTCTGGGTCCTTAAAACTAACCATTAGTGGTCTTTGTGATTGCAGGGCAACAGGAAAGATATCCTAGTGCTGGAAAGTGGATGTTCAGGACATATGACTGGAAATAAAGCCCTGCTATCAGACTTTGTGGAGAAAGCTGGCCCAGGAGTTTCTTATGGAGATGGCAACATGGGAAAATCTCTGGGATATGGCAATATAAATCTTGGGAATGTCATCATTGAATCAGTAGCTCTTGTCTCAGGACTTAAACACAATCTGCTAAGTGTGAGTCAAATCTGTGACAGAGGTTATCATATGGATTTCTTTGAAGAACACTGTGAAGTTGTAAGCAATTCTATAGGCAAAGTGGTTCTGAAAGGTTACAGGCATGGTAACATTTATGAAGCCAGACTTTCAAAAAGTTCTGATGGTTCTGCAATTTGTCTGTTGACTAGAGCAGTAATTGAAGAAAGCTGGAATTGGCACAAAAGACTCTCTCATTTAAATTTCTACAACATAAATGAGCTAGTAAAGAAAGATCTTGTGAGAGGACTGCCAAAATCAGTATTTTCTCCTGATGGCCTTTGTGATTCATGTCAAAAGGCAAAACAAAGAAAATCTTCTTTCAAAAGCAAAACTGAATCTTCAATTCTTGAGCCTTATCACCTACTGCATGTTGATCTATTTGGTCCAGTCAATGTCATGTCTATTGCAAAGAAGAAATATGCTATGGTTATAGTGGATGAGTTCACAAGGTACACTTGGGTGTATTTCTTGCACAAGAAAAATGAAACTGCATCTACTCTAACTGATCATGTCCGACGGCTGGATAAGTTGGTCAAAGATTCTGTAAAAATTATAAGAAGTGATAATGGCACTGAGTTCAAGAATTCAATCATGGAAGAGTTCTGCAAAGAGCATGGAATCAAACAAGAATTTTCTGCACCTGGAACTCCACAGCAAAATGGAGTTGTAGAAAGAAAGAACAGGACTCTCATTGAAGCTGCACGAACTATGCTTGATGAAGCAAAGCTACCAACCTATTTTTGGGATGAAGCTGTGCAGACTGCTTGTTTTACATAGAATGCTACACTCATAAACAAGCATGGAAAAACACCATATGAGATGGTGAAGAAAAAGAAGCTAAATCTGAAATACTTTCGTGTATTTGGTTGTAAGTGTTTTGTTCTTAAGACTCATCCTGAACAGCTGTCAAAATTTGATTAAAAAACTGATGAATGATTTTTTGTTGGATATCCACTTTCCACAAAAGCCTTCAGTGTCTACAATTTAAGAACAAGGGTTGTCATGGAATCTATCAATGTATCTTTTGATGATAAGAAGATTACTGGACTTGAAGATTTCAATGATCATGATCAGCTGAGATTTGAAAATGAAGATTTAAATTCTGATGACTTAAACTCTGATCCTGTAAGTTCTGACGGGTTAAGTTCTGATGTCATTGAAATTGTGGAAACAACTCCAAAGCAAAATGCACCTGTCCAGAGGGAGCAAGCTGAAGATCCAACCATAACTCAAGACTCTCAAGAAGCATCAGAACCTGTCATTGGCTCTTCAAGTTCTGATTCATCAAGTTCTGATGAGCCAAGTTCTGATAGTTCTGGAAACTCTGATACTTCAAATCCTGAAGAATCTAACTCAAATTCTGAAGTCTCAGAGAGTATAACTACAGGGGGAGCATCAGAAAATGCTGATGGAGACAACATGGATCATGGGGGAGGATCCAGTTCTAGAAATCAACTTCCATCTGCAAGGAAGTAGACCAAATCACATACACCTGACTTAATTATTGGTGATCCTGAAGCAGGTGTCATGTAATAACCCCAAATTTTGGAATTTTTGAAACCCTTATGAATAGTGATTTTGCAGATTATGCTGAATGAGAAAACTTTTCATGCCACACTATGTAGGGGTTCTTCTATTGTTATTCTGAGATCTTATTCGTACTTTATATGGTATATAAGTGTATGTAAAGATCGTCAGAATCCAATTCCGAACACTTTAATTTTTCCCGGAAATCCACTAGATACGGAAAGAATTGAGTATAAAGTAACAGGATAAAAAGGATTTAAATTAAAGGATTATAAGAGAGGATCATAAAACGATATAATGTATTGAGAAACGTTAAGGGAACCTAAGTAATAAGATCCCGGGTATGATCCCTCAAACGAGAAACGAGAACGAAAGTTAAGCGAACCGTATAACAGATCAGCGGTCATTCGGCAAACAATTAGGAGTTAATCAAGGAGGTTAGGGATGATGAGGTCATCCAACCAATAAGAAGAGGGCAAGTAAGGGATGATGACATCATAAGCATGACATAAGCATGACATAAGGGGAAGAAGATGTGGTTGAATGATAACCACACAAAGTTCAAGGTTAATAAGGTAATTAACCAAAATCAAAACAAAAAAAACAACCAAGGCAAATCAAAACAAATCACAAAAAACACAAAACACTCCATTTTCTTCATGAAGCTCTCGGCTTCTTTCTTAGCAAAAGGAAAGTCCAAGCTCCTCCACTTGCTAATTTACAAGGTAATTATCCTAGCTTCTCCTAGTTAAGTTACATACTTCCTAGAAATCTTAGCTTCAAAATCCTTTCCTAGCATTTCCTATAAATCATTCAAGAAGATGGTGAATAGTACTTTGTGGAAATTAATTTTTGTGTTCTTGATTTTTTTGAAAGAACAAGCTTGTAGGAGGTTAGATTAAGGCTTCCATGGGCATTCCAACGATCTTTCATGGATTAAAAGCTTCAAGGAAGGTATAAATCTTCATTATCTTAGCATTTAGTTGTTTGGTATAAATGATTATGATGATGGAATGAGAGATTAAGTGTAGTCGTTGTTTTGTCATGTTGAGATCTTAGTAGTTAAGTGCTTTTGTTGATTTTGGAGTTAAAAAGTAGCACTAGTTGTTATTGATAATTCATGGTATGATTTGAGCTTGGTTTAAATGGTTTAAAGTGGTTGATGAGTGATATGGTCATATGGTTGTATTGGGATTGATTGGTGATGATTTGGTGTTGAATTGGTTGGTAAAATTTTGGGAAATCGCGTAAACATAGCCGTCGTAATGTCCGATTTACTTTAGGCTGTTTTTGTTCTTAACATTAGGACCCGTGAACTCACTGCTAGGTTTTTACCATTGCCATGATTAGATAGTTCATGTTACGTGCTTTGTTTTGATATGTGGTTCGTTTGAATCCGATGTACGGTTTAGGAGAAACAGCCGTTTTAAGTAACGGCGTTTCGCAACCGAACCATTACCCCTCGCCTTACTTTGAAACCTTGGTTAAGGACCTTAAATGACTAATTGGGGTAAGAAACAATTATGTAAAGTGTATTAGGCAGTTGGTAAGGTACTCGCGAAAGAATCTCCTTAAAACCCTTAATAGTTAATTTATTAAAAATGGTGGAGCCGAAGGTACTCGAGCGACTTAAGTAAATCGTTAAGCGCAAAAGCAAACATTAGGACTCTAAATAGTTAAAGTCTAGTTTCTTAAGCAACCGGGGTTTAATTCCGACTTATGTTGTTGTTCATAGGTTATCGGACCCACTCTAAGCTTAAGGCTATCCGGGAGCACTCAGGCAAGTTTTCTACCCGTTATACTGTTGTTGTGATGTATATATGTATATGCATTATCTTGCGATAAATGCATGTTGCTTAGTTAGCAAATTCTTGCGATATATTGTAGCATGTGATATGGAATATATGCATGCTTGGTTCGTAATCTTGATATCTAATTGATGATTCTATTGCTTATAAGTTGCATAATACCTATGCTAGAGATAAGCAGTAGTCGTATATACCCTTAGTATAGGGGACCCCAAGGTGAACTTTTTCTAAAACCGGGAGGCGAGGCTCCCGAGTATATTATATATATATATATATATATATATATATATATATATATATATATATATATATATATGAATAGTTTTTTTAAAAACTATTAATCAAATAAGGTTAATTCGATAACTTTATATTATTAATGAATATTACTTGAATATTCATTCGAGGACTTATGACTCCTTTATATTATTAATGAATATTACTTGAATATTCATTCGAGGACTTATGACTCATTTATATTATTAATGAATATTATTTTGAATATTCATTCGAGGACTTATGACTCCGTTTATTCTATTTAATGAATATTATTTTGAATATTCATTCGAGGAATTATGACGCGGTTTATTTTATTTAATGAATATTATTTTGAATATTCATTCGAGGACTTATGACTCGGTTGATTTTATTTAATGAATATTATTTTGAATATTCATTCGAGGGCTTATGACTCCGCTTATTTTATTAAATAATATTCTTTATTTTGTTAAAGAATAATGTGTCGATAATCAAACTTACTTTTGATTATTCAAATAAAGATAGTACTTTCGTATAAGTATATCTTTGGTTATTTAATATTCATTTTAAGTATGAGTTTTAACACTTCTACTTCGATTATTTTTATAGAGATTATCCTTTTTGGGAATATTATTTAAATAATAATATTCAGATATTTTCTAATATATTGGGACTGATTTATTTTAATAAATCAGCAGTACTCCAAACATTCTTAAAAATGTTTGGAGTCTTCGAAATGATTTTAAAAGTTAGAGCGGATCCCAAAACTCATTTTTATATTTAAGATCTTCCTTTCGAAGGGGATTTAAATATTCGCTCAAAACCTGAGGGATCCGGCTCTGTAGTGTATTTTATATTCGCAACGAGGTTGTTGTTTTGATAAATGAATTGATTACTTACCCAAAGTTCGGGAAGTGAGTCCATCTATTGAGTCGGCATAAGCAACATGGGCTCGGTGGGCGTCCATGAAAGTGTAAGTGGCTCAGTGGGAGTCCATCAAATGCGTAAGTGGCTGAGTGGCAGTCCAGCATAAGGTCCTATTGCGGCCAGGGTGATGACCAGTGGGGAATTCGTCCATCTACTAGTAGAAAAGGTTACTTATTGGTATCTTTGCCTGATCAGCAAGATATCAGGTTTATGCCAAGGTTTTCTCCTTTCCAAATTCATTGGATATTGCAACTCTGTTCATAATTTTCATAACAGAGGTGTTCAAGGAGTGTTGAAATGTATATATATAAGTGTATATATATATCGGGACTTAATGAAGTACCTCGTAACTTCATTATTTATAATGATATTCAAAGATTGAATCTATTCAAATCTTGTCTTGTAGTCTCATCAGTGTGATGAACTTTTGAAACTGGTTATAACTTGAACGGTGGTAGTTCAAGCAGTATTTGGAAAAGATATAAGTATATTAGAGTATCTTGTAACTTCATCTCTTAAACTTATATCTGGTTAATGATTATCTTATGCATGACAAAGATTTTCATAAAAACGTTGAGACAAGGTTAGATATATGAGATCACCTTGCAACGATATTTTTATACAGTTATAAACTGGAATTCTGTGTATATTAGGCATGGAAGAGGACTTCCAAGATTTTGAAAAGTATATAAGTATATATACTGAATATTTTGCGACTTCGTCGCATTAAGATATCAAACTTGGTTCATTTCTTCTTGACCAAGACTTTCATGAGTACTATGAGAATGCTCATATATTGTTAATTATTATACTTATTATTTCGGTGGGCTTGTTGCTCACCCTTGTTTTCTTCTTCATCACACAACAACAGATAGAAAAGATGAACAGGACCAAGCTCCCGATTCGCAAGAGGTTAGGAAATGTTCCGCAGTTTCCTGTAGGCGTTGATGCCGTTATAGCCGAGGTAGGATCTACCAATAGGCTAGGCTTTCAACTTTTGATGTACCAGATTATGTATATTTATGAATTATAATAATGGCAAAGAAATGTAAATTTATTTAGAAACTTTTGAGGTGTAATGGCGTATAATTGTGGAATAAAATGACTTATGTTATTTTTGGGTATTCATCTCTAAGACTATAACTTGCGGTGTGTGTTTATTGTGGGGTCACAGTACAGAGTAGTTGATTATTTATTAAGATTGGGTGTTATTAAGGGAAATGGAACTCGTGACAACCCGGATCCCCGACCCCGGATTTGGGGGGGTTACAGAAGTGGTATCAGAGCAAAGCGTTATAAACCTCAGAGATGATATGACGTTAGGATAATAAGTTCACTAAGATAATAAGAACTCTTGCCAAGTTCATAGTCGGGCTACCTAACGTAGTATTGACAGTTAAAACCCTTATGGGAACCCTTATAAATATCGTGATAGAAGCGTACTTCGTTATCGTATATGGTAGTGGGACTCTGAACCCTAAGGTTGAGGAGCAACAACGTGATGATATTTTATTAATTATTGGAGATCAGATTGTGGATTCGATAGAGCGTCCTAACGCGGGACCGGATGATGTTCATATTGAGGATGTAGCGGTTGAGGATGTTGTCCTAGAAGGGATTGTTGCTAAGAAGAATCCCGTGGAGGATCCTGAAAAGAATGAATAAAGGACCACTGATGAATTGATGACCATGGTTAGGTCGACTACCAGAGGTAGGATTGGTCGGTCACTACCGGAGGTTCGTTCAAGTTTGTAAAGATAGTAGCCCTTTAACGCGGCTTACTCGCAAGACTGAGAAGTTCGAATGGACAGAGAAATGCGAGAACAGCTTTCAAGAACTGAAGCAAAGGTTGGTGACGGCACCTATGTTGGCGTTGCCGGATGGAAAAGGAGATTTTGTGATGTGTAGTGACGCTTCGCATAAGGAATTAGGGTGCTTCTTATACAGCACAACAAGGTAATCGCGTACGCGTCAAGACAATTAAGGGAATATAAAATTCGATATCCCCACCCATGAGCTTGGGCTCGTGGCAATAGTTTTGCCCTAAAGATTGGAGGCACTACTTGTATGGAGAGAAGTGAGAGATTTACATAAGCCATAAGTGCTCTAGTGCATTTTCACGCAGAAAGAGCTCAACATATGCCAGAGGAGGCGGTTAGAGCTAGTCAAGAATTATGATTGGGAGATTCTTTATCATTCTGGGAAAGCCCATGTGGTGGTTGATGCCCTTAGTAAAATGGAGAGACTCAAGATAATAATGTCTTTGGGAGAGTTTATAAGAGATTTTGAGAAAATGGAAATAGAAGTGAAGGTAACCGGAGCCGGTACCGAAAAGCTGTTTGAGATGGCAATACAGTCCGAATTATCGGAAAAGATCATATTGTGCTAGAAAAAGTGATGAATGAAGGCAGAGAGCCAACAAATAGATATGAGATTAATACCGAGAAAGATGATAAGGGAATAATGAGGTATTCCTATAGAATTTGGGTTCCAAATGTTCAAGAGCTTAAAGATGAGATCTTAGATGAAAGTCATAGTTCAGGGAATAAGATTTAGGGCAAACCCTGAATGTGATAGTCAGGGAGGACGCCATCAAGATAGAAGGAACCCATAACATAATGAAGTGGAAAATGAGGATTTTAACGTATAAGATAACCCCAAGTATGGGAGAAGGATGAAACATTTCATACTAAGGAAACAGAAAGTCGAGTAAGGAAAGGAGACTTGAGACGGTACTCCTATACGGCAATTCATGGACCTGTCTAAAAAGAACTTAGACTATTATCCCCAACCACCACCTTGAGGAAACAATGCGGTAGGAAATTCTTTCATGACCTTTAAGTCGCTAAGCTCTCAGAGTTCCAAGGAACAGGTTGACCCAGTCGAGGAAAGAGCCTGGCTAAAGGAAATACAGGAATCATTTGAGATTCTAAATGATTGACGAATCACAAAAGACTGTTTTGTCACTTACCCCCTAAGAGAGAGGCCACCCACTGGTGAAAGACCAAAAAAGGCACGGAGCCAGAGGTTAGAATAAACTGATTAAAGTTCAGTTAATTGTTTTCGGGAAAGTAATTCCCAAGGTTATGGAGATAGTGTAAAAGCTTTAGAGCCAGAACAAAGGCGGACGAGTATAATGAATTATGAATCTAAGATTGTAAAAGTTGTCAAGATTTGTTCTGAGGACTAGAATCCCAGAACGACGTGATATTTGAAATCAATGATTAGTGGGTTCGTGAAATGATTGTAATAGAAAAGACAATAAAAAGAAACTGAAGTGGAAAGGAAAATAAAGACAATAGAATTTGAGGAATGATAAGGGAGTTGGGTATGAGGAAACCCTAAAGACTCGTAGCAATAGAAATAGAAAAGTATGTAATCGTCAGGATAAGGGTGATTCACCATGAGTTAAAGTTGATTATTGAAGGCATAAGAGATATATATATTGTACCACCTTTAAGTTGGGAGGATTCGAGGAAACCTTGAGATAGTTCGAAGGATAAACAATGAGACGCGGATAGATAGAGGAGACAAGAAAGTAAGAAATTAGGAAAATTGGATGAAGGAAGTGACCTTCAAAAATGTGAAGTGTAAGACCGGGGGCATGATACCCAGAAAGGGAGACACCAAGTATAAAAGATATCCCAACATTGAGATGACTGTTGAGATAAACAACAAAAGTAAATAAGGAATTATTAAGAAGAAGTTCACGTTGGACACGACCAATATCTTCCAGAACATCCATGTGATCATTACCAAATCCGGAAAGAAAAGCGGATAACCATTTTAATCTTTTGGAGGCCATATGGATTGACCTAAACTTGAATAAGGATGCTATTGTGAAATTTGGTATAGACTATCGAGGTGGAAATGATTGAATAAGATACCCTAATCAGGAATTAATGACTTTATTTATCCATGTAAGGATGCAAGTACTTTTTTTAAAAAAAGGTGGAATTAAGGATATAACCTCAATAAATTGAAATGAATCCTAGGAGAATGCATAAAGGTTGGCATTTCACCCTTAATAGGGGTAGTATGAGTTTTGACAGTATGAATTGGAAAGGATTAAGGTAACAACAATCTTTAAGAATCAGTGGAGAAATTTTTCAGAAGTATATAGACAATGATTCTAGTATTAGTAAATGGTATTTTGATATGCCCTGTATCTAGGGAATACAGGAGGAACGATTGAAGGATAACCTTAGAGGTTTTACAAGGAGAAAGGTAATATTCAAAATTCTCAAGAGTAAAAATGTTGATAAAGGAAATACGACGTAATTATAATGATGCCAAGTGGGGCACGTGTTAAACCACGAGAAAGTATGGATCGAACCAGTAATGGTCAAAATTGTTCAGGGCAATTAGGACCTAAGACAAAAGATGTTCTAAGTACGATCGAGAGTCAGTCGCGATAATGATTAACCTCTAAAGACTGAGGCAATAACTTATGGAAAAATGGTGATATTTTTTTACTCATCAGATTCTTAGGAAAACATCTTCACATAAGCAGTGATTGAAATGAGGTAGAAAATTTATTTGGAGGTGGTTAAAATGACATTGACTGTAAGGAAATTTTACTATCAGGAAAGGCCAAAGAGGTGGCCGACACTTTAAAGGTAAGAGCATAATTATAGGCGCTTGTGCCAGAGGAATACAGTGATAATGGTTGAAGTCGTAAAGGTTGTATTATGGTTTGAAAGATTGACATTCCTTCTGATGACTGTGCAATACCCAACCGTAATAGTAGTTGGTAAAGGTTTAATTCGTGTAATCGCCATGAGCGGGCTATCTATCTTAGAAGGTCCTATCTTGAGAATAATCCAGGACCATATTTCAAAAAGGACTAAATGAACCTTTGAGTTAAGTCTTATATTGAAGGCATATGATTAGGAATAGTATTAACCTGCTATCGTTGCTCTGACTGAAACTCTTCTGCAATTTTATCTACTTCATGTCATGTATGTATGTCAGGATTAGGAGTGTTCTTCATGAATCAGGAATGGTGATTATGTTACCTCCTTAGAAGGATTTGATACAACATGTATGGACTCCGTATGGTTAGATATTAAGATTTCATGGAACGTGAATGACGACAGTAGGTCAGTAGTGGACCATAGTAATGCAGCAATGATTCTGCGAGTAATGGGCTGATTACAACCGTGAGAGTTGTATTGGAATGGATGTTGAGATTGAGTACCACTAATCGGGTCGTGGTAGTGTATAAGTTATCATTGATAGACTAATTAAGTAGAGTATCTACCTATTGAATATTTATTCCCTCTTATGAAAAGAGAGTCGTATTACTATATGAGGAAGGTTGCGGTGCAAGTATAGAATTCTAGTAACGATGATGTCTAGAATGAGATCCCAGATTCGATTTTCGATATCGAGGGAGTTTCAAAGGTGATTGTGTATAAGCTCGAGGAAGAGCAAGGGTCCATAGAATGATGGATGGAATAGTAAATATTTAAGCATGTGAAATGCGATGCGATAATACTTGATATATATACACATATGTTTTGTTCTCCTATGACAAACCTCTATAGTTCAGAGGTAGGTTCCAAGCCAGATATTTTGTGGCAGTATATTTTTTTTTTCATAAATACAATTCTCTTCAATTCGTTCTTTTCTCTTCTTTTCATTTCATATAAACTGAGAAGAACAACCCTTCCAGAAGGGGAGGTATTGCCGAATGACTATCTATCTGTGTGATAGAAGCCGAGTAGGATACCAGCTATTGTTTAATTGTTTGTCAAGTACTAAAGGCTGGCCACCTTTTGTACTAACTATGCAATAGAACAAGTGTTCATGATCATAGTGGTCTCTCAACAAATTCCTTTACTTCTATATGATTGATCAAACTTTGGAAAATAAAAACAGCTGGAAAAGGAGTAATAAAGTTGTGGTAGTATTCAGAATGGAAACACATTCGTGATACTAAGGTTGACGTGGTTATTAAAAGGTTATAGAACGCTAACGAGCAAAAGTATAACCAGTATAATATTAGGAACGGAAGGTAGTAGCGATTACAAACTGGAAAAGAATGGGTATTGAGAAGCAAAAGCTCTAATGCTAAAAGCTATAATGAGAGTCTGTGCAATAGACTTGAAAGAAATTGGAATGATCACTTAACACGGATTGAGTTTTCTTACGACAATAGATCATATGTCATTATTGAGATGTCGCCTTATGAGATCCTTGAGGGAAGACAATGTCGATCTCCCTTATGTTAGGATGAAGTTGTAGAGCGCAAGATGCTCGGACCCGCAGTAGTCCAAAGGACCAAGGATATAATAGATCTAATCAAAGGACGGCTGGTAGTAGCCCAAGATGGACATAAGAAGTATGTTGATTTGACACGAAAGGACAAAGAATAGGAAGTAGGGGACCTAGTGTTTTTAAAGGTATCCCCTTGGAAACCCTTGGAAAGGATTGATGAGGTTCGGAAAGAAAGGAAAGCTAAGTCTACAATTTGTTAGACCCTTGGATATATTAAGACGTATTGGGAAGCTAGCATATGAGCTAGCCCTACCCCCGAACATGTAGCAAGTTCTTAACGTGTTCCATGTATCAATGTTAAGGAAGTGTAATTCGGATGCCAGATAAATAGGGGCATATGAGCACATAGACATGCAACCCGACGTAACCTATATGGAGCAACCAGGAAGGGTTATAGAGTGAAAAGGAACAAGTGCTTAAGAGAAGGGTAGTCAAACTATTCAGAGTTTGATGGAAGAACCACAATGTGGGAAAATTTACTCGAGAGTTAGAAAGTGCAATGTTAAGAGAGTATCCCTATTCATTTTCTATCTGATTCCGGGACGGAATCCTTTTAAGGAGGGGAGACTGTAATAACCCCAAATTTAGGAATTTTTGAAACCCTTATGAATAGTGATTTTGCAGATTATGCTGAATGAGAAAACTTTTCATGCCACACTATGTAGGGGTTCTTCTATTGTTATTCTGAGATCTTATTAGTACTTTATATGGTATATAAGTGTGTGTAAAGATCATCAGAATCCAATTCCGAACACTTTGATTTTTCCCGGAAATCCACTAGATACGGAAAGAATTGAGTATAAGGTAACAGGATAAAAAGGATTTAAATTAAAGGATTATAAGAGAGGATCATAAAAGGATATAATGTATTGAGAAAGGTTAAGGGAACCTAAGTAATAAGATCCCGGGTATGATCCCTCAAACGAGAAACGAGAACGAAAGTTAAGCGAACCGTATAACAGATCAGCGGTCATTAGGCAAACAATTAGGAGTTAATCAAGGAGGTTAGGGATGATGAGGTCATCCAACCAATAAGAAGAGGGCAAGTAAGGGATGATGACATCATAAGCATGACATAAGCATGACATAAGGGGAAGGAGGTGTGGTTGAATGATAACCACACAAAGTTCAAGGTTAATAAGGTAATTAACCAAAATCAAAACAAAATAAAACAACCAAGGCAAATCAAAACAAATCACAAAAAACAGAAAACACTCCATTTTCTTCATGAAGCTCTCGGCTTCTTTCTTAGCAAAAGGGAAGTCCAAGTTCCTCCACTTGCTAATTTACAAGGTAATTATCCTAGCTTCTCCTAGTTAAGTTACATATGTCCTAGAAATCTTAGCTTCAAAATCCTTTCCTAGCATTTCCTATAAATCATTTAAGAAGATGGTGAATAGTACTTTCTTGAAATTAATTTTTGTGTTCTTGATTTCTTTGAAAGAACAAGCTTGTAGGAGGTTAGATTAAGACTTCCATGGGCATTCCAAGGATCTTTCATGGATTAAAAGCTTCAAGGAAGGTATAACTCTTTATTATCTTAGCATTTAGTTGTTTGGTATTAATGATTATGATGATGGAATGAGAGATTAAGTGTAGTAGTTGTTTTGTCATGTTGAGATCTTAGTGGTTAAGTGCTTTTGTTGATTTTGGAGTTAAAAAGTAGCACTAGTTGTTCTTGATGATTCATGGTATGATTTGAGCTTGGTTTAAATGGTTTAAAGTGGTTGATGAGTGATATGGTCATATGGTTGTATTGGGATTGATTGGTGATGATTTGGTCTTAAATTGGTTGGTAAAATTTTGGGAAATCGCGTAAACATAGTCGTCGTAATATCCGATTTACTTTAGGCAGTTTTTGTTCTTAACATTAGGACCCGTGAACTCACTGCTAGGTTTTGACCATTGCCATTATTAGATAGTTCATGTTACGAGCTTCGTTTTGATATGTGGTTCGTTTGAATCCGATGTACGGTTTAGGAGAAACGGTCGTTTTAAGTAACGGCATTTCGCGACCGAACCATTACCCCTCGCCTTACTTTGAAACCTTGGTTAAGGACCTTAAATGACTAATTGGGGTAAGAAACAATTATGTAAAGTGGATTAGGCAGTTGGTAAGGTACTCGCGAAAGAATCTCCTTAAAACCCTTAATGGTTAATTTATTAAAAATGGTGGAGCCGAAGGTACTCGAGCGACTTAAGTAAATCGTTAAGCGCAAAAGCAAACGTTAGGACTCTAAATGGTTAAAGTCTAGTTTCTTAAGAAACCGGGGTTTAATTCCGACTTATGTTGTTGTTCATAGGTTATCGGACCCACTCTAAGCTGAAGTCTATCCGGGAGCACTCAGGCAAGTTTTCTACCCGTTATACTGTTGTTGTGATGTATATATGTATATGCATTATCTTGCGATAAATCCATGTTGCTTAATTAGCAAATTCTTGCGATATATTGTAGCATGTGATATGGAATATATGCATGCTTGGTTCGTAATCTTGATATCTAATTGATGATTTTATTGCTTATAAGTTGCATAATACCTATGCTAGAGATAAGCAGTAGTCGTATATACCCTTAGTATAGGGGACCCCAAGATGAACTTTTTCTAAAACCGGGAGGCGAGGCTCCCGAGTATATTATATATATATATATATGAATAGTTTTTTTAAAAACTATTAATCGAATAAGGTTTATTCGATAACTTTATATTATTAATGAATATTACTTGAATATTCATTCGAGGACTTATGACTCCTTTATATTATTAATGAATATTATTTTGAATATTCATTCGAGGACTTATGACTCTGTTTATTCTATTTAATGAATATTATTTTGAATATTCATTCGAGGACTTATGACTCCGTTTATTCTATTTAATGAATATTATTTTGAATATTCATTCGAGGAATTATGACTCGGTTTATTTTATTTAATGAATATTATTTGAATATTCATTCGAGGACTTATGACTCGGTTGATTTTATTTAATGAATATTATTTTGAATATTCATTCGAGGGCTTATGACTCCGCTTATTTTATTAAATAATATTCTTTATTTTGTTAAAGAATAATGTTTCGATAATCAAACTTACTTTTGATTATTCAAATAAAGATAGTACTTTCGTATAAGTATATCTTTGGTTATTTAATATTCATTTCAAGTATGAGTTTTAACACTTCTACTTCGATTATTTTTATAGAGATTATCCTTTTTGGGAATATTATTTAAATAATAATATTCAGATATTTTCTAATATATTGGGACTGATTTATTTTAATAAATCAGTAGTACTCCAAACATTCTTAAAAATATTTCGAGTCTTCAAAATGATTTTAAAAGTTAGAGCGGATCCCAAAACTCATTTTTATATTTAAGATCTTCCTTTCGAAGGGGATTTAAATATTCGCTCAAAACCTGAGGGATCCGGCTCTGTGGTGTATTTTATATTCGCAACGAGGTTTCTGTTTTGATAAATGAATTAATTACTTACCCAAAGTTCGGGAAGTGAGTCCATCTATTGAGTCGGCATAAGCAACATGGGCTCGGTGGGCGTCCATGAAAGTGTAAGTGGCTCAGTGGGAGTCCATCAAATGCGTAAGTGGCTGAGTGGCAGTCCAGCATAAGGTCCTATTGCGGCCAGGGTGATGACCAGTGGGGAATTCGTCCATCTACTAGTAGAAAAGGTTACTTATTGGTATCTTTGCCTGATCAGCAAGATATCAGGTTTATGCCAAGGTTTTCTCCTTTCCAAATTCATTGGATATTGCAACTCTGTTTATAATTTTCATAACAGAGGTTTTCAAAGAGTGTATGAAATTTATATATATAGGTGTATATATATCGGGACTTAATGAAGTACCTCGTAACTTCATTATTTATAATGATATTCAAAGATTGAATCTATTCAAATCTTGTCTTGTAGTCTCATCAGTGTGATGAACTTTTGAAACTGGTTATAACTTGAACGGTGGTAGTTCAAGCAGTATTTGGAAAAGATATAAGTATATTGGAGTATCTTGTAACTTCATCTTTTAAACTTATATCTGGTTAATGATTATCTTATGCATGACAAAGATTTTCACAAAAACGTTGAGACAAGGTTAGATATATGAGATCACCTTGCAACGATATTTTTATACAGTTATAAACTGGAACTCTGTGTATATTAGGCATGGAAGAGGACTTCCAAGATTTTGAAAAGTATATAAGTATATATATTGAATATTTTGCAACTTCGTCGCATTAAGATATCAAACTTGGTTCATTTCTTCTTGACCAAGACTTTCATGAGTACTATGAGAATGCTCATATATTGTTAATTATTATACTTATTATTTCGGTGGGCTTGTTGCTCACCCTTGCTTTCTTCTTCATCACACAACAACAGATAGAAAAGATGAACAGGACCAAGCTCCCGATTTGCAAGCGGTTAGGAAACGTTCCGCAGTTTCCTGTAGGCGTTGATGCCGTTATAGCCGAGGTAGGATCTACCAATAGGCTAGGCTTTCAACTTTTGATGTACCAGATTATGTATATTTATGAATTGTAATAATGGCAAAGAAATGTAAATTTATTTAGAAACCCTTTTGAGGTGTAATTGCGTATAATTGTGGAATAAAATAACTTGTGTTATTTTTGGGTATTCATCTCTGAGACTATAACTTGCGGTGTGTGTGTTTATTGTGGGGTCACAGTAAAGAGTAGTTGATTATTTATTAAGATTGGGTGTTATTAAGGGAAATGGAACTCGTGACAACCCGGATCCCCGACCCCGGATTCGGGGATGTTACATGTCAGAACTAGAACTGCAACATTAAATGAATGTCTCTATCATTCTTTTCTATCTCAGACTGAACTAAAGAAAGTGGAAGAAGCTCTTCAAGATGCTGATTGGGTGCAAGCAATGCAGGAAGAGTTAAATGAATTTGAAAGAAATAAAGTATGGACCCTAGTGCCAAGACCAAAGAACAGATCAGTTGTTGGCACAAAAAGGGTGTTCAAAAATAAAACTGACAGTGATGGAATAATTACAAGGAACAAAGTAAGGCTGGTTGCTAAAGGCTACTCTCAACTTGAGGGTATTGATTATGATGAAACATTTGCACCAGTTGCTAGATTGGAAGCCATAAGAATCTTTTTGGCTTATGTTGCACATAAAAAGTTTAAAGTCTTTCAAATGGATGTGAAAAGTGTTTTTCTCAATGGAGAATTGGAAGAAGAGGTTAATGTTGAACAACCTCCAGGCTTTGTAGATTCAAAATTTCCAAATCATGTCTACATGCTTGACAAAGCACTTTATGGCCTTAAGCAAGCTCCAAGAGCATGGTATGAGACTTTAGCTCAATTCCTTCTGGAAAATGGATTTCACAGGGGTACAATTGATAAAACACTGTTCTACCTCAACCATGGAAAGGACTTACTTTTGGTACAAATATATGTTGATGATATCATATTTGGTTCTACAAATGCCAAACTCTGTGAAAGGTTTGCAAATCTAATGCAGTCAAGATATCAAATGAGTATGATGGGAGAACTTAGTTATTTTCTGGGACTTCAAGTCAAGCAAAATGAAGAAGGTACTTTTATCAATCAATCCAAGTACACCAGAAATTTACTGTAGAAATTTGGAATGCAAGACTGTTCAACTGCATCCACTCCCATGGCCACTGCAACTAAATTAGATAAAGATACTAGTTCATCAGTAGATATTACTAACTACAAAGGTATGATTGGCTCTTTACTCTATTTAACTGCAAGTAGACCTGATATCATGTATGCTACCTGTCTTTGTGCAAGATTTTAGGCTGATCAAAGAGAACCTCATCTAATATCTGTGAAAAGAATTTTCAAGTACCTCAAGGGTACAGCTGATCTAGGATTGCGGTATCCTAGAGAATCGGATTTTAAGCTAATAGGTAACTTAGATGCAGATTTTGCAGGATGCAAAATAGACAGGAAAAGCACTAGTGGAAGCTGCCAATTTCTTGGAGGCAGATTAGTTTTTTGGTTTAGCAAGAAACAGAAATCAATTTCCACATCAACTGCAGAAGCAGAATATATTGCTGCAGGAAATTGTTGTGCACAGATTCTTTGGATGAAGAATCAGTTATTGGATTATGGGTTAGAATTTTCTAAAATACCTATTTACTGTGATAATCAAAGTGTTATTGCTATGACAGGTAATCTAGTTCAACACTCGATGACAAAGCACATCAGCATTAGGTACCATTTCATAATGGAACATGTGATGGAAGGTACAGTGGAATTGCATTTTGTTCCAACAGATCAACAACTAGCAGATATCTTCACAAAACCACTCTGTGAAGCTACTTTTACAAGGCTGGTAAATAAACTTGAAATAGTTGCAGGTTCTTTCTCTAATTCTGCTTAGTTTTTGTTCTCATGCATCAGGCTTTATGATCAGTGTTTACAGATTGTCTTATCTTCATGTAATTTGTACTTAAATTGAAATACATTAAATGATGATTCTATTCTGATATGGATCTATATACTGTAATATCCGGAATATATCGTGTAATTATTTTTCTAATAAATAATTATTATATGTGTTCAGTATCTTTTCTGTGAATTATTTGCTAAGTGTTAAATGTGTTTGGATGTTTAAAAATAATATTAATTGAGTATTTTAATTTTTATATGTCCAAAATAAAATATAGATAATTTTCATATCTTCTTAATTATTTTTATGTTGATTTATGATTTTATAGGAAATATATGGATTTTATAAAATCTTTTTCCGTGTATTTAAAAACTATTTTATACAAACGGGAACTAATCGACGTCATCCGTTGTTACGTTTTTATAACCCGAAACTCTTCTGAAAACTCCTTCCTAACCTAATTGCAATATTCCGAGAATTTTCCATGTTTCGACTTTTTCGATCCAGCGTATAATTTGTCCTGCGCGGGTCCCGGCACAATATTTTCGATACATTATTCATTTCGGTAAATCAATAAAACTCGTATTTTCGATAAACGGGATCTTTTTATTAAACTATCACAATTATCACCTCGTAATACGTGTAACCAGGCGCTGAGACCAAGACCGCAGTACAAATTGTACTGATTTGGATATTTATCCTGAAAACTGATACCGTTTAGATCAGTTTTTATAAATAAACGTACCATTTTGTATCTGGAATGATACAACGGGATACTAATTATCCGTAAATATAAATAGCCTTTACCGTATTTTATTTCGTATCGAAAATCATTTGCAGACAATAATTATATAATTGTCCAGAGAAAATACCTATATTCATAAACCTTTCTGAGAATCAAACTACTATTTGGAGGTGTTATTGAAATCTGCTCGGGAAGCTCTAGTAACCAAAACAGAGGTTTTGAAGAGTACTATCAGATTATACAAGTTCCAAAACTGCATAATCAAAGGTTTATTTTCTGGAAGTTCTAATTATTTTTATTAAAAATATGAATTTTTGTTCGAATGATTGTTTGAATGATTTGATGATTGCATGTTGTAGAGCTTGTTTTCCTGATGATTTTCATATGTCATATGACTGATTTGGAGTTCAATAACATGTTCAAAATTGAGTTTAATCTTCGAATTTTAAAATTAGGGTTTATAACCTGTATGAATGTTTTAATTGAAATTTGGGGCTTTTTGATTTAGGGGTTATTATCTGTTGTGTTATAGTGGGTTGTGTTCCTTATGAAATTTGCAATCGATTGGTATATAGCTCGTTAACAGATGATGTCTGAATCTAAGGGAGTTGTGTTTTGAAGTTTTCGTCGATTCGCCGGAAACCGACGATGTTCTTGGCCATTTTTCGGCCAAGACAGGAATTATTGATGTGATTTGATTGCATGGTTGTGTTCCTGGTAATCTGTAGATTATATCTGAAGCAGATGGTGGGGTGAGGATGTCGGAATCGTATTCTCCGGCCACCCCTATATTTTCCGGCGACGGGACTGCAAAATTGCAGTTTAGTCCCTGTACTTTTGAAGATGGTGAAGTTCAGTCCGTAAACTTTCCAGAATTTGCATATTTTGGATTCCTGTTATAAAATTATTTAAAAATTATATTTTTTATTTATTTTAATTATAAAAATCCGGTTTTAATGTCTGAAAATTACAAAAATTATTATTTTAATTCCAAAAAATATTTTTAATTCAAAAATAAATCTAAATTAATTAGTTAATTAATTTTAGTTAATAATTAATTGATTAATTGGTCAATTAATTCGAAAATTAATTGATGAATTGATTTGTTTAATTATTAATTGATTTTAATTAATTATTTAATTAGATTTAATTATTTAAATATGATTTAAAAATTCCAAAAAATAGTTTCGAGCTTTAAAATATCATTTTAAATTGTTTTCAAGGCTCGATAATTATTATAAAATTGTTTTGAAGCCAGATTTGGCCAACCGAACCTTGTTTATTACTCTGAAATTGATTCAACGACCCGTTTTAATTCCGAAAAATATTTTAAAAATTATTTTAAATACCCGAAAGCCTGTTTATGACCCGAGACTTCTTTATAAATGATATATCATTGATTGTTTAACGTGTTATGTGCTATATGTGACTTGTTGGTTAATTGTCGGTCTATATGTTCGGTGTTTACTTGGTTATAGCGTAACTTTCAATCCGTTAATCGGATTTGGGTGAAACGAAGGGTAGATAGGAGTGTGTTTCGAATAAAATCGTATGAGTTAAATATTGATAGATGCTTATAATATATGAGCAGAAGAGGCAAGGCGTAGGAAAGGGAAACAGATATTCGAGGAGTAAGACGGTTGTGATTGGAAGATAGTACAGTATAGCAAGCTAGTACCAGGCAAGTGTTCTGAACTTTCTCGAGATATATTATAGTGGATTGATAGTCCTGTTTTATATTGCAAGTGCTTTGAAGCACTGAACCCAAAACCCTGATTTAGGTATTGATCTTGAGCCGTAAACCTTATTCTTTCTAAACCGTTGATTGTTGTACACCCAAATACGAACCACAGATATACGATACTACTCCACAAATACATACAAACTAAATACCAAACACTGAACCGGATTACTTATATACTTAAACCATTGTACCTTATGATTTGAAAGACCAATTCTTGGTAACCCTGAAACATTGATTCCTTTGTTATCTAATTCTTTTATTACCTAACATCCAAGCTTTGAAAAATGCCATATTGATCCTTATGAAGATTGAAACCATTTCATTATTGAACGTCCAATATTGTTAATGATTCTGTTTATTGCTTATTACTGTTTATTCTTTTATTATGCTAGAATTGGATTGTTTTTATAAAATTGTGGACCAGATTCATGGTCAGACCATATAATGGTCAAGTTAGGCCAATGTGTGCATTGGATCCAATAGTTAGAGCAGTGCTGTGTGCTTTGCTCGGGGTTAGTGCGTGACTGATAAGCAGCCTAACCTTGGTTTTTTTTAAAATGAAAATATAATATCCAATTCTAAATCATAATTCATTGTTCACTTGGTATCATAACCCTTTTCACTTGATGATCATTATTCTCAGTTTTGTCATTGTGACTTGCTGAGCTAGTTAGCTCATTTGTGCGATATTGTTTATATTCTTTTCCAGTTCAGAAGGAACCAGTTGGTAACGAGGATCCCCAGTCCAGCGCGAGAGCTAGGGGTTCAGGTTGATCAAGTTAATCTAGTAGGCACCTTTTCGAGTAATTTAAGTTTATAAAAGTTTGTAATAATATTTAATACTTAGTTCTGAGTTTAGATAGTTGGGATTTGAACAGTTTGTAATATAAGTGTGTGTTTGGCTTGTGTGCATACTTTAACCTGTTGCGGTCCGTGGTAGTTGGTAAGTAGGGTCACTGCATATTATTATCTTCTTTATTATTGTTAAGTAGGATATAAATAAGGTGTGTGTGTGTGGACCCCAAACTTCTGACCCGGGTTTGGAGGGCGCCACAGGTTTGATATCAGAGCTACAAGTTATAAGTCACTGACACAAGCCTAGATTGACGGGAATGGGTAGAGGGTTAGGATTAGAAGTAAGGAATAGAAAGATAGAATGTCGAGAGGTTGAGTGCTACGGTATAATAGGTATTAGTACGATTTGCGTCATGGTTTGAGATTCTTATGCTGCGATATGATTTCAGATAGCAGCGATGGCCGACTCTTTCATCCCCGTATCAGCTGATCACTCAGAGCCCTCAGTTGGAGTACCATCTTCAGATCCACGTCCTGTTGTTCCACCAGTGTTGGCTATTCTACCTCCACCTGTGTTGCAGCCCGTACCATTGCAGGCTATTCCATCCCCAGGCATGAGGCCACCTATCAGAGGACCCCCACCTGCTGATTCAGGCTTTACTGGTCATTCAGTTACAGGAGCACCTTTCCAGTTCTCTTCCTATCCTGTCCCATATCATCAGTTTGAGGCTTGCCTTATGGAGCAGCGATTCATACAGGGTTAGATTCAGGAGTTATTGCATATCATGCGTACCAGAGAGGTTGGGAATGGTGAGAGGCGACTCAGAGAGAGGCTCCAGGTGTTTCGTAGAGCAGCTGCGGTGAGGATTGCTGAGGCTATACATGAGGACAACACTCCTGATTTTCTAGTGGAGTGGGCTAAGTGGATTCTAGAGGAGCTTGAGGAGATTGGAGGTCCAGACTTGCCATGAGTCAGAGATTCAGAGATGGAGATGTTGATCAGAGTTGTTATGGTTGTGTAGTATGTACAGTAGTGTGTAATATATATCAGTAGAATTTTGAGTTGTATTTATAAACTAGAGCTGATGACTAGTAAGTAGGTTATTGTACATTTTTTGCTTTTACTTCCGAAGCGTCTTTACGCTTGTACTACCTAAAACTTTTGATATATATATATATACCAGTACCTTTTCTTTTCCAGCATTGTCATTTATTTTACTACACCTGTTTTACTTTATCTTATTTATTGTACCAGTTAAACCCATGTGATACCATGTACCATGTTCCCTTAAATGTTTATATTCTGTAAAGAAGCATGCAATTTACTTAGTTCAACTGTTACAACTGTTTTTAAAAAGAGATATTTCTGTTTTACAAAACTTTTCTTTTATGTAAAGGATTTGATTTAAAAGCTAAATAAGTTGTTTGATTCTTTACAGAAAATGCGTCCCAGAAGAAATACCTGCACCAACACCTAGAATGAAGAAACCAACAACAACAATAACAACCAAGATGATACAAACCAGAATGCAAACCCAGGACCCATAGACCCAGCAATAGCCCAGATTCTCCAATTTTTGCCCCAACAAACAGTTCACCTGGCACAACAACAACAAAGACAGACCAATCCCCAGGTAACTTTCAAAACTTTTCAGGCGGTGAACCCACCAGAATTCAAGGGTTCCTTAGAACTGATTGAAGCAAATATTTGGTTAAAGGAAATAGAGAAGTCATTTGCCTTAGTGAAGGTAAAGGAAGAACAAAAGGTTGAGTTTGCAAGCTATTATTTGAAGAATGAGGCCACCTATTGGTGGGAGATGGTTAAGACATTGGAAGGTACAGATATTATTACTTGGGAGAGGTTTAAGAAATTGTTTTTAGAAAAGTATTTTCCCCAGTTTATTCAGGACCAGATGGAGCTGAAGTTTTTAGAGTTGAAGCAAGGAAATATGTCGGTGGCGGATTATGAAAGTAAGTTCGAAGAGTTGTCAAGGTATGTGTCGTCATATGTGGATACTGACAGAAAGAAAGCTAAGAGATTCCAGCAAGGTTTGAAGCCATGGATCAGAGGGAAGGTAGCCATTTTTGAATTGGATACCTATGCAGGAGTTGTACAAAAGGCCATGATTGCAGAGACGGAAAGCGAGATATCCCAGAAGGAGAAGGAAAGTAAGAAGAGAAAGTCTGAAGGGAATGAAGGTCAGTCACAACCAGGGGAAGTTTCCAAATCTTAAGAAGGACAAGTTTCAGCCAGGGAGAAATTTTAATTTCAAAAGACAAAATACAGGCGACGGAGGCCAGGGCAACCGTCCAGCCAATGTGAGTCAGCCGAATCAGTTAAGATTAACTTTTCCAGATTGTTAGGTATGTGGGAAGAAACATGGAGGAGTTTGTAATAAGCTGAATGTCGTTTTTTCAAGTGCAATCAGAAAGGGCACTATTCGAGGGAGTGCCAAAATCAGCCAGTGAGAGAGCCAACAAACAAGGGTCAGCCTATCCGGAATCCAGCAGTTAAGGTTCCAGCTATTGGATTTACGTGCTTTAAATATGGAAAGCCAGGACATATAGCCAGGGATTGCAAGACACCAGCCCCAGTCAGTAATGCATTGAGGATTATGGGATCTACCCCAGCAGTGAATGAGACTCCAAGGGCTAGAGTTTTTGATATGTCTGTGAAATACGCTATCCAGGATACAGACGTCGTGGCAGGTATGCTTGGCAAAGTGTTAATAGATTCGGGAGCAACTCGATCGTTTGTTTTACAAGATTTTGTTAGTACGTTAAATTGTCCAGTTGAGTATCTAAATGAAATAATGACTGTGGAATTAGCAAATCAAGAATGTGTATCTGTTAATCAAGTTTGTGGGAATTGTGAGATTGAAATTTCTGGTAGTAAGTTTTGTGTAGATTTGATACCATTTAAGTTAGGAGAATTTGACGTTATCTTAGGAATGGATTGGTTATCTAAGCACGATGCCCAGATAGATTGTAGAAATAAGAAGGTAATGGTGAAGATGCTAGATGAGAGGGTAGTAACATTTAAAGGCCAGAAGCAGGTAAAGAAATTCTTAACGATGCTTCAAGCCAAGAAGTTACTACGGCAAGGATGTGAGCATTTCGTTACATATGTGATTGACAAAAGCCAGGAGCCAACAAAACTTGAAGATATTCCAGTCGTCAATGAATTTCCAGACGTGTTTCCCGATAAGTTACTAGGACTTCCTCCAGACAGAGAAATTGAGTTTGTAATTGACTTAGCACCTGGAACCGAACCAGTATCCAAGGTTCCGTACAGAATGGCTCCCGTTGAGATGAAGGAGCTAGCAAAGCAATTACAAGAGTTGTTAGAGATAGGAGTAATCAGACCCAGTGTATCCCCGTGGGGTGCACCGGTACTATTTGTCAAAAAAAAGGATGGAAGCATGAGACTGTGCATCGACTACAGGGAGCTCAACAAGCTTATAATCAAGAACAAGTATCCGTTACCCAGAATTGATGATTTGTTTGACCAATTAAAAGGAGCCAAGTACTTCTCCAAGATTGATTTAAGATCGGGATATCATCAACTAAAGATCAAGCCAGAAGGTATACCAAAGACAGCTTTCAGAACAAGGTATGGACATTATGAATTTTTAGTGATGTCTTTTGGATTGACCAATGCCCCGCAGCGTTTATGGACCTGATGAACAGAATTTTCTGGGAATACTTGGACAAGTTCGTTATTGTGTTTATAGACGACATTTTGATTTATTCAAAGATGGAAGAGGATCATGCAGCACATTTGAGATTCTCTTTGGAGATTTTAAGGAAAAAGAAGTTATATGCTAAATTCTTGAAGTGTGAGTTTTGGCTACAAGAAGTTCAGTTCTTAGGACATATAGTCAGTAATGAAGGGATCAAAGTGGACCCAACAAAGATTGAGGCCATTACAAATTGGGGGGGACCCAGAACACCCACAGAGGTAAGAAGTTTCTTGGGTTTAGTGGGATATTATCGTCGATTCGTTCAAAATTTCTCAAGAATTGCAACACCATTGACAAAGCTTACGCGGAAGAATGAAAAGTTTATGTGGAACGACAAATACGAAGAAAGTTTTCAGGAATTGAAGCGAAGATTAATCACGGCACCTGTTTTGTCACTTCCAGACGAGCAAGGGAATTTCGTAATTTATAGCGATGCTTCTCATAAAGGACTAGGATGTGTTCTGATACAGCACGATAAGGTGATTGCGTATGCGTCAAGGCAATTGAAACCACCCAAACAGAAATACCCTACTCATGATTTGGAGCTAGCAGCCATAGTTTTCACTTTAAAGATTTGGAGACATTATCTATATGGAGAAAAGTGCGAGATTTACACGGATCACAAAAGCTTGAAGTACATATTCACACAGAGGGAGCTTAATATGAGGCAAAGGAGATGGTTAAAATTAATCAAGGATTACGACTGCATGATTAATTATCATCCCGGTAAAGCGAACGTTGTAGCAGACGAGTTGAGTCGGAAGGAAAAGTTAGATGTGTTATCAGTACCCGAAGAGATATATAAGGAATTTCAGAAACTGGAATTGGAGATTCGAGTTTGCAAGCCTGATGAAGCAAAAGTGTATAGTATGACTTTCCAGCCGGAGTTGTTAGAGAAGATAAAGAAGTGTCAAGCAGAAGTAATGGATCAGGACATAAATCATTTGGTGGGTGAAGAATTGTGCACGTAAAAGGACAATCAAAGTATTCTTAGGTTTTCTTCTAGAATTTGGATTCCACCGGTGACGGAGCTGAAGAATGAAATTTTACAGGACGCTCATAATTCAAGGTATTCAGTCCATCCAGGGAGTACCAAAATGTACAGAGATTTAAAGGAAAATTATTGGTGGCCAGATATGAAGAGGGAAATTACGGAATGGGTTAGCAGATGTTATACATGTCAGAGAGTTAAAGCAGAGCATCAAAGACCAAGTGGATTGCTACAGCCATTGGAGATTCCAGAGTGGAAGTGGGAACATATTGCCATGGATTTCATAGTTGGATTACCAAGGACAAGGGCTAATCATGATGCCATTTGGGTTATAGTGGATAGACTTACCAAGTCAGCTCATTTTCTGCCTATAAATGAAATATTTTCACTCGACAAGTTGGTCCATATGTACTTGAAGGAAATTATAGTTCGTCATGGAGTTCCTGTGTCTATCGTATCCGATCGAGATCCAAGATTTAATTCAAGATTTTGGAAGACTTTTCAAGAATGTTTGGGAACGAGACTAAATATGAGTACGGCTTACCATCCACAAACGGACGGCCAGAGTGAAAGAGCGATCCAGACAATCGAAGACATGTTATGTGTATGTGCTATTGATTTCAAAGGGAGTTGGGACGAGCATTTACCTCTGGTAGAATTTGCTTACAACAACAGTTATCACGCCAGTATTGGGATGCCACCCTATGAAGCTCTTTACGGACGTAAATGCAGATCTCCAGTGTATTGGGACGAGGTACGAGAACGCAAAATACTTGGACCTGAATTAGTACACAGATGAAGGAAATTATTGAAGTTATCCAGAAGAGATTGATAGCAGCACAAGATCGTCAAAGGAAATATGCAGATCAATCAAGGAAATACATGGAATTCGAAGAAGGAAGCTTAGTATTATTGAAAGTATCACCGTGGAAAGGATTAACGAGGTTTGGAAAGAAAGGAAAGCTGAGCCCAAGATATGTCGGACCTTTTGAGATTCTGAAGCGCATTGGCAAAGTAGCTTACGAGTTGGCATTACCTCCGCACATGGAGCACATTCACAATGTTTTTCACGTATCGATGCTTAAGAGGTATAATCCAGACTCCATGCATGTAATAAAATATGGGCCAATAGAGCTTCAGGCAGATTTGTCATATGTAGAGAGTCCGATAGAAATTTTAGAGGAAAGAGAGAAAGTATTAAGAAATAAAGTGGTAAAGTTAGTAAGAGTATTGTGGAAACCCAAAGGTTGAAGAGTCAACTTGGGAGTTAGAAAGTGATATGAGATAAAAGTACCCTCATTTATTTTCTTAGGAGATTCGGAGGACAAAATCCTTTTTTAAGGGGGAGGGATGTAATATCCGGGATATATCGTGTAATTATTTTGCTAATAAATAATTATTATATGTGTTCAGTATCTATTCTGTGAATTATTTGCTAAGTGTTAAATGTGTTTGGATGTTTAAAAATAATATTAATTGAGTATTTTAATTTTATATGTCCAAAATAAAATATAGATAATTATCATATCTTCCTAATTATTTTTATGATGATTTATGATTTTATAGGAAATATATGGATTTTATAAAATCTTTTTCCGAGTATTTAAAAACTATTTTATACAAATGGGAACCAACCGACGTCATCCGTTGTTACGTTTTTATAACCCGAAACTCTTCTGAAAACTCCTTCCTAACCTAATTGCAATATTCCGAGCATTTTTCATGTTTCGACTTTTTCGATCTGGCGTACGGTTTGTCCTGCGCGGGTCCCAGCGCAACATTTTCGATACATTATTCGTTTCGGTAAATCAATAAAACTCGTATTTTCGATAAACGGGATCTTTTTATTAAACTATCACAATTATCACCTTGTAATACGTGTAACCAGGCGCTGAGACCAAGACCGCAGTACAAATTGTACTGAGTTGGATATTTATCCCGAAAACCGATACCGTTTGGATCAGTTTTTATAAATAAACGTACCATTTTGTATCTGGAATGATCCAACGGGATACTAATTTTCCGTAAATATAAATAGCCTTTACCGTATTTTATTTCGTATCAAAAATAATTTGCAGACAGTAATTATATAATTTTCCAGAGAAAATACCTATATTCATAAACCTTTCTGAGAATCAAACTACTATTTGGAGGTGTTATTGAAATCTGCTCGGGAAGCTCTAGTAACCAAAACAGAGGTTTTGAACAGTACTATCAGATTATACAAGTTCCAAAACTGCAGAATCAAAGGTTTATTTTCTGGAAATTTATTTATTTTCGAATTATTTTTATTAAAAATATGAATTTTCGTTCGGATGATTGTTTGAATGATTTGATGATTGCATGTTGTAGAGCTTGTTTTCCTGATGATTTTCATATGTCATATGGCTGATTTGGAGTTCAATAACATGTTCAAAATTGAGTTTAATCTTCTAATTTTAAAATTAGGGTTTATAACCCGTATGAATGTTTTTAATTGAAATTTGGGCCTTTTTGATTTAGGGGTTATTAGCTGTTCTGTTATAGTGGGTTGTGTTCCTTATAAAATTTGCAATCGATTGGTATATAGCTCATTAACAGAGGATGTCTAAATCGAAGGGAGTTGTGTTTTGAAGTTTTCTTCGATTCGCCGGAAACCGGCGATGTTCTTGGCCATTTTCCGGCCAGGACAGGGATTATTGATGTGATTTGATTGCATGGTTGTGTTCCTCGTTATCTGTAGATTATATATGGAGCAGATGGTGGGGTGAGGATGCCGGAATCGTGTTCTCCGGCCACCCCTGTATTTTCCGGCGACTAGACTACAAAATTGCAGTTTAGTCCCTGTACTTTTAAAGATGGTGAAGTTCAGTCCCTGAACTTTCCAGAATTTGCATATTTTGGATTCCTGTTATAAAATTATTTAAAAATCATATTTTCTATTTATTTTAATTATAAAAATCCGTTTTTAATTTCTGAAAATTCCAAAAATTATTATTTTAATTCCAAAAAATATTTTTAATTCAAAAATAAATCTAAATTAATTAGTTAATTAATTTTTGGTTAATAATTAATTGATTAATTGGTCAATTAATTCTAAAATTAATTGATGAATTGATTTATTTTATTATTAATTAATTTTAATTAATTATTTAATTAGATTTAATTATTGAAAAATGATTTAAAAATTCCGAAAAATAGTTTCGAGCTTTAAAATATCATTTTAAATTGTTTTCAAGGTTCGATAATTATTATAAAATTGTTTTGAGGCCAGATTTGGCCAACCGGACCTTGTTTATTACTCTGAAATTGATCCAACGACCCGTTTTAATTCCGAAAAATGTTTTAAAAATTATTTTAAATACCCGAAAGCCTGTTTATGACCCGAGACTTCTTTATAAATGATATATCATTGATTGTTTAACGTGTTATGTGCTATATGTGACTTGTTGGTTAACTGTCGGTCTATATGTTCGGTGTTTACTTGGTTATAGCGTAACTTTCAATCCGTTAATCGGATTTGGGTGAAACGAAGGGTGGATAGAAGTGTGTTTCGAATAAAATCGTATAAGTTAAATATTGATAGATGCTTATAATATATGAGCAGAAGAGGCAAGGCATAGAAAAGGGAAACAGATAGTCGAGGAGTAAGACGGTTGTGATTGGAAGATAGTACAGTATAGCAAGCTAGTACCAGGCAAGTGTTCTGAACTTTCTCGAGATATATTGTAGTGGATTGATAGTCCTGTTTTATATTGCAAGTGCTTTGAAGCACTGAACCCAAAACCTTGATTTCAGTTATTGATCTTGAGCCGTAAACCTTATTCTTTCTAAACCGTTGATTGTTGTACACCCAAATACGAACCACATATATACGATACTACTCCACAAATACATACAAACTAAATACCAAACACTGAACCGAATTACTTATATACTCAAACCATTGTACCTTATGATTTCAAAGACCAATTCTTGGTAACCCTAAAATATTGATTCCTTTGTTATCTAATTCTTTTATTACCTAACATCCAAGCTTTGAAAAATGCCATATTGATCCTTATGAAGATTGAAACCATTTCATTATTGAACGTCCAATGTTGTTAATGATTCTGTTTATTGCGTATTACTGTTTATTCTGTTATTATGCTAGAATTGGATTGTTTTTATAAAATTATGGACCAGATTCGTGGTTAGACCATATAATGGTCAAGTTAGGCCAATGTGTGCCTTGGATCCAGTAGTTAGAGCAGTGTTGTGTGCTTTGCTCGGGGTTAGTATGTGACTGATCAGCAGCCTAACCTTGTTTTTTTCAAATAAAAATATAATATCCAATTCTAAATCATAATTCATTGTTCACTTGGTATCATAACCCTTTTCACTTAATGATCATTATTCTCAGTTTTGGCATTGTGACTTGCTGAGCTAGTTAGCTCATTTGTGCGATATTGTTTATGTTCTTTTCCAGTTAAGAAGGAACCGGTTGGTAATGAGGATCCTCAGTCCAGCACGAGAGCTAGGGGTTCAGGTTGATCAAGTTAAGCTAGTATGCACCTTTTGGAGTTATTTAAGTTTGTAAAAGTTTGTAATAATGTTTAATACTCAGTTCTGAGTTTTGATAGTTGGGATTTGAACAGTTTGTAATATAAGTGTGTGTTTGGCTTGTGTGCATACTTTAACCTGTTGCGGTCCGTGGTAGTTGGTAAGTAGGGTCACTGTATATTATTATTATCTTTATTATTGTTAAGATGGATATAAATAAGGTGTGTGTGTGTGGACCCCAAACTTCTGACCCGGGTTTGGAGGGTGCCACATATACTCTGATAGTGATTTGAATGTTCTTTGACTATTCAATCCAATGAGGATAACTGTGTTAGATGTTGACCTAGTAGTCTTTAACATACTAGAAATCCCATGTCTGAATTAGTTGTTTATGTGGAAACTCATTAACACAAGCAAATTCTGATTTTGAGCTTAGTCAAATTTACTTTGTGTATCTTATTACTAAGTCACAAACTAGATTCTTGCTTCTTATCTGTCAAATTCTGATGTCAGTAAATCTTTAGGATGAACTAAATGCTGATAAGCCTCACTTATCTGAAGAAAAGAAAAGAAAATTAAAGTCAGGTACTCCTTTGAGATCTAGAGTAAAGATGTGGAAGGGAAGACCCAAGTGCATTGCTGGTATTAAGTAATATGCATTAAAAAGCAAATAAATTTTGCTTTTTGCTTGGTGACCTTTCACATTCTCTGATTATTGGAGAAATACTCTGATAATAACATAAATTTTGATAAGCAGTTGTGTCTCACTTACACTGAGGAGCCACTGTGAAAAAGAATTCTAATAAAATGAGCACAAACAGTTGAGGTGGACTCATGCACAAATTTATCCTATATTAGACTTTAAAATTAATGACAGATTTTAAGCACTTTTCTTAGTTATACCTTATTTCTAAGATGTACTGAAGTTTATCAGACTTAAATCTTTATCTAATATTCAGCTAAATGCACACACTCTCACTCCATATGAATGATGAAAATTACTATGGTGATCAAGTTGTTTCAGATAAACAGTTAAGTGTCATTTACATAAATTCTGAGGATAAGTTCTGATGGAAGTTATGATGATTAAACTCTGAAGAAACAAGTCAGTATTTGTATGAAGAATCACAGAAAAAGACATTCATTTTTTGAGTACAGAAGCCATATTCTGATGACTGTTAAAATCTGATAATAGTCAAGTTCTGATATTAAATCCTGATGGAAACTCTGATGCTTACGTGGCATTATTTTTTACTTGACTTATTTACGTTAAATACTGTAACGGTCATATTTAATCAGAATATATTTAGGTGAGATAAAAACATTCATAATCATTTGGGTTAGTGGTAAACGTGTTTATCTTGAAAAACTACATGTGCACGTTAATTATTGCTTATTTCTCGTGCCCACTAACTCTGCTTAAACTATTTACTGGCTGACAGGTGTCAGTTTTACTTCTAAAACTGACAAGTAGGTATTGTACAAGTGTCAGTTTTACTTCTAAAAATTACTGTTAAGTGGAGAGAGTATATATATGGGAGTTAAAAGATTTTCTAATCTTTTACCTACTTTTCTGTTCTTAATTCTCTTATTCTCTCTCTCTAATATTATTTGAAGCTTTTTCATACAAGACTTTTATCAAACACCTTGTGCACAATATATTTTCTCACTTATTTCTTACAGAAATGGCACCAAAAGATATTATTTTCAATGGAGCGAAGTTTATCCTCAACAATTACTTGGCTATTCTTAGCAAGAGTGAAGCCCCATCAGATCTTCATTTCGTTTAGGACTTTCTCGCTAACTCTGAGATAGGTTATGCACTGACCCAACCAGACACATTCTCAGGAACTCAAGTGTTGGAGTTCTGGAGGTCAGGAGTGTATGATGATGGTGGTGCCAATGGGTCCTCAAGTATTGTCTTTACTACAGGGGATGATGCCCATGTGGTGACTTTGGCCACAGTTCGACAAGCACTCCATCTTCCAAAAAACTGCACATATTCAATAATTGAAGAGCTAGTTCTTCAACAGCTAATGGCCAATCTGGGCTATGAGAAAACTCTGGAGAGGCTGGGACAGTTGAAGAGACCTTACATAAGGAGGGAATGGAGTTTCTTCTTCGACTACATCACCGGGACTTTTGCAAACAAGTGCTCCAATTTTGATGCAATCCCAATTCTCAGTCAACAAATCGGGTATGCTCTCATAAATCAAATTCATTTTGATTATGCAAATGCTATTTTAGGCTTTATTGAGGATAGGATGACAGAAGATAGAAACACTGTATATTTTGCTAGATTCTGTCACCTTATTTATAGTTCTTGTTGTTCTGATGCACCCCAATTAGCAAGTGAGTTAATTGAACCATTTAAGCTTGCTAAGAGAGCTTTTACTGACTTATTATCTGCTGATAATAAGAAAACTGTTTTGAGACCCCTCCAAATTCCTATATCTTTCAAACAGTTTTTGGTAAACTTTGACCCATCCACATACACTGCTCTATATCCTGATGTTCAACCATCCCAACCTCCATCAGCACCTACACAACCAACCACTTCTCAATCACAACCACAACCTACCATCAGGACATATTTCAAACCAACACAGTCATCTCAACCTCAACCATCAGCATATACCATCAGACCTTCACCTTCCAGGCCAAAGAGGACAAAGTCTGTTCCTCAGCCTTCACAAAAGAGAAGGAAAATGATTCTCAGGGATGAATCTGATAGTGAAGAGGAAGCACAGGTTCATGCATCAGAACATGTGACAGTTGAAGCTGAGAATGTCACTTCTCAGAAAGAAACTGCAGCTCAAGATTCTGATACCTTGAAGAGAAAGAGAACTGCTAGTTCTGATGCTCAAGTAACTCCTTCATTGGCAAGTAGATTGAAGAAAATAAGGGCAAAGAGGTATAACGCTAAGCCTACATCTGAGGATACAACTGAGGCTGAGGAAGGAGATCAGGAATCTCTGATCTCAAAAGAGCTAATTATCATTGAATCTCTGCCACCTCCAGCTAAAGACCAAGACACTATTCCTGATACAGTGGTTACACCTCCAGTCTCTCCTCTTTATGAAGATGTTACAGTTGAAGATTCAGGCTTAAGTCCTGATATTGACATCAACAGGCTGCACACTCCTACTGTTCTTTATCTGGAAGCTCCAACATCAACAGCTCAGCCATCTCAAGTCAACTCTCCAATCTTAAATGCTGAGATACCATCTACACCAACAACACCAATTCTGGAGATAAATTTTGATGCTCAGAATTTAGATGAGATTGCTCCAGAATCCACAGTTGCTTCACATACTCTAGTACTGTCAGAAGATAATGAGTCTTCTTCAAGTTCAGAAGACAGTGTTTCTGTTGATACTCCTGCTCCCATTATAGGAAAGGAGACACTAATTGAGAAGTTTGTTGAGCAAGCTGCTCCTATTCCTTGGGAAGATACTCACAGAGGTGTGGAGTGGACCAAGAAGTGGAATGACACTGATTTCATTCCAAGCTCCAAAGTACTGACAGACCATACTGGTAAAGCTGATGAGTTGCTCACTAATGCTGATTTCAAGACACAACTCAAAGTCACAACTCTCTCTACCAAAAATCTTCAAGGTCTACACTATATTACTCAAGAAAAGGTTGACAAACTTCTAGAAAAGGCTAAAAAGCTGGATATGGAGACCAAGCTTGATAAAAAGAGGTTTATCAGACCTATTTCTGAGAAAGTAGAAGCAATTGAGAAAACTCAAGAGAAGCAACAGGCCCAAATCTATGAGGTCCTGGAAAATCAAGCTTCTCAACAGGCTCAATTGGATGATATTCAATCTTCAGTTGAACTTCTTCTCTCACTCTTACTATCAGATGATGCCAAAAAAGGGGAGAAGATAGTTAAGTCCAAATGCTCAAATGATCAAATACTGAAGAAGAAAGATGATGAAGCTGATGACCAGGGAAACCCTAGCAAGGGTAGAGGTCAAGTTCAAGGAAAAGAGCAGAGCAGCAAGGTTTCTTCAAGGAAACTAATTACTAATACAAGCAGATCTTCTACTCAAAAGAAAACAAGTTTTGAAGTTGCTCAAACTCAAAATCTGATAGCAAGTATTGAAACTCAAAATCTGATATCAAGTTCTGATGAGCAAAGTCTGATGACAAAGCCTGATGTTCTGATACAAGGTGGAAGTCAAGATTCTCAAAAGTTCATGCAAACTCTGAAGCTCAAGGGGAAACAGACTACTGTCTACTACAAGGATCCCAAGATTCAGACACTTGATGAGGAAATTTCTAGAAGATTGTTTCTGAAACATAATCCAGGAATGGATTTAGAAAATCTCAAGGAGGAAGAAGCTAGATTTAAAGCTGAAAAGAATGTTGGGAATATGTTGTGAACTTGATGATTTCATTAACAAAACACCTTAGTAGATTCAACTTAGTGAATTATGTAGCACTCGACGGATAAGGAATATAGTCCCGACGGATGACTCAATATAGTCCCGGCGGATGATGATTTGATATCCATCGAGTGAGTATCTTATGTAACAATAAGGCATGTAGCACATTTCTGCAAACACCTTTGTATAGATTCTGTAGTAGCTTATGAATCATGTAGACTGCTAGTAGATGTGCAGAATAGGTTGATTAAATGTAAATAGATGATGTCTTGTAATTCTGCACAAATAAAATAGAGTCAAGTGTTAAATGGCTACCTGACGGATGATTAACAAAGCTACCCGAAGGATGATCAACAAGGCTACCCGACGGATAACAAGCATGTACCCGACGGATGATCAATTCAAACATTTGTTGACAGTGATAACACAGTCACATGCGTCGAGTGTTTGCAAAAGGAATGTGGCAGCCTATTCAACTGGATTTTTGAGAACAAAGAAGCATTGCTATTTCCATGCTATTATGAAGATATTCAAAGATGCTGAAATAGAGTAATGAAGAAGCATAGTATTAGACTTGATAGGTTTTGTTTTATTATCTTGTCTTATTACTGTGTAATCTTGGTGATATATATAAACCAAGAGTAGCAACTAGAACAACAACAAGACTAAGCAATATTTTTCTCAGAGAAACAATTGTAAGCTGTATCCTTTAGCATTTCTCTATAAGTTTAGTTGTTCTTATTTGTAAGCAGTTGTGAGCTATTCAAGCTTCACAAGGTTCTCTCGATATATATATATATATATAGTGGATACATTCAAATCCACCAGAAAGTTTTAAAGACTTGTGTTTTTATTACTTTGTGTTTTGATTCATTTTAATTTATCAATCCGCACTTTACAAATCAAAACACTCACATATATATTTTAAGTTAGAACATTTTATAATTCATAAAAAGTTTCAAGAATTCCATTCAACCCCCCCCCCCTTCTGTAATTCTTGTTGCATTGTTAGGGACTAACAATTGGTATCAAAGCAAGCTCTTGAAGAACAAAGAGTTTAAAGATCACAACAAACAGCAAGATGAACAAGAAGGATGTTGGAGTCAAATTCCTTTTCTGGACAAAGATAATTACCATCACTGGAAGGTAAAGATGCATCTTCATTTACTTTATCAAGATGAGGCCTATGTGGATTGCATAGAGAGAGGCCCTCATGTACCAATGAGAGCTGCAACTGGAAATGAGTCATCAGTTCCCAAGCCAAGGCATGAATGGTCAGATCTTGATATTGAACAAGTCAGGAAAGACAAGAAGGCCATGAACATTCTGTTCAATGGAATTGATGGTGAGATGTTTGACAACATCATCAATTGCAAGATAGCCAAAGAGGTTTGGGACACCATTCAAATAATTTGTGATTGCACTGAACAAGTTAGAGAAAACAAGATGCAGTTACTAATTTAGCAATATGAGCATTTCCACTTTGGAAAAGGTGAAACTCTCACTGATATCTTTAGTAGATTTCAAAAGCTACTAAATGCTCTGAAGCTGCATGGAAGAGTCTACCAAACCAAGGATTCTGACCTCAAATTTCTGAGATCCATTTCAAAAGAATAGAAACCAACGATAGTCTCCTTGACAAATTCATAAGAATACAAGGAATTTACACTTATGAGCTTGAAATAGAGAAAGATGAAAGAATGGAGAAAGGGAGAAAGAAAGGAGGGCCCATTGCACTGGTTGCTGAGTTAGAGAAAGAGAAGGAGATGAAGATAGAAGCTGTTGAGTCTACTTCAAAGGTCTGTGAAAACAAGGGCAAGGGGCTGGTAGCAGAAAATGAAGATTCTTTGAGCCAAGATAATATGGATGACATTGATGAACATCTAGCATTTCTTTCCATAAGATTTACCAAGCTCAAGTTCAAGAAGAACTTTGGAGCAGCTAATCCAAATAGAATAGAAACATGGTAGATAAATCAAAATTCAAATGTTTCAAATGTGGCTTGGCAGGGCACTTTGCCAGTGAGTGTAGAAAGTCAGATTCCAACAAGAAGAAGTTTGAGCCTGTGGATTATAAACAGAAATATTTTGAGTTGCTCAAACAAAAGGAAAGGGCTTTCATTACACAAGAAAATGACTGGGTAGCAGATGGTCTGGATGAGAATGAGGATGTCAGTTATGTCAATCTAGCCCTAATGGCCAAGTCTGATGAAACAGAGACAAGTTCTTCAAGTAATTAGGTAATCACCATTAACCTTGCACATTTATCTAAAGATGAGTGTAATGATGCAATAAATGATATGTCTACAGAATTATATCATTTGCGTGTTACACTTAAGTCCCTCACTAAGGAAAATGCTAAAATTAAAGAAAACAATTTATTTTTAAGTGAGAGAAATAATGTGCTAGAGTATCAGTTTATTGAATTTGAAAAATTGAGAATTGAGTGTAAGATCGCTAAGGATGAATTAACTGAGTCCTTGAAGAAAGAAGAGATTTTGAATGAGCAGCTTGAACGAGAACAGAAGGTGATTAAGGCATGGAAAACATCTAGAGATGTTCATGCTCAAATCACCAAAGTTCAAGGTATTGAATCCTTTTGTGATGAAGCCTGGAAGAAGAATAAGGAGAAGCTGGAATCCAATTTGCTTGAAGGATTGCTAACAGATGTAGACTCAACGGATGATGAGAGTCATTCGTCGGATAACCAAAAGGATTATCCGTCGAGTGACATAAATCCTCATCCGTCAGCTGTGAGCAAACCTGTGAGTAAAGCCAAACTTGCCAAGTTAAATAAAAAATATGGATCAGTTTCCAAAAACTTCATTTCAGGAGAATCTAGTCAAGTGAAGAAGGAAAATAATGTGAATGTTGGTCATCTGTCTATCAAGCAATTGAATGACAGACTAGAAAAGATTGAGGTTAAAATAGAGGCTAAAAGGAAAAACAATAGAAATGGGAAAGTAGGGATTAACAAACATAGCAACTACACACCTGATAAATATGCTCCTAGAAAAATCTGTGTTAAGTGTGGTAGTGCTAATTATTTATCTGTTAATTGCAAACTTGCCTTGCCTACTCCTATATTTGTACCCTCCCCTTTCCCAACATGAATGCCATGCCTTCTATGCCTATAAATGCTATGTCTACACAGAATATGAATGCACAATTTGCTAATATGCCATTTGCACCTAATCCTTATTATGTTGCATTTAGTATGCCTCAAATACCATTTAGCATGCCCTACTGGAATAACATGTTTACTAATTGCATGCCATTTCTTGTTAATCAAAATATGCATGATAATTCTGTTTTAATGAATGGTTTCAAAGGTCCAACTCAAATAACTAAGGATGAATCTGATATCCCCAAGTCAAATGAGATCAAACCTAAAAAACATAAGAAGAAAGCTAACAAGGTAGGACCCAAGGAAACTTGGGTACCAAAATCAACTTGATTTGATCTTAATGTTTGCTGGGAAACAGAAAGAATTTGTGGTACTTGGATAGTGGTTGTTCAAGACACATGACTGGTGATTCTACCCTGCTCACAGAGTTCAAGGAGAGAGCTGGCCCAAGTATTACTTTTGGAGATGACAGCAAGGGTTATACTGTGGGATATGGCTTGATTTCAAAAGACAATGTCATCATTAAGGAGGTTGCCTTAGTGGATGGTCTCAAGCATAATTTGTTGAGTATCAGCCAGGTTTGTGATAAAGGCAATTCAGTGACCTTCAACTCAGAATCCTGTGTTGTGACAAACAAAAGGAGCAACAAAGTGGTTCTCACTGGAGTGAGAAAAGGAAATGTGTACCTAGCTGACTTCAACTCATCAAATGCAGAATATGTTACTTGTCTTCTCAGTAAAGCAAGTCAAGATGAAAGTTGGCTATGGCACAAGAAGCTATCTCATCTAAACTTCAAGACCATGAATGAGCTTGTAAAGAAAGAACTGGTTAGAGGTATTCCTCAAGTGGAGTTTTCTAAGGATGGACGGTGTGATGCTTGCCAAAAGGGTAAACAAATAAAAGCATCATTCAAGAAGAAGCTTGATTCAACAATTGAAGAACCTTTGCAACTGCTGCACATGGATTTGTTTGGACCAGTCAATGTGTTGTCCATCTCTAGAAACAAAATTCCTAGTAATTGTAGATAATTTCTCAAAGTTCTCTTGGACATATTTCCTTAAGTCTGAAGATGAGGCTAGTGAAATCATCATCAATCACATAAGGCAAGTCAACAATCATCGTGATTTCAAAGTTAGAAGAATCAGGAGTGACAATGGAACTGAGTTCAAGAATTCTGTTATGAGAGCATTTTGTGAAGAAAATGGGATTTTACATGAGTTTTCAGCAGCAAGAACTCCACAACAAAATGGAGTAGTAGAAAGAAAGAACATATCACTTATTGAAGTTGCAAGGACAATGCTTGAAGAATCTAAGTTACCAACATATTTCTGGGCTGAAGCTATAAATACTGCATGCTACACTTAGAATATTTCTTTGGTTAATCAAGCAAAATACATGACTCCCTACCAATTGTTCAAGAACAAGAAGCCAACTCTAAATATTCTTCATGTCTTAGGATGCAAATGTTATATCTTGAGAAATCAAACTGATCAGAATGGGAAGTTTGATGCTAAAGCAGATGAAGGAATTTTTGTTGGATATGTTGTTGGTAAAGCATACAGAGTCTATAATCTGAGAACCAACATTGTTGTGGAATCAATACATGTTGTGTTTGATGATAAAGAGATTGAAGGACTACAAGATGGAGATTACCATGAGAGCCTCAAATTTGACAATGTGGAGATGGTTAGTGATGATAGTGATGATGAAAGTGATCAAGAAACAGTATCAAAGGATAATACAGAAAAATCTACTACCAATGAAGCACAAAATTCAACATCTGTCGAGTTGCAAAATACTTCATCTTTCGGGAGACAATCTGCTTTATCCGTTGGGAGACAACCAGCTTCATCCGTCGGTACTCAAAATTCACCATCCGTCGGGTCATCAAAAGAAGCTAAAAGTCAGAATAGATCACTTACAGAAAGTTCTCATTTCTCAAATCAAAGATCCATAAACTCAGGGGGTTCTAATAATCAAAACTCAATCACACATAAAGACAACCATGAGGCCTCTTCATCTAGAGCTAATCTACCTCAACAAAGGAAATGGACAAAGGATCACCCCTTTGAGTTCATCATTGGTGATGTATCTTCTAGAGTTCAAACAAGGAGAGCAACTCAAGAAGAATGTCTATATAGCAGCTTCCTCTCTAAGGAAGAACCAAAGAAGGTTGAAGAAGCTTTGTTGGATCCTGATTGGATTTTAGCTATGCATGAGAAACTAAACCAATTTGAAAGGAAAAAAGTATGGAAGCTGGTACCCAAGCCTAAAGGAAAGAATCCAATAGACACCAAATGGGTATTCAGAAACAAGATGTATGAAAATGGCATAGTTGTCAGAAATAAAGCTAGATTGGTTGCTAAGGGCTATTATCAACAAGAAGGAATAGATTTTGATGAAACCTTTTGTAATAACCCCCAAAATTTTGAACTTTTTGTAACCCTTGTGAATAGTGTTTTAGCTGAATGAGAAAACTTTTCATGCCACACTATGTAGGGGTTCTGTTATGGATGTTATGAGATTTTATTAGTACTCTATACGGTATATGAGTGTATGTAAAGATCGTCAGAATCCAATTCCGAACACTTTGGTTTTTCCCGGAAATCCACTAGATACGGAGAGAATTGAGTATAAGGTAACAGGATAAAAAGGATTTAAATTAAAGGATTATAATAGAGGATCATAAAAAGGAATATAATGTATTGAGAAAGGTTAAGGGAACCTAAGTAATAAGATCCCGGGTATGATCCTTCAAACGATAAACGAGAACGAAAGTTAAGCGAACCGTATAACAGATCAGCGGTCATTAGGCAAACAATTAGGAAGTTAATCAAAGGGATTAGAGGGAGTGATGTCACCCAACCAATGAGAAGAGGACAAGGAGGGAAGGATGACATCACCACATGACATGGGCATGATATGGGAAGGAAGGAGATGTGGTGGCTTTTTAACCACACAAAATCAAGGGCAACAAGGTAATTAACTAAATCAAACACAAAACCAATCAACCAAGCCAAGCAAATTCATTCTTCATCAAAATCAAAAAGAAACCAAGGCATTGTTCTTGAGAGCTCTCGGCTTTTTACTATTGCAAAAGGCAAGAAAATTCAAAATCAAAGATCCAAGCTTCCTAAATTGGTGAGTTAATTCCCTAATCATCTTCATGCTTAGTTAGGGCTATATCATGAGTTTAAGCCATCAATTCCTTCTCAATCTTCTTCATTTAATCAAAGAAGAAGACAATGAATAGTGTTTTCAAGTTTTTAACTTGAAATTTTTCTTGTTTTCCTTGAAGATCCAAGCATTCCTAAGACTTCTCAAAGCTTCTTAAGGCTTCCTAGCTACTCCCACCACTTCAAGGAAGGTATATCATCTCCAAACCCTAGATTCCTATGTATTATAAGATGATTTTGATTATTAGGGTGATATTGTAGCTTGATGTTGTGATTTAGAGTTTGGGATTTGAAATGGTAGTGAAATGGAATGGTAAATGTTGTTGTTTTGATTAAAAGAACTTAAGTATGGTTAAAGTTAAGCTTAGGCATAAGTATGAATGTTAAAATTGAATTGGTTGGGGTTCTTATGATGTGATAAGGATGGATGTTGGTTGTATGATGGATTTGAGGTTGAATTGGGTTGGTTTTGAATGGTTTAAAATTGGGAAATCGCGTAAATATAGCCGTCGTAACGTCCGATTTTCTTTAGACTGTTTTTGTGCATAACATTAGGACCCGAGAACCCCCTGCTAGATTATGAACATTGCCATTTTTAGATAGCTCATGTTACGAGCTTCGTTTTGATATATAGTTCGTTCGATTCCGATGCACGGTTTAGGAGAAACGACCGTTTCAAGTAACGGCATTTCGCGAACGAAACTTTTCCCCTCGCCTTACTTTGAAACCTTGGTTAAGGACCTTAAATGACTAATTGGGGTAAGAAACATTTATGGTAAGTGTATTAGGAAGTTGGTAAGACACTCGCAAAGGGATCGCCTTAAAACTCGTAATGGTTAATTTATTAAAAATGGTGGAGCCGAGGGTACTCGAGTGACTTAAGAAAATCAGTAAGCGCAAAACAAGCGTTAGAGTCTAAGTTAGTTAAAGTATAGATTTACAAGTGACTTTGGTTTAATTCCAACTTACTTGTTGTTTATAGGTTACCAGACTCGTCCCGAGCCATTCGTAACCCCCAGTCGCTCAGGCAAGTTTTCTACCCGATATACTGTTGTTGTGATGTAAATATATGTATATGCATTATCTTGTGATAGTGCATGATTGTTATTAGCAAATTTTGCGATATATTGGAGCATGCTGATATGGTATATATGCATGTCTGTTTCATAATCTGGTTATCTATCTGTTGATTTCAATGCTTATAGTTGCATAATACCTATGCTAGAAATAAGCAAGTAGTTGCGTATACCCTTAGTATAGGGGATAAAAGGTGAACATATTTCTAAACCGGGAGTCGATGTTCCCGAGTATATTATATATATATATATTTATTTATTTATATATATATATATGGTTATAGTTTTAAAACTATTGATCGAATAAGGTTTATTCGATACCTTTATTTTACTTAATTGAATATTTATTCGAATATTCATTCGAGGGCTTATGACTTCTTTATTTTATTAAATGAATATTATTATGAATATTCATTCGACGGCTTATGACTTCTTTATTTTATTTAATGAATATTATTTGAATATTTATTCGAGGGCTTATGACTCTTTATATTATTTATTGAATATTATTTCGAATATTATCCGTGGGCTTATGACTCAGTTCATATTATTATTGAATATTACTTGGATATTCATTTGAGGATGTATGACTCCTTTATTTTATGAATATTATTTATAGTATTCATTCGAGGTATTATGACTCCGCTTATTACTTAATAATATTCTTCATGGGAATATTATTTAAATAATAATATTCAGATATTTCTTTCATATTGGGACTGATTTATTTTATAAATCAGCATTACTCCAAACATTCTTAAAAATGTTTTCGAGTCATCAAAATGAATTTAAAAAGGGTAGAGCGGATCCCAAAACTTGTTTTCAAATTCAAGATCTTCCATTTTAAGGGGACTTGAATACTCGCTCAAAAATCTAGGGGATTCGGCTCTATGGTGTATTTTATATTCGCAACAAGGTTGCAGTTTTGGTAAATGAATTGATTACTTACCCAACGTTCGGGAAGTAAGTCCATCTATTGAGTCGGCATAAGCAACATGGGCTCAGTGGGCGTCCATGATAGTGTAAGTGGCTCAGTGGGAGTCCATCAAATGCATAAGTGGCTGAGTGGCAGTCCAGCATAAGGTCCTATTGAGACCAGGGTGATGACCAGTGGGGAATTTGTCCATCTACTATTAGAAAAGGTTACTTATGGGTATCTTTGCCTGATCAGCAAGATATCTGGTTTATGCCAAAATTCTTTTCCTTTCCAAAATTTATTGGAGGTTTCAAACTCTGTTCATACTTTACATGACAGAGGTTTTCAGGAAATGTATAAAGAAGATGTATATATGGATATATATATATATATATCAGAACTTAATGAAGTATATCATAACTTCATTTCCTTTAATAATATTTTAAAGATTTAATCTATTCAAATCTTGTCTTGTAGTCTCATCTATGTGATGAACTGTTGAAAGCTCATTATACTTTGAACAATGGTAGTTCAAGTAGCTTTATATTGATATAAGTGTAGTGAAGTATTTGGTAACTTCATCTTTTAAACTTATATCTAGTTAATAATTGTCTTATGCATGACAAAGATTTTCAGAAAAACGTTGAGACAAGGTTAAATATATAAGATCACCTTGCAACGATATTTTTATACAGTAATACACTGGAACTCTGTGTGTATTATGCATGGAAGAGGACTTCCAATATTTTGAAAAGTATATATGTATATATGTAAAATACTGAATATTTTGCGACTTCATCGCATTAAGATATCAACTTGGTTCATTTCTTTTGACCAAGACTTTCATGAGTATTATGAGTAGGCTCATATATTGTTAATCATTATGCATATTATTTTGGTGGGCTTGCTGCTCACCCTTGCTTTCTTCTTTCATCACACAACATCAGATAGATAAGATGAACAGGACCAAGCTCCCAATTCGCAAGCGGATAGGAAACGTTCCGCAGCTTTCTGGAAGCGTTGAGGCCGCTGTAGCTGAGGTAGAAATTACCAATAGGCTAAGTTTTCAACTAATAATGTACCAGATTTATGTATATTATGAATTGTAATAATGGCAAAGAAATGTAAATTTATCCTGGAAACCTTTTAAGGTGTATTGACATATAATTGTGGAATAAAACGACTTGTGATTATTTGTGGATATTCATCTCTGAGACTATAACTTGTGGTGTGTGTGTTTATTGTGGGGTCACAGTACAGAGTAGTTGATTGTGTATTAAGATTGGGTGTTATTAAGGGAAATGGATCTTGTGACAACCCGGATCCCCGACCCCGGATTTGGGGGTGTTACAGAAGTGGTATCAGAGCTAAGCGTTATAAACCTCAGAGATGATGTGACGTTAAGATAATAAGTTCACTAAGATAATAAGAACTCTTGCTAAGTTCATAGTCGGACTACCTAACGTAGTACTGACAGTTAAAACCCTTATGGGAACCCCTATAAATATCGTGATAGTAGCGTAGTTCGTTATCGTACATGGTAGCGGGACTCCGAACCCTGAGGTTGAGGAGCAACAACGCGATGATGTTTTATTACTAATTGGAGATCGGATTGTGGATCCGATAGAGTGTCCTAATGCAGGACCGGATGATGTTGATATTGAGGATATAGCGGTTGAGGATGTTGTCCTAGATGGGATTGTTGCTGAGGAGGATCTCGTGGAAGATCCTAACAAGAATTAATAAAGGACCACTGAGGAATTGATGACCATGGTTAGGGCAACTCCCAGAGGTAGGATTGGCCGGTCACTACCGGAGGTTCGTTCAAGTTTGTAAAGATAGTAGCCCCTTTGACGCGGCTTACTCGTAAGACTAAGAAGTTTGAATGGACAGAGAAATACGAGAAAAGATTTTAACAACTGAAGCAAAGGTTGGTGGCGGCCCATATGTTGGCGTTGCCGGATAAAAAAGAAGATTTTGTGAATTGTAGTGACGCTTCGCATAAGGAATTAGGGTGCATCTTATACAGCACAGTAAGGTAATCGTGTACGCGTCAAGATAATTAAGGGAATATAAAATTCGATATCCCCACCTATGAGCTTGGGCTCATGGCAATAGTTTTGCCCTAAAGATTGGAGGCACTACTTGTATGGAGAGAAGTGCGAGAATTACCTAATCCATAAGTGCTCTAGTACATTTTCACGCAGAAAAGAGCTCAACATGCGCCAAATGAGGTGGTTAGAGCTAATCAAGGATTACGATTATGAGATTCTTTATCATTCGGGGAAAGCCAATGTGGTGGCTGATGCCCTTAGTAAAAAGGAGAAACTCAAGATGATAATGTCTTTGAGAGAGTTTATAAGAGATTTTGAGAAAATGGAAATAAAAGTGAAGGTAACCGGAGCCGGTACCGAAAAGCTGTTTGAGATTGCAATACAGACCGAATTATTGGAAAGGAGCATATTGTGCCAGAAAAAGGTGATGAATGAAGGCAGAGAGCCAACAAATAAATATGAGATTAATACCGAGAAAGATGATAAGGGAATAATGAGGTATTCCTATAGAATTTGGGTTCCGAATGTTCAAGAGCTTAAAGATGAAATCTTAGATGAAAGCTAGTTTGAGGAATAAGATTAGAGCAAACCCTGAACGTGATAGTCAGGGAGGTCGCCATCAAGATAGAAGGAACCCATAACATAATGAAGCGGAAAATGAGGATTTTAACGTATAAGATAACCCCAAGTATGGGAGAAGGATGAAACATTTGATACTAAGGAAACAGAAAGTCGAGTAAGGAAAGGAGACCCGAGACGGTACTCCTATACGGCAATTTATGGACCTGTCTAAAAAAGGACTTAGACTATTATCCCCAACCACCACCCTGAGGAAACAATGCGGTGAGAAATTCTTTCAGGTTCTTTAAGTCGCTAAGCTCTTAGAGTTCCAAGGAACAAGCTGACCCAGTCGAGGCAAGAGCCTGGCTAAAGGAAATAGAGGAATCATTTGAGATTCTGAATGATTGACGAATCACAAAAGACTGTTTTTGTCACTTACCCTCCCAAGAGAGAGACCACCCGCTGGTGAAAGGCCAAGGAAGGCACGGAGCAAGAGATTATAATAAACTGATTTGAGTTCCGTAAATTGTTTTCGGGAAAGTAATTCTCAAGGTTATGGAGATAGTGAAAAAGCTTTAGAGTCAGAACAAAGGCAGACAAGTATGATAAATTATGAATCTAAGTTGTAAAAGTTGTCAAGATTCGTTCTGAGGACACGAATCCAGAATGACGGGATGTTTGAAATCAATGCTTATGTTGTGTTGGTTCATGAAATAATGATAAGAGAAAGGAATATAACGACAATAGAGTTTGAGGAATGATAAGGGAGTTGGGTATGAGGAAACCCTAAAGACTCATAGAAATAGAAATAGAAGAGTATGTAATCGTCAGGATGAGGGTGATTCACCACGAGTTAAAATTGATGGTTGAGGGCATAAGAGATACATATATTTTATCCCCTGTAAGTTGGGAAGATTCGAGGAAACCTTGAGATAATTCGAAGGATAAATAATGAGACGCGGATAGACTGAGGAGACAAGAAAGTAAGAAATTAAGAAAATTGGATGAAGGAAGTGACCTTCAAGAAGGTGAAGTGTAAGACCGGTGGCATGATACCCAGAAAGGGAGATGTCAGATATGAAAGATATCCCAACATTGAGGTGACTGTTGAGATAAACAACAAAAGTAAATAAGGAATTATTAAGAAGAAGTTCACGTTGAACACGACCAATATCTTCCAGAACATCCTTGTTATCGTTACCAGATTAGGCAAGAAAAGCGGATAACCGTTGTTATCTTTTGGAGGCCATTTTGATTAACCTCATTTTGTATACAGATGTTATTGTGAAATTAGGCATATACTATCGAGGTGGGAATGATTGAATAAGACACCCTTATCAGGGATATATGACTTGATTTATCCATGGAAGGATGCAGGTACCTTTTAAAGGTGGAATTAAGAATAGAACATCGGTAACTTAAAATGAATCCTAGGGGAATGCATAAAGGTTGGCATTTCACCCTTAATAGGGACAGTATGAGTTTTGACAGGATGAATTGGAAAGGATTAAGGTAATAACGACCTTTAAGAATCAGTGGAGAAATTTTTCAGAAGTATATAGACAATGGTTCTAGTAATAGTAAATGGTATTTCGATATGCCCTGTATCTAGGGAATACAGGAGGAACTATTGAAAGATAACCTTAGAGGTTTTGCATGGAGATAGGTAATATTCAAATTTCTCAAGAATAAAAATGTTGATAAAAGGAATATGACGTAATTATAATGATGCCAAGTGGGGCACGTGTTAAACCACGAGAAAGTATGGATCGAACCAGTAAAGGTCGAAATTGTTGAGGGCAATTAGGACCTAAGACAAAAGATGTTCTAAGTACGATCGAGAGTCAGTCGCGACAGTGATTAACCTCTAAAGACTGAGGCAATAACTTATGGAAAAATGGTAAAAAAAAATTTACTCATCAGATTTTAAGGAAAGCATTTTCACATAAGCTGTGATTGAAATAAGGTAGAAAATTTATTTGGAGGTGGTTAAAATGACCTTGACTGTAAGAAAATTTTACTATCAGGAAAGGCCAAAGAGGTGGCCGACACTTTAAAGGTAAGAGGATAATTATTGGCGCTTGTGCCAAAGGAATACAGTGATAATGGTTACAACTATGAAGGGTGTATTATGGTTTGGAAGATTGACATTCCTCCTGATGACTGTGCAATATCCAACCGTAATAATAGTTGGTAAAGGTTTAATTCGTGTAATCACCATGAGCGGGCTATCTATCTTAAAGGGTCCTATCTTGAGATAAGCTAGGACCATATTTCAAAAAGGACTAAACAAACCTTTGAGTTAAGTCTTCTATTGAAGGCATATGATTACGAATGGTATTAACCTGCTATCGTTGCTTTGAGCGAAACTCTTCTGCAATTTTATCTGCTTCATGTCATGTATGTATGTCAGAATCAGGAGTGTACTCCATGAATCATGAATGGTGATTATGTTACCTCCTTAGAAGGATTTGATACGACATGTATGGACTCCGTATGGTTAGATATTAAGACTTCATGGAAAATGAATGACTACAGTAGGTCAGTGGTGGACCATAGTAAGGCAGCAATGATTCTGCGAGTATTGAGCTGATTACAACCGTGAGAGTTGTATTGGAATGGGTGTTGAGATTGAGTACCACTAATCGGGTCGTGGTAGTGTATAAGTTATCATTGATAGACTAATTAAGTAGAGTATCTACCTAGTGAATAATTATTCTTTCTTATCAATAGAGAGTCGTATTATTATACGAGGAAGGTTGCGGTGCAAGCATAGAATTCTAGTAACGATGATGTATAGAATGAGATCCCAGATTCGATTTTTGATGTCGAGGGAGTTTCAAAGGTGATTGTATATAAGCTCGAGGAAGAGTGTGGGTCCATAGAATGATGGACGGGATAGCGAAAATATTTAGGCATGGGAAATACGATGTTATAATGCTTAATGTTGATTTATATACGTATATGATTTGTTCTCCTATGACAAACCTCTATAGTTCAGAGGTAGGTTCCAAGCCAGATATTTTTTGACAGTATATTTTTTTTCATATATACAATTCTCTTCAATTCGTTCTTTTCTCTTCTTTTCATTTCATGTAAGCTGAGAAGAACAACCCTTCCAGAAAGGGGAGGTATTGCCGAATGACTATCTATCTGTGTGATAGAAACCTAGTAGGATACCATCTATTGTTTAATTGCTTGTCAAGTACTAAAGGCTGGCCACCTTCTGTACTAACTATGCGATATAATAAGTGTTCATGATCATAGTGATCTCTCAATAAATTCCTTTACTTCTATATGAAGGATTAAGCTTTCGAAAATAGAAACAGCTGAAAAAGGAGTAATAAAGTTGTGGTAGTATTCGGAATGGAAACACATTCGTGATACTAAGGTTGACGAGGTTATTAAAAGGTTATAGAACGCTAACGAGCAAAAGTATAATCAGTATAATATTAGGAACGGAAGGTGATAGAGATTACGAACTGGAAAAGAATGGGTAGTGAGAAGCAAAAGCTCTAATGCTAAAAGCTATAATGAGAGTCTGTGCAATAGACTTGAAAGAAATTGGAATGATCACTTAACGCGGATTAAGTTATCTTACGACAATAGATCATATGTTAGTATCGAGGTATCGCCTTATGAGATCCTTGAGGTAAGACAATGTCGATCTCCCTTATGTTAGGATGAAGTTGTAGAGCGCAAGATGCTCGGACCCGCAGTAGTCCAAAGGACCAAGGATATAATAGATCTAATTAGAGGACGGCTGGTAGTAGCCCAAGATGGACATAAGAAGTATGTTGAATTGACACGAAAGGACAAAGAATAGGAAGTAGGGGACCTAGTGTTGTTATAGGTATTCCCTTGGAAAGGAAGGATGAGGTTCGGAAAGAAATGAAATCTAAGTCCACGAATTGTTGGACCCTTGGATATATTAAGACATATTGGGAAGTTAGCATACGAGCTAGCCCTAACCCCGAACATGTAGCAAGTTCGTAACGTGTTTCACGTATCAATGTTAAGGAAGTGTAATTCAGATGCCAGATAAATAGGGGCATATGAGCGCATAGACATGCAACCCGACGTAACCTATATGGAGCAACCAGGAAGGGTTATAGAGTAAAAAGGAACAAGTGCTTAGGGGAAGGATTATCAAACTAGGCAGAGTTTGGTGGCAGGACCACAATAGGGGAAAATTTACTCCAAAGTTAGAAAGTGTAATGCTAAGAGGGTATCCCTATTCATTTTCTATTTGATTCCGGGACGGAATCCTTTTAAGGAGGGGAGACTGTAATAACCCCCAAAATTTTGAACTTTTTGTAACCCTTGTGAATAGTGTTTTAGCTGAATGAGAAACTTTTCATGCCACACTATGTAGGGGTTCTGTTATGGATGTTATGAGATTTTATTAGTACTCTATACGGTATATGAGTGTATGTAAAGATCGTCAGAATCCAATTCTGAACACTTTGGTTTTTCCCGGAAATCCACTAGATACGGAGAGAATTGAGTATAAGGTAACAGGATAAAAAGAATTTAAATTAAAGGATTATAATAGAGGATCATAAAAAGGAATATAATGTATTGAGAAAGGTTAAGAGAACCTAAGTAATAAGATCCCGGGTATGATCCTTCAAACGATAAACGAGAACGAAAGTTAAGCGAACCGTATAACAGATCAGCGGTCATTAGGCAAACAATTAGGAAGTTAATCAAAGGGATTAGAGAGAGTGATGTCACCCAACCAATGAGAAGAGGACAAGGAAGGAAGGATGACATCACCACATGACATGGGCATGACATAGGAAGGAAGGAGATGTGGTGGCTTTTTAACCACACAAAATCAAGGGCAACAAGGTAATTAACTAAATCAAACACAAAACCAATCAACCAAGCCAAGCAAATTCATTCTTCATCAAAATCAAAAAGAAACCAAGGCATTGTTCTTGAGAGCTCTCGGCTTTTTACTATTGCAAAAGGCAAGAAAATTCAAAATCAAAGATCCAAGCTTCCTAAATTGGTGAGTTAATTCCCTAATCATCTTCATGCTTAGTTAGGGCTATATCATGAGTTTAAGCCATCAATTCCTTCTCAATCTTCTTCATTTAATCAAAGAAGAAGACAATGAATAGTGTTTTCAAGTTTTTAACTTGAAATTTTTCTTGTTTTCCTTGAATATCCAAGCATTCCTAAGACTTCTCAAAGCTTCTTAAGGCTTCCTAGCTACTCCCACCACTTCAAGGAAGGTATATCATCTCCAAACCCTAGATTCCTATGTATTATAAGATGATTTTGATTAGTAGGGTGATATTGTAGCTTGATGTTGTGATTTAGAGTTTGGGATTTGAAATGGTAGTGAAATGGAATGGTAAATGTTGTTTTGATTAAAAGAACTTAAGTATGGTTAAAGTTAAGCTTAAGCATAAGTATGAATGTTAAAATTGAATTAGTTGGGGTTGTTATGATGTGATAAGGATGGATGTTGGTTGTATGTTGGATTTGAGGTTGAATTGGGTTGGTTTTGAATGGTTTAAAATTGGGAAATCGCGTAAACATAGCTGTCGTAACGTCCGATTTTCTTTAGACTGTTTTTCTGCATAATATTAGGACCCGAGAACCCCCTGCTAGATTATGACCATTGCCATGTTTAGATATCTCATGTTACGAGCTTCGTTTTGATATATAGTTCGTTCGATTCCGATGCACGGTTTAGGAGAAACGACCGTTTCAAGTAACGGCATTTCGCGAACGAAACTTTTCCCCTCGCCTTACTTTGAAACCTTGGTTAAGGACCTTAAATGACTAATTGGGGTAAGAAACATTTATGGTATGTGTTTTAGGCAGTTGGTAAGACACTCGCGAAGGAATCGCCTTAAAACTCATAATGGTTAATTTATTAAAAATGGTAGAGCCGAGGGTACTCGAGTGACTTAAGAAAATCAGTAAGCGCAAAACAAGCGTTAGAGTCTAAGTTAGTTAAAGTATAGATTTACAAGTGACTTTGGTTTAATTCCAACTTACTTGTTGTTTATAGGTTACCAGACTCGTCCCGAGCCATTCGTAACCCCCAGTCGCTCAGGCAAGTTTTCTACCCGATATACTGTTGTTGTGATGTAAATATATGTATATGCATTATCTTGTGATAGTGCATGATTGTTATTAGCAAATTTTGCGATATATTGGAGCATGCTGATATGGTATATATGCATGTCTGTTTCGTAATCTGGTTATCTATCTGTTGATTTCAATGCTTATAGTTGCATAATACCTATGCTAGAAATAAGCAAGTAGTTGCGTATACCCTTAGTATAGGGGATAAAAGGTGAACATATTTCTAAACCGGGAGTCGATGTTCCCGAGTATATTATATATATATATATATATTTATATATATATGGATATAGTTTTAAAACTATTGATCGAATAAGGTTTATTCGATACCTTTATTTTACTTAATTGAATATTTATTCGAATATTCATTCGAGGGCTTATGACTTCTTTATTTTATTAAATGAATATTATTATAAATATTCATTCGAGGGCTTATGACTTCTTTATTTTATTTAATGAATATTATTTGAATATTCATTCGAGGGCTTATGACTCTTTATATTATTTATTGAATATTATTTCGAATATTATCCGAGGGCTTATGACTCAGTTCATCTTATTATTGAATATTACTTGGATATTCATTTGAGGATATATGACTCCTTTATTTTATGAATATTATTTATAGTATTCATTCGAGGTATTATGACTCCGCTTATTACTTAATAATATTCTTTATTGTAATAAAGAATAAGGTGTCGATAATCAAACTTATTTTTGATTATTCAAATAAAGATATTACTTTCGTATAAGTATATCTTTGATTATTTGCTATTCATTTGAGTATAAGTTTTCCAACTTCTACCTCAATTATTCTTCATGGGAATATTATTTAAATAATAATATTCAGATATTTCTTTCATATTGGGACTGATTTATTTTATAAATCAGCATTACTCCAAACATTCTTAAAAATATTTTCGAGTCATCAAAATGAATTTAAAAAGGGTAGAGCGGATCCCAAAACTTGTTTTCAAATTCAAGATCTTCCATTTTAAGGGGACTTGAATACTCGCTCAAAAATCTAGGGGATTCGGCTCTATGGTGTATTTTATATTCGCAACAAGGTTGCAGTTTTGGTAAATGAATTGATTACTTACCCAACGTTCGGGAAGTAAGTCCATCTATTGAGTCGACATAAGCAACATGGGCTCAGTGGGCGTCCATGATAGTGTAAGTGGCTCAGTGGGAGTCCATCAAATGCATAAGTGGCTGAGTGGCAGTCCAGCATAAGGTCCTATTGAGACCAGGGTGATGACCATTGGGGAATTCGTCCATCTACTAGTAGAAAAGGTTATTTATGGGTATCTTTGCCTGATCAGCAAGATATCTGGTTTATGCCAAAATTCTTTTCCTTTCCAAAATTTATTGGAGGTTTCAAACTCTATTCATACTTTACATGACAGAGGTTTTCAGGAAATGTATAAAGAAGATGTATATGTGGATATATATATATATCAGAACTTAATGAAGTATATCATAACTTCATTTCCTTTAATAATATTTTAAAGATTTAATCTATTCAAATCTTGTCTTGTAGTCTCATCTATGTGATGAACTGTTGAAAGCTCATTATACTTTGAACAATGGTAGTTCAAGTAGCTTTATATTGATATAAGTGTAGTGAAGTATTTGGTAACTTCATCTTTTAAACTTATATCTAGTTAATAATTGTCTTATGCATGACAAAGATTTTCAGAAAAACGTTGAGACAAGGTTAGATATATGAGATCACCTTGCAACGATATTTTTATACAGTTATACACTGGAACTCTGTGTGTATTATGCATGGAAGAGGAATTCCAATATTTTGAAAAGTATATATGTATATATATAAAATACTGAATATTTTGCGACTTCATCGCATTAAGATATCAACTTGGTTCATTTCTTTTGACCAAGACTTTCATGAGTATTATGAGTAGGCTCATATATTGTTAATCATTATGCATATTATTTTGGTGGGCTTGCTGCTCACCCTTGCTTTCTTCTTTCATCACACAACATCAGATAGATAAGATGAACAGGACCAAGCTCCCAATTCGCAAGCGGATAGGAAATGTTCCGCAGCTTTCTGGAAGCGTTGAGGCCGCTGTAGCTGAGGTAGAAATTACCAATAGGCTAAGTTTTCAACTAATAATGTACCAGACTTATGTATATTATGAATTGTAATAATGGCAAAGAAATGTAAATTTATCCAGAAAACCTTTTAAGGTGTATTGACATATAATTGTGGAATAAAATGACTTGTGATTATTTATGGATATTCATCTCTGAGACTATAACTTGTGGTGTGTGTGTTTATTGTGGGGTCACAGTACAGAGTAGTTGATTGTGTATTAAGATTGGGTGATATTAAGGGAAATGGATCTTGTGACAACCCGGATCCCCGACCCCGGATTTGGGGGTGTTACACCTTTGCTCCTGTTGCAAGACTTGAAGCCATCAGAATCTTCTTAGCCTATGCAGCCCATGCCAATTTCAAGGTCTATCAAATGGATGTCAAAAGTGCCTTTCTGAATGGAGATTTGGAGGAAGAAGTGTATGTTAGTCAACCTCCTGGCTTTGAAGATCCAAATTTTCCAGAGTATATCTACTATCTTTTGAAAGCACTTTATGGACTGAAGCAAGCACCTAGAGCCTGGTATGACACTTTATCAAAGTTCCTTTGGAAAATCACTTCACAAGAGGTACTGTAGATAAAACTTTATTTTTCAGAAATGTTAATGGCTCTAACATACTTGTTCAAATTTATGTAGATGACATTATATTTGGCTCTACAGATGAGAAACTTTGCAAAAATTTTGCCAAATTGATGCAAAGTAAGTATGAAATGAGCATGATGGGAGAACTAACTTACTTTCTTGGTTTGCAAGTTAAGCAAGTTAGTGATGGAATATTCATTAGTCAAACTAAATATATTTATGATCTTTTAAAGAAGTTTGATCTAATGGATTGCACATCTGCAAAAACTCCCATGGCCACTGCAACTAAGCTTGAATTAAACACTACTGAAAAGTCTGTGGATATTTCAAGTTATAGGGGCATGGTTGGCTCACTTCTGTACTTAACAGCTAGTAGGACAGATATAATGTTTGCTACATGTCTTTGTCCTAGATTTCAGGTTGATCCTAGAGAATCTCACTTAGTAGCTATTAAGAGAATTTTCAGATATCTCAAGGGAACACCAAAACTTGGCATTTGGTACCCTAGAGATTCTGGTTTTGATCTAACTGGTTATTCAGATGCAGATTATGCAGGTTGCAGAATTGATAGAAAAAGTACAACGAGAACCTGTCAATTTCTTGGAAACAAGCTTGTGTCCTGGTTCAGTAAAAAGCAAAATTCAGTTTCTACTTCTATAGCTGAAGCTGAATATATTGCTGCTGGCAGTTGTTGTGCACAGATTTTGTGGATGAAAAACCAATTGCTAGACTATGATTTGCAAGTGGAAAGGATTCCTATTTTCAGTGATAACACAAGTGCAATTGCCATCACTGAAAATCCAGTACAACATTCAAGAACAAAGCACATAGACATCAAGTACCACTTCATAAGGGAACATGTAATGAATGGTGCTGTAGAACTACATTTAGTTCCAAGTGAAAAGCAGCTTGCAGATATATTTACCAAGCCACTGGATGAATCCACCTTTTCAAGGTTGGTAAGTGAGTTAGGTATGCTTAATTACTCTTGAATCTTTTCAGATAATTTGCAAGTTGTGATATAGCCAGAAATTTAATTGATTTTTTAATCTTGGATGAAATTTTGGCTAAGTCAAAATTTACATCTCGACGGATGATCATTATCCATCGAGTTTGATCATCCATCGGGATACAATTTGTTAATAAAATCAATTATTTTTCTGGAATATTTTATGTCTCGACGGATAACTGATTTATCCTCATCCGTCGAATTGTCTTATTCTTAGCCGTTGATTCTCTGAACATTATCCATCGAGTATACTTACAGTTTGTAAGCATAACACGACGGATAATTAATGAAATTTTTATAGTTTATTTTTAAATAGCTATTTTGGGCAATTCTTATTGGTTACTTTATTTTACTTTATTATTTTTGACAATTATTTTTGAGATAGTATGAAAGCATAATTCATTTTCATTGCTTTTCTTTTATCATTCTCAAATCATCTGCTCTAACTTCTCTCTTTCTCAAAAGCAATTATCATCTCTCTCTCTCTCTGCAATTTTCACTCTCTAATAATGGTACCAGTCGTCAAGATCATGTCTCAAACTGGATTTATCTATGAGAAGAACAACTTCACAGATCTAGTGAACAAGGGGATTCAGCACTCTGGCGACTACCACAAAATGATGGATTTTGTGAAGAACTGCAAACTCAACTATGCCATGCCGGAATCACCCACCATTTACTGTGAAGTTGTTGAAGAAATGTGGACGACTGCAACATACAACTCAACTGATAATACTATCACTTTCACTATTAAAGGTAAGGAATTTTGTGTTAATAGTGATATTGTTAACGCATGCTTCAAGTTTCCTGATAATACTGTCACTACTCCACACACAGACATTGATATTGTTAATATGCTTAATTCCATGGGCTATGCACTCTCTACTTATAAATTAAGTGAAATTAGGAGGTTGGGTCGTAGGAAGGAATGGAGTTATCTATGTGATGTAGTTACTAAGGTATTTTCTGGTAAAATTAGCAATTTTGATTCAGTTAATATCTCTATGTTCAACATGCTTTACATGCTAGTAACTGATAAATTTTTCAACTTTAGTGATCTTGTCATATTTAAGTTGGGGTTTAAGTTAGGGGAACTAAATAAGAGGGGCAAGAATGTCTATTATGCTAGATTTTTAATGATGTTTGCTAACCACCTCTCTGAGGATATTGTGCTTGAGAACCCAACCAACAAATTAGATTGTTGGGTTCAAGAAAGGAGAATCATTGCAGATTTGAATACGGCAAACTATCACAAAGAGGTGCCACTCTTCTACTTACCAGTAATGGAAGCACCTCAGGTAAGTGAGGTAATTTCCACTGTCTCTACTCTTCCAACCTCACAAACTTCTTTGCATTCTAGTGTAGTTATGGCAACTGTGTCATTGACCCAACAGTTTCCTACCCAAGCCACCAAATCCAAAATTTCAAAAACAAAGACAAAAACAGCCCCCTCTGGTGTCTCTCAAAAGATGCCAGTTGTAAAATCCACCAAACCTAAAGAGGGGAGTGTGAAGGTGGGTAAGAAAGGTGAGGGACTGGGTGAACATCAAAGAAACCCTAAGGATAAGGTTGGAGAGGTGAGTGTTTCCCAGCCTAGCCACACTGCAGTTTCCCAACAAACTGCAGTGCTTAATAAGGATATAAGCTCATTACTAGTTGCATCCTCCCAAAAGGATGTGACTATTAAACATAGCTCTCAGCCAAGAGCACAGGCTAAAAGGGTAAGGGACACAAGCTCACCCCAAACTTACACTAGAAAGAAGAAATCAAAGACCCTTGGGGATGCACAGGGTTCACACACTGTGCAAACTGGTGTTAAAGACATAGTCACTGCACCTTCTCAAAGTCAGGTTGATGTGGCTCCAATAAATGTGGAGTCACAACCAAAATCTCTAATAATAGAAGCACCTGAAACACCAAATTCTCCCACACACTCTTTGGATGTTGACATGATAAACACATCACTTCCAAATTCTCCATCTTTAACTCTCTTGGAGAAGCCAAAAATCCAAGCAAGTGAGCATCATCTTCTAGATAATTTGTTGGCTCACTTGCCATTTATTTCTGAAACTGCTGAGACATCTGTGCCAAAATTTTCATCAATCTGCACAGAGTCCACAATAGTTTGCACTCCAAACTCATTCATTTCTACTCACTCGATGGATATTGTTCATCCGTCGAGTAGTGATTGTATCCCGACGGATGTGTCTAACAGCAGTCATCCGTCGGTTAGCCACATTACTACCCCGATGGATATCTCTTATCCGTCGACTGTCTCTGCACAGCTTAAAATCTCTTCAATTCTTACAAGTGCAGAAGACTTAGTAGTAGTGCAATCACTCCTAGGACTGAGGGAAGGGAGTGAAATGAGTGAGAGTCTGGGTTGCTCGCAGGAAAAAGGAGAGGAAAAGAGTGAACCAATACAGTCCATTTCTTCAGGACTGGAAAAAGTGAGTGTGAGGAGTCCCACCTTAGATGGTGAAGGTGAGGGTGTGAGGGTGGGGAGCCAAGGTTAGACCTTGATGCAACAAAAGAGAGATCATAAGAGAAATGCAGGTACAGGAGTGATAAGGATGGAAACCATTGCAAGTGAGTCAATAAATGTCAATGATGCAGAAAGGGAAAGGCTATTTCAGCAAGAATATCAAGCTGTTAAAGATTCAATCTCCCTAGATGCTGAGACATTTACTCACCCTGTGACAGCTTACCAAACTCTAGTTGTACAGGGAAATGAGGAGGCTGAAAGATTGCTGAACTTGGTGCATACTACACAATCTTTACCGAGAGCAAAGGATGCAATCACTGCTATGTCTTCCAACATTGGCAGTGATTTTGAACTGGATGAAAACTCTTTTGGGGATGATGAGGAAGATAGCATAAGCATAGGGGAAGATGCAGATGTTCCTGCCTGGATGCTAACAAAAGAATGCTCCTACTCACATCTCCAATCAACACTATTCAAGCTAATTCATGACACCCAAGCAGCCATTCAGGCATCTTCAAATGCCAACACAAAGAAGCTACTCACAAAACATCTTGAAGCACTCCAGCTGCATAAAATTCAAGCCCTCCAACACAGTCAGAGTGTGGATGCAATCAAGCAAGAAATTTCTGAAGTAAAGCAGGATGTCATAGAAAGGTTGGATGCTAGACTTCCTGCAACCACCATGACTGAAATTGTTCAAAAGCTAAGGAAGGAGGCTGATCTCAATAGGAAAGTTGAGGCCATGGACTCAAGAATATCTGCTATAGAGAAGTCAATGGCCAAGATACTTAACAATCAAGAAAATCAAACTGCACTACTCCAACAGTTGGTGGCTGCTCAACTCCCTCTCACACAACTTGATGATAACAAAAAGGGGGAGAAAGGCTCAAGTGAGGGGGAAAACAGCTTAATATTCAAGTCAGTAAAGTAATTGTGCCTGCAATTTCTTTCACCAAGCCACCAACTAAAGACAGCATTGATCTGATTAATGAAGCAGCTGCCACATTGAGAGCAGCTGAAAAGAAGCAGTTGAGCCCAATCAACTGGGAGAAAATTGAAGAGGATATTCAAAATAGGTTTAGGCTAGCAAAGAAGCCAGAAAAATCAACCATTCATCACTCTCAAGTTAGGAAAATCTCTGTGAATGATATGAGCATGAATAATCTAGAAAGAGGACAACCATCCTGCATCAAATTTCCAAAGGCTGAGCTAATTTTGAAGCCAAAGGTGAACTATCCTAAACATTCTCTAAAGAACCCTTTGGATACAGTATATGAGACACCAAAGCCTAATGAAAAAAAACTGCTGTCAAGATCTATTGCATTCTACAAGGATCCAGCTGATTCAGCATTGAAAAGAAGAATTGTCAAGGTTTTCAGGAATGGTAAGTAAATTTGTGTGGTGGCTGGACACCCTCAATTTTCTGAAGCAAAAAGAGAAGAAAAGGAAAGATTGAAGCAAGAAAAGAAGCAAGCTACTCTAGATGATAAAAAGGTTAAACAAAAGAAGGAGCAAGCTGCTATCTTGGCCAAGCTACATGTTGTGAAACCTACAAAACAAATTCCTGAACAATCACCTGAAACCACTGAATATAAGGAACTGAAAATGCAAGAAGAATCACAGCAGAGAAAAAGTTTTAGATACAAACTTCATGCAAAGAGAAAAGTGGACTTTGATAAAAAGGAGTTGGAAGATCAGTTTTCCAAAAAGTCTACATTTACAACAACTCAAACATCCATGCCCTATGTGGCACATGGAGAATTCAAGATAGATCCATCCAAGAATTTTCATGGTGAACCTATCATTCCAAAGGATGAGCCAATAGACTGGGATAGTCTACCAATACCTGAACTCAATCTACCTCACTTCATGAAGCCAAAGAAGACAAAGACCAGAGCAGTCAAGAAAGTGAAGCCCTCAACTCTCAGATCCAAGTCCCTAACCAAAGCTCAAACCAAAGTCAATAAGGGAGACATTATGTACATCTGTGACATCAAGGAATTCTCATATTTAAACCTCTATCTAGATGAACTGGAAGAAGTTAGAGGGATTGATGCTTACAGGAATCTACCTGAAAGGTTAGTATTCAAGTACAATGGAGGAAAAGAGATACAATGGCCACTTCACAGGATCCTTCAAGAAAGTCAATCTGTGCTGATAAAGGTTTATTCATCATTTAAGAAGAACTTTAGATTCAATGTGATAGCTAGAAGACGGGTTCTAAAGAAGATTGAAGAACTTAGGAGTATTAGAGCCAAAGATACACTCCCAAAGACTCTAACTATTCCTTACACTGGAAGTAGAGTGCATCTAAGGCCCTACTGGCTGATGGAATTCATTGATGATAAGGGACTTAGAAGATTCTTCAGATTAGAAGACCAGTTGAGCATCTCTAGCAATGAGACTGTTTTGGAAATGCAAGGAATGCTAAATCTCTCAGAATCTGATGAACTGGAATTCCACAGACAGCTCCAAAATCAGATAGAAGAAAACAACAAAAAGCTTGGAAAGAGATCCAGATCATCAAGAAAATAGATCAATCTGCTCAGGCTAGAGGAGCACCTTGAAAATAACTGTGAGCAAATCTTTGTACATTTTGTTATTTGCAGCACTTTACAGTTTTATCTACTTTCATTTAAATTTATATTCTTAGAGTGTTTTGTTATCATCAAGTTTCTCTTAATTTATGGCTACAATTCTAGTAGACATAAATTGGGGGAGATTTTTGGGAATATGTTGTGAACTTGATGATTTTATTAACAAACCACCTTAGTAGATTCAACTTAGTGAATTATGTAGCACTCGACGGATAAGGAATATAGTCCCGACGGATGACTCAATATAGTCCCGACGGATGATGATTTTATATCCATCGAGTGAGTAGCTTATGTAACAATAAGTCATGTAGCACATTTTTGCAAACACCTTTGTATAGATTCTGTAGTAGCTTATGAACCATGTAGACTGCTAGTAGATGTGCAGAATAGGTTAATTAAATGTAAATAGATGATATCTTGTAATTCTGCACAAATGAAATAGAGTCAAGTGTTAAATGGATACCCGACGGATGATTGACAAAGCTACCCGATGGATGATCAACAAGGCTACCCGACGGATGATCAATTCAAACATCTGTTGACAGTGACAACACAGTCACATGCTTCGAGTGTTTGCAAAAGGAATGTGGCAGCCTATTCAACTGGGTTTTTAAGAACAAAGAAGCATTTCTATTTCCATGCTATTATGAAGATATTCAAAGATGCTGAAATAGAGTAATGAAGAAGCATAGTATTAGACTTGATATGTTTTGTTTTATTATCTTGTCTTATTACTGTGTAATCTTGGTGATATATATAAACCAAGCGTAGCAATTAAAACAACAACAAGACTAAGCAATATTTTTCTCAGAGAAACAATTGTAAGCTGTATCCTTTAGCATTTCTCTGTAAGTTTAGTTGTTCATATTTGTAAGCAGTTGTGAGCTATTCAAGCTTATATATATATATATGGTGGATACATTCAAATCCACCAGAAAGTTTTAAAGACTTGTGTTTTTATTACTTTGTGTTTGATGAACCAACCAAGCCACTGGAGATGAAAATTCCTCAAATTTTGATAAAGCCAGTGTGCAAAATTGTTCAAGTTACTGATGATAATCTTGCTGAAGATAAAGATGTTCAAACTCTGAAAAGAAAGAAGATTTCTGAAGAATCAAAGACAACCTCTGACAAGGCTCAAGTTGTTCAGAGTCAAGAACTGCAAGCCACAACAGAACCAGCAAGTTCTGATAAAGTCATCAAGATATCAACCTCTGACAGTGCTCAAGTTGATTTAGACAAAATGAAAGTAGCTGACAAAAAGAAACTTCTGTGGAAAAATGTCAAACCATCAGATCCAAAGAAAAGCCAATTGTTGTCTACATTCATGACTATTGGGTTAAATGCTAGAGAACCAAGAGACAGGGCTGGGCTAGATTCTGATGAAGCTAAGATCAAAACAGGAGCTGAAGTTGCTATTAGAGATCCATTTTTATTAACTGACAAACCTCTTGAAGATGTTACACAGAAACACCTTGATAAGGTTATCTCTGTTCAAGTGGTACTGGATGCTCATGACAAGCACAATGTCAAGGAAAATCTGATTCTATTTCTTGAAGACGGAAGGACATATCAAATGTCGGAATCAGATGTGTTAAACAAATCACTGAAAGAACTTCAATTCTTTTATTACCTTTTAGAGGTAAAATCTGATATTACCAGGAGATGGTCAAACTTCATATTGAAGACCATCAGAGATAAAGCTAGAATTTCTGGTTCAAGAGTTATAAAATTCATTCCTAGTATTGTTGAAAATGATGGAAGTGAAACTCCAATGAAGAAGAATTCTGCTAAGCTTGAAGTGTTACTGAATGAGAAATGTTTATGCTACAATGAAGATTCTTCTCATCCTAGGGTAATAAGACTAAATGATGGTTTAGAAAGAAACCATATCTCTGCTTTAAGGACTGCAATCTATCAGATTGGAAGTCAGAATGAAGAGATGAAGCAAGTCAAGACTACAATGTCTCAAATTCTGAGAATTAAAAAAGAAAAGCTGATATCAAGCTTTGTCAAGAATCAATATGGATTCAGATTGACTCAGTGAGATTGGTAAAAGCTACAAGGACTGTAAGTTATAGTTAGTTATCTAGTTAAACTCTTATTGCATTTGTACTTAAATGTTTTTGACATCATCAAATCTATTAACTTGTATATTTTGCATAATTTACAAGTTGGGGGAGATTGTAAGATATATTTGAGATGTCATGTCTAATATGATTCATGTTTAATTTTCAGATCTTAACCAACAGGTCATATCAGGACTTACTGAAATCAGGATTTACTGGAAGTCAGAACTTAATATCAAAACTTAAGGTCATATCAGAACTTAAGTGCGGAAAGACTTTCATATAAGGAAGGAAGCTGATTTATAGTAGAAGATCGAGACTAAAACAAAAGAAGATATGCATGGAAAGAGTTAAAAGACTGGAAGACTTGTAGAAGATATCTGATTGATATATTTTAGGAGACAGAATTATATTCCATATCAATTAGAAGTCATCTTGTAACTGTGTACTATATAAACACAGACTTAGGTTTTACACTATATGTGTTATCATTATCGAGAAGATTATACATTGTAACCTATCAGCTTTTAGTGATATTTGTTAATCACTGAGAGAGAACAGTTCTATTGTAACAGAGTTTATCTTATTGAATATATCTGTTTACTGTCACTTATGTTCAAAATCGATTTGATTGTAATAATACTGTATTCAACCCCCTTCTACAGTGTTGTGTGACCTAACAAAGAAAACTAGCATCCAAAGTTACAACTTAGAACAAAGAATCACAAGTATAAACTAGATCTTCTTCGCTTTCATTGAATTGTGCTAAAACGGTCTTCTTACGCCTTTTCATTGTGCTCTGGTACGTCTTCTTATGAAAAACGACCTTTATTTAGGTATATATAGCAGTCCATGCGTAGTAGAAGTCCTCCAATCAAAAGCCCATAAGAATCAGGATTCAAAAATCCCGACTCGGCGCGGCCGCGCGCTTGATCAGCGTGGGCGCGCTGTGTCTCTGTTTTTCGGGTGCGGGCGCGCCGACCTTCTGGAGAAAATTCCTTTTTTTTCTTCTTTTCTTGCTGCAATGAGTTGGTCTTCACGAGTTTTATTCCTTGGACACCATCCTAACACCATATTAGCATCAAATCAATGTTAATTCACCTGAATTCCGGATTAATGCCTGAAATGCAAAAATACTAGAAAACACATTAAAATACCAATAACTTGAATACAAAAATACCAATTCAAAGTTTAATGGAGCGTTATAAAGTGTCATAAATGCCACTTAACGAAAGACCAAGTAACTTCTCTTTTTTCTCCTCACTAGCCCCTTTACTAAAGAGACTTTCAACTTTTCAATATTGATTTTCTGCTCGGACGCTGCTTCATATTTGTTGAGCATGTCAAATATTATTGAGCATTCTTGTCGATTGGCTCTTTCAAAAAGAAGACTATTCATCTGCAAATAGCCGATGAGTGATTGGAGGTCCGTTTCGGCTAGCTTTGGCTCCGTGAATGAGCTTACCTTCTGCAGCCTTTTCTATCATACGTGAGAAAGCATCAGCTACCAATATAAACAAATACGGGGATAATGAATCTCCCTGTCTAAGTCCTCGAGTAGGAAAAACATTGCCACATATCTTACCATTTATAACAAAAGAATAAGTCACTGAAGAGATACAATCCATTACTAATTTAATCCATCTACCTTCAAACCCCATCTTGCGCAACGACTTCTCCACAAAAAATCATTCCACTCCATCATAAGAGTTACTCATATCTAATTTTAAAGCAACCACTCCCTTTCGGCCCTTGCACGTTGTCTTTATTGAGTGAAAAAATTCCATGAAAATTATGGCGTTATCTATTATTAACCTGCCTGGGAAAAATGCACTATGATTTTCAGTGACCAGATTTGGAAGGTACTTCTTTAGTCTCGTAACCATCGTTTTTGTCACAAGTTTATACAAAACATTGCATAGGCTTATGGGCGTGAAATGAGAGACTTGTTTTGGGTTCTTTACTTTTGGAATCAGAATTATATTTATATTGTTCACCAGACTCGGAGATAACTTTCCGTGTAAAATATTCTGAACAAATTTAGTGATATCCTTAACAATTACGCCAAAATCTCTCATAAAAAATTGCATGCATACCGTCAGGCCCCGGTGCTTTGCAGGGTGTTATTGCTCTGACCTATAATTCTTTCAATATCTTTTCAACATCTTCCACCTTTTTCCCTAAATCATCCCGTGTGTCCCTGCTCCAAAAAATTAGTTCTCCTGCAACAGCCTTTAACTTATTTGTGAGCCGAAATCCTTCTGATCTTTCCCATGTACTTTTAACAACCGCTTCACAAGATTCATCCAATAACCAACTGGACTCAAATTTGAAACCTTTTTTACCTTTATATCTCCTTCGTTGCTGGTGCATCTGTTCTCTTCTGACAATGATTTGAGCATGATCTGATTTGATACGAATTAGGTGTTCTACGGTAGCATGAGGATGGTTTGTGATCCAATCTGTAGTGGCCAAAAAACGGTCAAGGCGTTCTTTTATTCTGCTTGCAGGAGTTTTTCCTCTCTCCCAGGTCCGCCAATTACCCTTATTACCAAGATCCCGTAAGCCACAATCTTGTACACAATTTTAAAAATCAGTAATGGACCTTCTTCCGTTTTCTGCCCCTCCCTCATTCATCCCCTCCAATCATAACAGGAATGTCACTAACTTCGCAAAATCTTCTTAGAAGTTCCCATGTGAGATGTTTAGAACCCGAATCCGGCCATCCAGGTGCCTCTCCCTTCTCGCGAAATATCCCCACAAATATGGTTATTAGAGAAAGAGACTAGAGTAAAATCAATAGTGTTGTCTTTTTAATATAAACATAAACCACCTGATCTACCTCTACTACTTACTCCAAAAGAATTTGAAAATCCTAGTTTTTTACTTGAACCTTCACCATCTACTCTGCTAATCATTGATTCTGACACAAAAATCATATCCGGAGCCAACGACGCACTCCATCTCCAAAGTGCACGAATTGGTCGGGTTTGGCAAGTCCCCGGCAGTTCCAGCACAAGTAACTCATGGTGCTTGGCGGGGTTGGTTGTGACCAACCTCCGCCTGAATAGTAGGAATTATGCCTGGCAATACTAGCTTACTTTTCTTCCACTCAGCATCTTCTCCCATTTCTACGTCCAAATCTTCCTCATCAACAGTACATTTATTTGTCAAATGCAGAACATTTACTTCCTTTTTACTACAATCTGCTTGGCTGTTAGTTTTCTCCTTTCTCTTCCAAATATGCTTTTTTATTGTGGATTCGTCTTTTGTTTTCTATGGACTTTTTATTGTAGCATCCAGTTCCAAGTTAGCTTCAATTTTATCCGTACTCTTTGTAACCTCCAGACCTGCATAAGGAACAGCTGAAACCACGTTTTCACTATTTTTGGTATATTCGCAGACCATTGCCTTGCTTTTTTCTATTTCATCTGGACCCTCTTTACACACATAGATTTCAAATTATCAACCTCTTCTTTGTGACGCATTCTTCCTCTCCGCATACTTGCTTTTAGAAAACCTCCCCAACCCATTTTACTATCCCGGTTTTCCTCAGCTACATAAACCAATCTTTTTCACTATGTCCCATTCGCCCAAATAAATAACAAAAGAAAGGCAGTCGTTCACACTTATAACCAATTGTGATCACCTCCCCTATTTTGTTTTTTTTTTATTTTCTGAAAACGACACAAAGGATAACCACATTCAACAACAACTTAACTATACGAAATTTTTCTAATCCTAAATTATCATTATCAATTTCCAAGACCTTCCCGAAATTCGATGTGATAGCTTTAGATAAAAGGGAGATGGAATATTTGAACCCAGAAAGGAGAGTGAGTAAGAGTTATCTTCTCTGGTTGTTCGTCTCCAATTTCCTCATTCAGGGCCTTTCTTCCATCACTTTTGCCTTATCACGCCAATGAAAAAACTGGAACGCAGATAAGTTTATGCCAATAAAGCGAATAATCATTTTGTTTGCTACTCTTTCCGTCCCAGGCATAGGCAAGTGTATATAAATGGTTTGGTACGGAGGACAAGAAAGATATTTAAAAATATTATTTTTATTAAAGTGTTGTGATGAAAGATAAAGAAAAATTATAATTTAGTGATAAAAAATATCAAAGTTGGGTAAAGTGGTGGAAACTATTAATATTTAATATATATAAAGTGAGTGTAGAAGGAGAAAATAGTGGATATAATTAATTTTTATATCAATAAATTTTTATTATTTTTGGCAACTTTTGAAATGTATTGAATTAAATAAATATCTGAAAAAGGAAAGTGTATATAAATGAATGAAATATAAAGGAGTATATGTTTATAGTATATAGTAAATAGTATAGATTATTATTTTGTTGATATCTGCATTCAGAAATTACTCGCTGACATTAATTAGATTTTATTCTAACGAGGGATACAGCTCTAATCTAAGGGTCGTGGTCTTAATTTTGAGTTACCATTTATCCAACAATCGTTCCCGACTGTTGGGATAATATTAAACTATCAGGATGGGAAAAAAAATCTACCTATCATGTATAAATTTTCATGGAGCTAGTGAATACAACAATACCTTAAAAGCCTGTGCAGTAAATTTTAGCGGAAGGTAAATAATATTTTACAGATGGAAGGTAAATGATACTTCCTAAGTTCAAATTTGGAGGAAGAAATTTTTTTTGAGAATATTCTTTCGAAATTGTTCTCCCAAATTTTTTAGAATAAAAGAGAAAATAATGAGAACGATAATTTAAAAACACTTTCTCTCCAAAATTTTGTTCCAAAGATTGAGATAATTGAGAGGCAAACTTTTGCTTTTGCACACATGATAAAAATATTTCCCTACATTGTCACTTCATGTTAAAGAAAAACCTTTTTTTTTTCTGAAACTCGAAAAACCTTTTCTTATTCTCCAATCTAATCAAAAACCTTGGGAGCTCGATAAGTCCTCTTTTATACATCCTTAGTTTTATTATTTATATATTTGTAAACAAATAAATTTGAAACAAGTGAAACCAAAATATTTTTTAATTTAAAAATGAAATTCAATGAATAGAAATCAGTTTTTATAAATTTGTTCCAACTTTATTTTTTCAATTTTGTAAAAATTTGGAAATTTACATTAATAATTTATTGTAGTTATTAATTGCAATAAATTTAAAACTTTCCGGGACCATTTGTAGAGTTGTATGCCTAAGATTATTTGAACCTCAACTTACCTTGAAAAGCTAAACATTTAGTTGAGGGGTTTCCAAATATATTCATCAAATTATATGAAATAACACATGGCTAAATGATGTGTCATAACATACGGCTAGTTTTGATTTGGAGGCCCATCCATATTTACTAGTAGTTACCTACTTGACATATCAGCAGCATTCTGAAAAAAACTGGGAAACTCTGGCTGGCATTTTTATATATGTATTTTCCTATGTCTCTTCATAATGTGAAACAGAATTTCCTTTTTACAGTTGAATCGTCTGAGTAGAAGCAGATATTAGACTGAGCAAGGAATAAGACATTGGATTGAGCTAAATTTGTCTCTCTTTATATCATTTCTAACATTATGCCTGTAATTCTATGTAAAAGACGGACATGGTCATTTATTAATTTTTAAATGTCGGGATAATATGAATAAGATGCAGCGTTTGAACTGATCTTATATGCCGGCCTGCATCTTTACCTTGTAGAATATTAACTAGCTAAGATAAAAACTTTTCAAATCCTATACAAGAAATTAATTTAAGGATTCAGCTGACTCATCTTTAAGATAAAAACACATGCAACAGCTTCGCAAATCCATAGTTTAACAGAATTAATGATAGGACTAATTCTATAATAGTAACTTTACCTGTTTCTGCATCACCTGGATTGTGCACAAACGGCAACCACGTTTTGTCGTCTAGCTCTGTAGGACATAGAATTTGTTTCTTTAACAAGGTTTGTCCCACCGTAATTTGTCTAAAAATCTGCACTTTTTGTCCTCTAGGATATAGAATTTGTTACTATTAGGTGAAGTTTAACGAGGTTTGTTCCACAGCAATTTGTCTAAAAATATTAAGTCGCTCTAAAATCTCAAATGCGTTACAGAAAGGCCCTTTCATGATCTTTATTAATGTTCTAACAAAAAAGCGTAAAGAAATATATTTGTTCTTAATATGTAAATAAGGCATGGATAGGAAAGAGCAGTGTAGTTTCCTATTTTGCATAAGTTATGGCTATAAATTTATCAATAGAAGAAAGGGACTGCAAAACATAAGTCAGAAGATCAAGTTAAGCTGCAGTCATAGGTTATCCGGGATGGTTCTTCAACTGAGAGATCTAGTCAACTCCCCCCATTCACAAAAATCGAAAAAATAAAACAAAACAGGCTTAGTTCTTTAATAAGTGGCTCCACTGATATTCTGGCAATAATATCTGAAGCAACGCAATATAAGAGTCACACTAAAGTAAAAACAGATACAAACTCAAGAATTTACTAGCAAGGCTCATACTTGATCATTCTATGGGGGACGTGGAGACTTTTGCAAAAGGGACTGGGAATCTGAGTAGAATGATCAGTCGTGAAACAGAAAATGCATTTGGGAGTTCCAGAACGTGGAATAGAGCGAATGACGATGAAGTTAATCTGAGATTGGCTGTTCTAGAGAAACTGCCTACTTACAGAAGGGTAAGAAGAGCTATACTTACATCTATTACTAATGACAGTGACGACGATAAAAATGGAAAGGTTGCACACAAGGAGATTGATGTCCGAAAGCTAGACAGTAATGATCGGAAACAGTTCATTGATAGGCTGTTTAAAGTTCCCCAGGACGATAATGACAAATTCTTAAGAAATTTCAGGAGACGCATCGACAAGTAAGCATCTAATGTATATACTATAAATGTACATGCATTTTATTTAGACATAACTAACATTCCACATAAGGTAAAGAGTGACTGTTTTTGCTCAGTACCAATATGAGTACTGTTACACTTATATAACATAACAGTTTTATAATTAAATTATATGCTTCAATTTTTTTTTGGCTTTTCTGGTTTCAGGGTAGGGATTGAACTTCCAAGAGTAGAGGTTAGGTTTGAGAATTTAACAGTGGACGCTAAGTACTTCACTGGAAATAGAACACTTCCCACCTTATCAAATACTGCACTGAACATAGCGGAATCAGCTTTGAGTTGTTTTGGAATTAAATCCAAAAATAAAACAAAAATTACAATTCTGAAAGACGCAACTGGGATAATTAAACCAGCAAGGTACATATCTATCTGCAATGATGTAACAAAATACTTTTGACATCCTGAAAGCTGCCAGTTGCTAACACTGCTACTAAATTTACTGAAATTCTTGTTGTTGGTATAGAATGGCCCTGCTATTAGGCCCACCTTCTTCTGGAAAGACAACCTTTTTGTTGGCTCTGGCTGGAAAACTAGAATCAAACTTGAAGGTTACTAACTATATAATGTTTTTGAGTATTACTCTATGTTCACTATTAATATCCTTTATGTTACATGCTATCATTTTACTCATTCTCATCAAGTACGATGTTAAATTTTTTTCATAAGCTATTTTTTAATTAGTTACGCATGAGTAACTGCAGGTTGAAGGAGAAATTACTTATAATGGACATAGACTTGAAGAGTTTGTGGCTCCCAAGACATCTGCATACGTTAGCCAAAATGATGTTCATATTGGACAAATGACTGTTAAAGAAACCCTGGATTTCTCTGCAAGGTGCCAGGGCGTTGGATCAAGATATGGTACTACTTAACTGAACATGCAGGAAACATTGAAATAAACAATTTTTGACACTTATCTGATGTTCACTATTTTCTGCTGAGTCTCATTTTCTAAATATATTGTAGAACTCTTAACTGAGCTTGCAAGGAAGGAAAAAGAAGCAGGGATTTATCCTACTGCTGAGCTCGATCTTTTCATGAAGGTAAAGCAATCACAGAGTAGTGTACCTAACAAATCAACAACAAACACATGTGATGCAATATTTCCCAATCTTATCTGTTTTGTTCCTTGATGATTTAAGCAAACAGCAATTCAAGGAATTCAGAGCAGTTTAATTACTGATTACACTTTAAGGGTAAGCTAAAGACAAAATTTTAAATCCTATGTCAATACACATATTATAGTTTCCTGCAAATTTGGAATTGAAGACATTTGATTGTTATTTCTTACAAATACAGATATTAGGACTTGACATATGCCAAGACACAATAATCGGGGATGAAATGCTACGAGGAATATCAGGTGGCCAGAAAAAGAGAGTAACAACAGGTTAGATATTTTTTCTCAGTTATTCACTAAGATCCAGACGTGACTAAATGGTTTATAGGAATATTGATGTGTAAGTACCTGCAGGAGAAATGATTGTTGGGCCGACCAAAACCCTCTTTATGGATGAAATATCAACAGGCTTGGACAGCTTCACAACATTTCAGATAGTCAAGTGCTTGCAGCAGATAGTCCATTTAACTGAGGCTACTGTGTTGATGTCCCTTCTTCAACCGGATCCTGAGACGTTCAATCTCTTTGATGATGTCATTTTACTATCCGAGGGACAGATTGTTTACCAAGGCCCACGGGATCACATTGTTGAATTCTTCGAGAAATGTGGATTCGAATGCCCAGAGCGTAAGGGTATTGCTGACTTCTTGCAAGAGGTAAGTAATGCAATTTTTTTCAAAATGCAGACGCATCTTTTTAAGATGATATCTATTGCAGGTCTTAACGGTATCAGTGCAAGCAGGTTACTTCAAGGAAGGACCAAGAGCAGTACTGGGCAGACAGAAGTCAACCTTACAACTACATATCTGTTTCAGAATTCACGAGGCAATTCAAACGTTTTCATGTGGGCCTAAGTCTTGAGAACGATCTTTCTATCCCGTATGACAAGTCAAGAAGCCATGGAGCTGCTATAGTTTTCAAGAAATATCCGGCCTCTAAAATTGAGATGCTGAAGATCACATTTGATAGAGAATGGTTGCTGGTTAAGAGAAATTCCTTCCTTTATGTGTTCAAGATGGTCCAGATAATCATCATAGCAATCATCACATCAACTGTGTTTTTGAGTAAAAGAATGATGACTAATAATGAGGCCGATGGGGCAGTTTTCATTGGTTCCCTTTCATTTTCCGTGCTAATTAATATCTTCAATGCTTTTGTTGAACTTGCTATCATCATTCAACGACTTCCTGTATTTTACAAGCAAAGGGACCTTCTCTTCCACCCACCATGGGCTTTCACATTTCCAATATTTCTTCTCGCGATACCGGTATCTGTCTTAGAATCTACAATTTATACAGCCATAACTTATTATACTATTGGATATGCCCCGGAAGCTAGTAGGTAATTTTAATTTCACCTTGGTTATTGCTAAATCATTTCATGGGACACTTAAAATTATTAATTCTGCTAAGATCATAATCCGCGTAAATAAGAACTTTTGTACCATACTTGAATTTTCAGGTTCTTCGAGCAGCTGCTGCTGATATTTCTGATACAGCAAATGGCTAACAGCCTTGTTAGGTTAATCTGTGGACTATGCAGAACCAAATTCGTTTCAGATACTGGTGGAGGACTCACTGTTCTCCTTTTAATTCTTTTTGGGTTTATACTTCCAAAAGGTCAGTATATTTTTCCAAAGCAGGAAATCAATCTATCCCCCCCACCCCAACACACACAAGAATATAAAAACCTATCCGTGTTCAGTATACTTTAAGTTTTTAGGTTTTAGATGAGTTGGTTGATTTACATGGTATTAGAGCTCAATTTTGGCAGACTCTAGCGAGGGGAAGTGTTAGGATATAAAAATATAAGAATCATAGTAAGTCCTTCTCCTAAAACTTTGAGAATTTAGGAGAACTGGTAACTTAACATATTTTATACACTAATTATGCAAGAGAATCAAAAAGATGAGATAACCCCGTCATAAGGTTTTGCAAGACAATAATGCATATATTCAAATTCGCCTTACAAACAATTCTATCAATGGTGACAGATGATATCCCAAATTGGTTAGAGTGGGCTTACTGGCTTTCACCAATACCTTACACTACAAGTTCCCTAGCTGTAAATGAGATGCTTGCTCCAAGGTGGATGAACAAGTTGGTATGAAATTCAGACCATTCCTTTTTTTACATAACATAATATCATAATACTACAACTGTCTAAGCATTTTGCTAAATACAGGCTTCTGACAACAATACCAGCTTAGGCGTTGCCGTTTTAAAGAGCTTTCATTTCCATGTCAACCCAAATTGGGTTTGGATATGCGCAGCTGCTCTTTTTGGCTTTATAGTTCTCTTTAACATTCTTTTCACCTTTGCTCTTACATACTTGAGTGGTAAGTTCTTCCCTTTCTCTATGACATAAAGATTGATATATAGATTGTTACCTTATCCTTTTCCATTCTCTTGATACAATAGCACCAGGAAATAGACAAGCAACAGCATCTAAAGAGACAGAAAATACAAAAACAATAAGTCTTGGAACCAAAAGTTCAATGATAGAGTCACTCGACTCACTTACAGGATTCATATTCAGTTCTGATGGAGCCAGTCCAAGTGAGAGATATGAATAAGTAACTTTAGTCAGATCTAATCAAGTAATATGAAATTCAATTCTTTATTTAACTGAGTTTAGTGCTTTCAGGAGAAATGGAAATCCAACAACAAAGTAATCAATCAAACCACAATAAACCTAACATTATTGCTGATTCAAGCCTCAAGACTACAACAGCTGGAATTGGCCTTAAGAGAGGAATGGTTCTTCCATTCACTCAACTTGCAATGTCATTTGATGCCGTAAATTACTACGTGGATGTGCCACCGGTTGAACTCTACCTCCATGAATAACTTCTCTATATATTATAGTTGAGAATTTCCTTTTTAATTTATATAATTTATCATGGACAGCATATGAAGGAACAAGTGAATGGTGACAAGCTCCAGTTACTTACACAAGTATCTGGTGCATTTAAGCCTGGAATTCTGACTGCCCTGATGGGAGTAAGTGGGGCTGGAAAGACGACACTGATGGATGTTTTATCGGGGAGAAAAACTGGAGGTTATATAGAAGGTGACATCAGAATTTCAGGATATCCGAAGAAACAAGAAACATTTACTCGAGTAAGTGGATACTGTGAGCAGAATGATATTCACTCACCTCAAGTCACTGTTCGAGAATCACTAATTTACTCAGCATTTCTCCGTCTCTCTAAAGACATAAACACAGAAGACAAGATGGTAAGAACATATTCAATATATTTCAAAATTCCAAGCCTGAGTCATATTATTTAAAGTTATTACAAATCTATTTTGTCCAAAGACATTTGTAGATGAAGTTATTAGGCTGGTTGAACTAGACAATCTTAAAGATGCTATTGTGGGACTTCCGGGAGTTACTGGTTTGTCAACAGAACAAAGAAAGAGATTGACAATAGCTGTTGAGCTTGTCTCAAATCCCTCAATCATATTCATGGATGAACCAACTTCAGGTCTTGATGCTAGAGCTGCAGCAATTGTTATGAGGACCATCAGAAACACAGTGGACACGGGGCGAACTGTTGTTTGCACAATTCATCAGCCTAGCATCGACATTTTTGAAGCATTTGACGAGGTAGTGCAAAAAGTTATCTTTATCTAGATAAATCTCTCTCTCCCCCCCCCCGTAATAATATTGGATTGTTCGTCAGTTGCTACTCCTTAAAACCGGGGGACAAGTCATCTACTCGGGACCACTGGGACGGAATTCTCATTTACTTGTTGAATATTTTGAGGTATTTTTGCATTTACTCTAAGAGAATACATTATATAGAAACTGAGGATCCTGATTTCACACAGATAAAGTACAAATTCCACAATTATTGCAGGAGATCGATGGGGTACCGAAAATTAAAGAAAAATACAACCCTGCGACATGGATGCTGGAAATAAGCTCAGTTGGCGCAGAATTCCGACTGGAAATGGATTTTGCAGAGTACTACAAATCATCGAAGTTGTATGAGTAAGGGCATTTTCTATGTAACTTACAACTATGAATTTTATTGATATAGAGAAATATGTTAAAACTAATAATGTTGGTTACAAGCAGAAGAAACAAGGCATTAGTGAAGGAGTTAAGCTCACCTACTCCAGGGCTTGAGGACCTATATTTTCCTACAGAACATTCTCGGTCCACATGGGAGCAGTTCAACTCTTGCTTATGGAGACAAAGGCTTAGTTATTGGCGAACCCCTGAGTATAACCTTCTTAGATACTTTTTCACGGGGACAGTAGCACTCATTCTTGGGGCTGTTTTCTGGAAGATTGGTGCTCACAGGTCTGTACTATACGCCTGCTTAATTTCTTTCGTTTTACAGTTTGCTTGCAGATAACTCCGCAAGCAAGATCTTTGGCTAATTCCTCTATTCTTGGTTCAGGGAAAAAAGCACTGAGCTGAACACTATTATTGGAGCCATGGTTAATTCTGTTATGTTTGTTGGGATCAACAACTGCATGACCATACAGCCAATAATAGACATTGAGAGAACGGTTTTTTATCGAGAAAGATCTGCAGGGATGTACTCTGTATTACCATTTGCCATGGCACAGGTTAGAAGATATTTATACACGTTAAGGAATCAATTAGAGCTTTATCGATCATATTGGTTCTACATTCTATAAGTACAGGGCCGGCCCTGAGTTACAAGATGCCCTATGCAGTCACAAAAAAGGATGTCCCTGCAATAAAAGCAGGCATCTTCTTTTAGTTTCAAACAAAAAAGATCAACTCCAATGTCCATATCTTCAGGTTGTAAAAGCTTGCTGACAGAATTCATAGAGAACAAGATATTGTGCCAAATAATTAAACTAAACAAAAACTCTAAAGTTAGAATTCCTTTCTCTCGGAGTAAGGCATGAGTTTTGCTACATGCCTTAGGTTCATCTCTTGTTTCAGCCAAGTGAATGAGAGCATCTTTTATCTTCGGAATTTGACACCTTATTAACACAGCTGTGGTCTTTTGACATTGATACAGGTATTTGTTGAAATACCATACACGCTTCTCCAAGCAATAACTTACTCCCTAATATCTTACTCCATGTTGGGATTCGAATGGACAGCCTCTAAGTTCTTGTGGTTCATCTTCATCCACTTCTTCACACTTCTTTACTTCACATACTACGGGATGATGACTGTATCCTTGACACATAATCACCAGACAGCATCAATACTAGGGAGTGCCTTTTACGGGCTCTTCAACTTATTTTCCGGTTTCTACATTCCCAAACCAGTAAGCTAATTAGTCTTATTTCTTTCTTAAACTTAAACAATAACTATCCATCACTGCTTATCAGCAGAACACTAAAGCTTTATCCCGCAAACTAACAAATTTTATTTTCTTTCTATTTGAAAATGCCAGCGAATTCCAGGATGGTGGCTGTGGTACTATTATATATGCCCAGTGGCATGGACTGTAAACGGATTAATAGTATCGCAATTTGGAAACGTGGAAGACACCATCAAAGTTCCAGGGGTGACGCCTGACCCGACAATTAAGTCCTATATGGAAGCGCAATTTGGCTATGATCCTGATTTCATGGTGCCGGTGGCTACGATAATAGTTGGGTTCACAGTCTTTTTTGCATGCATGTATGCTTTCTGCTTAAGAACTCTCAACTTTCAAACCAGGTAAATTTATGTGTACCAAATTTGTACATGAATAGATGTATAACACCAGCCATGTAATAGACATATGATGGGCATGTACAACTTTGTAAGGTTTGATTCAGTTTTATTTACCATTGTAAATACAAACTTAATGGCGTTTTTATAATGTAGCATCCATATATCTCCGAAGTGTCAAATAAGAAAGCTAATTAGAAAATCAGTAATCACGATAAGGGATTGGTGTCATATAAAGAACGATGTAATTAGTGGAAACTAAAAGATGTAGAGCGTACCAGAGAAAGAGGCGATTTTGTTCTATTTCCATCGTCTGTTGTACAGAGAAATTGAACTCATTTTATTGAATTGATTATAGAAATGTACAGCAGATGGTTTATATAGACAGGGAGCACAGTAAAAAAAATAATTGTTGTGACTTCTAAATATTTCATGGTTACGGTAAAAAAATTATTGTGACTTAAAAATCATAAGCCCTTGTAAGATATAGACAGGGAGTACTAATTAGGTACCTTCTATCTATTTTACACTATCTTGAAAGAAATGAAATGAAATGGCATAAAATAAAGAAAAATGTTAAATTCTTAGCTGTTTTTTAATTTACAGAGCAAACATATTATGAAAATATTATATTATCCTCGAATTACTTTTTTTTTAGGTTTGTTGATGTACAGGAAGGGCAGTTTAGCCTTTTTACAGCTTATTTGTTCTAAAACTTAAAAATAACTCTGAATTTATCATTTTATAAATTAAAAGCCCTTATATATCCCGACTAACTCTAGCCACTATCTAATATCTTATTGATAGCCTTAATATAAAATAAAATAATATTTTATATTTTGTAGCAAAATAAATTTATATTATAAAATAAATTATAATTTAATTATTTCAGTTATGTACATAATATAATAAACATATTGCATATAGTATTTTAAATCATCCATGCATTTCTTTTAACATTATATAATATGTAATAAAAATATATTTTTTTAAAAAAATAATTATTAAATGGGTGATGGGGTGGGATAGTAATTAAATTTTGCCCCGTAAGACGGGACAGGGATACATTATAAATTCTCGTGGTCCGACAGGGTAGGTAAAGGATATTTTTTTTACACGGGACGGGTACGGGAATGGCGATCCCACACCGAACCCGCCCCATTGAGAACCCAGGAAGGGCCAAACAAATTTCGCACTCCCAATTTGCCAAGAATTGCAGTCGAGCAGCAAAAAGTGGTTGATGTGTTGATAAACACATAGGTTGAACTAAACCTTATTTGACAATATCACGAATGATTGACAATTCAGCTCAATATGTTTTATTGTTCACGTAGAACTCAATTTTCAGCAATTGAAACAGGTATTACCATAGGAATAGGTCTAGGAATGTGAAACTTCAGCTCAGCCATGAGATTGAACATACAAGAAATTCACATAATGTGGTGTACTCAGCTTCAGCTGAGCATCTAGCAAATGTAGATTGCTTCCTAAATTTCCAGGAAATCAGGGAATTATCCAACATTACACAATAACCTGATAAAATCATTGTACATGTAGTTTAATCAGCATTACAAAAGGCTCTAAGATTTAATGAACTGGATGCAGAAAAAAAACAGACTCTGCCCTGGTGCACTTTTGATATATCTTAGCAATTTGCTTTCTTCCAGTGAACATTAGTAAGAGCAACCATAAACTGACTTAAGATATAAACTTGACATGTAATATCAGGCTTTGTTATTATCAAGTAAATTAGTTGACCTACCAATCTTCTGTAAACTAAAGCATCAGGAAGTACATTGCTAGTTGTATCTTTAAAATTGTGTTAAGATTTCATAGTGACAAAACTGGGTTTTACCACCCAACATATCAATACTTACTAGTAAGTTTAAAACATATTTTCTTTGATGTAAATAAATTTTCTCGGATGATTTGGAAATCTCAAGGCCAAGAAAGTAACTCAGATGTCCCAAATCATTGAGTTTAAACTGAGAAGCCAAAAACTCCTTAACTTTAGCAATGTGTTTAATACATAAGAGCGTAGGAATAATATCATTCACATATGCCATCATAATATAAGAGATGAAAATTTTCAGATAGAACAGAGAAAAGCCATTTTTAGATAGAAAAAAATCAAATGCAAGTAAAGCAATAGAAAACTTGTCAAAGCACTCTCTTGGAGATTGTTTAAGACCATAAATTAATTTAGTCTCTTCATACCCTGGATTTTTTCCTTTAAAAGAATCAATAATAAGAACACCTAATGGAATCCTCATGTACATTTCTTCATGAAAATCACCATTAAGAAATATATTTGTAATATCTAGTTGATTTATATGCCAGTTATAAATAGCTGCAATGGACGGAATAAGTTTCACAGTTGCCATTTTAGCAACTATGTAAAACCATGTGCAACCAACCTAGCCTTATATCTTTCAAGTGAACTATCGGAATTGTATTTAACCAACTTTTTTATCTAATGGTAGGCTAGTTATTTGCCAAGTATTGTTGGCCTAAAGTGCATTAAACACAATTTACATAGTTTTGTACTATTTTGAAATTTTAATAGCTTGTGAGTAAAATAAAGGTTCAAAAATAGTCATATAATTTGTAATAAATGCTTGATATGTTGGAGTGAAGTGGGATATTAAATAGCAGAAAGAACAATTTCAGTACACTGCTTTCGTTCTAAAGAAGTGGCAGGTAAGACCTTTTGTCTAATAGGCCTAACAAATGGATGTACGAGAAAAAGAAGATGGAAGAATAAAAATGAATATATAGAAGAATTTGACTGTGGAGAAGTATTTGAGAGAAGAGATGTATCTGATGAAATATCAGAAGGGGACAAATAATGTGTATAGGAAGAAACATGTGTATTAGAAGTATCAACATTTAAAAAAAGAGCATTGATATCATCGATGAAATAAGAATATAGTGAAAATATATGAGAAGAAGAATCATAAATAGATATTTTGTATGAAAAAACTAACTCATAAAAGAAAACATCTCTGGAAACAAACATGTAATCAGTCCCCAGATTCTTGAACTTGTAGCCTTTTTTATTCATTAACTTGTAGCACTTTTGACTATGAGGATATCCAAAGAATATACCTTAACTGATCTAGTGGCAAACTTGTCTTTTCAATAAGCTATAGTAGATGCAATGACAAACATCCAAACACTTGAAGATGATCATAAGATGGTGGTTTATGAAGAAGAACCTCATAAAGTGATTATTCCTAAGAACTGATGGGGAAGTTCTGTTTATAAAATAGGTTGTTCAGAGAAGACAATTTCTCATAATTGAATCGAAACATTTGACTAAAATTTGAGAGTCCGGACAACAAAAAGTAATTATTTGTGTTTTCTTTCAATCATGCCATTTTATAGTGGGGTCTCTAGACATGAACTCTGATTGTACAACACCAATAGCTTGAAAGAAAGAAGATAGTTCTCTATTAAAGAACTCAGTTCCATTTCCACCCCTCACTGTATTGACTTGAGCACTAAAATGAGTATATATTAGTACTTACGTAGGCAAAATACTTTTAAAAAATAGAACAAACTTAAGTTTCAATGAATAAAAGGAAGGTCCATTTACATGCGATCATCAACAATGATAAGAAAACCATAACAAGTATGATTTGGCTTATGCCCGAAGGCCCTCATAAATCACAATATGAAAATTTCTGATTGGCTAAATAACTGGTGTGGTAGAGTGAGCTAAGATATATTAATTTTTAAAACTGTATTAGTGTTTTAATTATGAAGCTGAATTTGTTATAATCTTTAATTTGTTGATGGTTTGATATTATAATCAAACTAAAATATTTCACAAACATAAAAGAAAAGACCATATGGAATTTAATATTAAATTCAATTTTGAATATCTACTTATACTTACTTAAGATCATTAAAATATAAAATTATTGTTTAAATTAAATCCAACGGGTGGTGAGGAACGATAATAAAGAACTAATGTATATATTATTAAATAGTTTATATTTATTTAGTGCAAAAATAATATTATATGTATCTATATGTTTTATATGTGGGGTTAGGAGTATATTAGTTAAGTATTTTATTTATAATAAAGTCCAACTATTTATGGGCATTGGTCTAGATTATTTTATTGGGGGTTTTGTATCCTATATAAGCATTGTAATCCCCCACATATATTACTTAACTTTGATTATACACTTTCTTGGGAATAATATTAATTAATTATTCTCGGGAATCGTATAATTCATTACTTTGATCTTTTTATCGTGTTTTGTTTAATTAATCAATCTTTCTACAATTGTGGTTAAAGAAAATCGGGTCACTGTTCATCACGTGTTTACTATTCACAACATTTTACTTTTCATCAACCTTAGCACCGGTCAATAACCAATTCACAACCACCATACATAGCCACTGTTTTCCCAGCAACTTACCGATGCTACCCTAATTGTCAATTTCTCTGAAATTCCTATATTCTAAACCTAATTACATAATCGACCGACAAGATTTAAATCCTAGTTCCCAAATCAGCATAAGCAAACCCTAATAACCCGACCCAAACCCGCAAGCACACCAACTACTGCCTAATCAGCCCGAATCACCCATTACCAAAATGAAAGGGAAGAATCAGATTAAAGAAAAAAAATTGCACCTAGAAGCTATTCGACGGAAATCTACACTGTTGCTGTCAACCGGAATCTCGTCAGAGCCCCTATATATAGTTTTACACTGCTGTTGGTACCACTATTACGGTTTGACGAGTGTGTCACTGTCTTCTTCAAATATATGTCGGTGCATCTTCTTATTATTTTGGCGTGAGAAACGAAAGGGATAACCTATATAGTCTGTCTCTTTAATATACACATATGTTATATACATATATCTATGTATCCATTATTGAGAGTCAAGATATTGTGACTTAATCCTCTATGGCTTCCTGAAAAAACTAAAACCAATCCTTCAAATTTAAAAATTACCCAGTTCAGCCCCTATAACTTCTGATTTTTTATATTTCAGTCCTTGCTATTTCTAAATTTCAATGTTTTAACCTTTTAAGCTCCATAATTCATCAAGATCAACCCTCTTAATCCTTCTTTAAGGATGCTTGGTTATATTAAGTATCAAATTGATATTGTGAAAGTTAATATATATTGTCTTGAGTGTGAACATGATGAGTTTTACTACGAAGTCTATGTTAGTCATCCTGAACGTTGGTTACTTCAATATAAGCTTAAGATGAAGGAGTTAAATTAGGACTGTACAGATAATATGCTCAATCGCACCAATCGCTCGCACCGCTCGTAATCGCACCGCTTATTGCGGATAATCGCAAAATGCAGATCAAATGTGAATTGAAAGTACATGAATCGCAAATTCGTGGATTGAATGCTGATTTGATTTTTAAATAATCACAAAAATTGATCCACAACCATAAATTGCTATATATATATATATCAAATATATATACAGAGAGAGAGAGAATAAAAAAAATTGGGCCTTTGGGGTGTTGGGTTTGTGGTGCTATATTTTTATTTTGTTGTAGTATACTACTGGATGTGTTTTATAATTTACATTAAACACATGTAGAACGTTTTAATTTTACGAAATTCTAAGATTTGGTAGTTATATTCTAATGAACTATTTTATTTACCATTTAGCGTACAAGTCGGTGGTTGAATCGCAAGTTGATCCGCACTAACCGTAAAGACGCAGGTGAAAAAATCGCGATTAACTGCAACCGCAGTTGCGACCGAGGTTGGAGATTTGAAAAAACCGCTATATGTGATTTGGTGTGATTTTGACCTCCCAACCGCACCAAACCTAACTGCGTATACCCTTAAGTTAAATAATTAACTTGATCAACTTATGAAATTGAGTTGAGTAAAGATAGGCGCAAACGTACAAATGAGGAACTAAACCAAGCAGTAGATGATGCAAAGAGTATTTTTTAGACTCTCAAATCCCAAATAAAACTTCTTATGCATTTGGAAACTGAGAAAATGGTCAAAGGGGAAATGGAAGTTGAGCATATTGAAGAAGCTGTTACGAAAGATTCAGTTGAGGGGGTTAAACAAGTTATGGAAGATCTACCTAAGGAGGTTAAACAAGTTGAGCATATTGAGGTTGCTAGTAAGCAAGTGGAAGAAACCAAGCCTGACTGCTTTCAAACTGTTGAAGATCATAATACATGTTATAACGGAAGCAAGAAATATTATAATAAACGTAAAGAAAAGAACACAAATAGGCAGAATAGAAAAGTTTTATAGATCTTGAGGATACATATTACAATATATGTTTAGGTTATGGCGATACAAATTACAGATACATAATACATGTTTAGATTATTCCCTAGAGGGTTTATATAGTACTCACTAGGTGGTTACAGAAAAGCCCAGAAAAATAGGCCTAAAATATATAACCCTCTAAAAATATGCACCATAATAATGCCAGATGTACCGGAAAAACTCTTGTGCCTTAGATTTTGCCCCAAAAGGACAATCAACAACTCCGAACATTTAGAAAGTTCAAACAATGTTGAAACTTGCTATGTGGAACCGGATTGGTGAGCATATCAGCTAAGTTATCAGCATTACCCACTTTACTCACCTTAATCCTCTTCTCATTCCCCATTACAGCGAGCCATTGAGTAGACTCGCCACCTGAAACAGCTCCTTTGTAGGTAGATGGCTCATGAGAGCTAGGATCCACCTATTGAGCAACCTATAGTGCATATGTCATCATATCTTCAAAACCATATTTCTTTAGAGGCACCCCATAATTAGCTCTTCTCGATCGATCAAGAGTCAAACTGTGTTAATTCACTACTGGTAATGATGATACTGATGATTCTGACTCTGAATGTGGTTGTTGAACTTCCTGTTGTGCTTCACTTTCATCTTAAGTGACTCCATGCTCCACCTGTTTCTCAACACCACCACTTTTTGAATGAGGTCCATGATTTATCAGATTACACGATGTACTAACTACTTCTGCCCAGAATCTTTGAGTTAGTCCAGCATTAGAGATCATCCACCTAGCTTTCTCTAGAAGTGTCTGATTCATACATTCTACTACACCATTTTGTTGTGGTGTATCTTTGATTGTATGATGCCTAGAAATCCCCTCATTCTTGCAGAATTCATTAAACTCAGAACAACAAAATTTCAGGCCATTATTAGTTCGCAGCCTCTTAATCTTCTTCCTTGTTTGATTCTCCACCAACGCCTTCCATTGCTTGAAAATCTTAAAGGCTTCACTTTTATGCTTTATGATGAACACCCAAGTCATTCTTGAGAAATTATCAATCATTGACATAAAATATATGTGACCCCCTACAGACTTCACCTGGGAAGGACCCCAATAATCATAATAGATGTAATCAAGTGTGCCTTTTGTTCTGTGTGTTACTTTAGGAAACTTGTTGTTGTAACTTTCCAAAAATACAATGTTCACAAAACTAAAGACCTGTGACCTTATGACCACAAAAAAGATCAGTTTTTGACAAAATTTGCATCACTCTTTCACTCATGTGACCGATCCTCATGTGCCACAACCTGGTCATATTTTCCTTTTCAATCCTAGAGGAAGCAACAGCAACAGAACCTGTTAACATAGAACCTTGAAGAAGATACAAGGTACCATGTTTAACACCTTTCAGAATCACATCAGAACCCTTGCAGACATGTAGATTTCCACCTTCACCTTTAAAACTGAAACCCTGGTTGTCTAACATACTCAGAGATATCAGATTATTCGTCATCATTAGGACATGTCTAACATCATTTAATGTGCAGAAATTACAATCATGTGTTTAAAGTTTAACCGAGCCCATTCTAATTGTCTCACAAATAACACTATTAGCCATAGAAACTTTTCCATCGTCTACTTGCTCGTAGGTTGTGAACAACTCCCTGCGTAGAAATATATGGTAAGAAGCTCCGGAGTCAAAAATCCACACATCAGAGTGATGCATGTGATTAAAAGCAACTAGAGCAATATCTTCTTTAGAATTATCACCAGCTACAACAGCAGTACCTGTGGTAGTGCCCGCCAATTTATCATGTTGCTTATTTTTCTTGGAACAGTCAAAATTCCAGTGCCCCTTCTCTTTACAGTAGTTGCAGAAATCATTAGATTTTGAACCTTTAAGTGCTGGTTTATAGGATTTATTTTTCCCCGACTTTCCATGTCATATACTCCCGCTGGCTACCAACCCAACAGCCTGATTATCTGCACCTGTACCAGCCGCCTTATGGAGACGCTCTCTGGAATGAAGAGAAGATCTAAGCTCCTCTAGAGAAATAGTATATTTACCAACAATAAACAATTGCACAAAATTTTTATATGATTATGATAAAGAAACTAAGAGAATTAAACCAACATTGTAATATCCCGACTTTTTGGGATATTAATTCTAAACAAAAACTAATAAGCGGAAATACGATAATTCAATTTCTAAACCAAAATGATCAAGTGTCTCAAACCCGAATATCAAAAGTCAACACATAATTAAAAGTACTAAAATTTGAGGCACAGCTCGAACAATAATTCTATAATAAAGTTCAATATGAAACAAATAAAAATCCAAACAGCATATCCAAGTCATCCTTATTCTTTTTGAAAGTCCAAACCTGAAATGTATACACAAAAATGAGCTATGAAGCCCAGCAAGTAACTATCGTTAAACGACTCGCAAAATATTTTCTAAAACAATTTTCAGACTTTAAATCAATTACAATTACAAATTATCGCAGTCATATCTATTCCAAAGTTATAAATTTCGGTCACACTATGTCAGTGACACGGCTTTTATAATTCGATAAGGGCTAGTTTACGTCCCTCGCTAAGACAAGGCCTAACAATGTGTTAGGTCCCAATGTGTTTGTAGAAGGGGGGTTGAATACAAATAATACCGAATAATTGAATTAAATGCGGAATAAAAATGTGAAACAAAATTCAAGTTAAATAAGAATATTATTAAACTTGAGAGGTGTTACAACAACGATATCGATTACAAGGAATTAATCTCAAATTAATTATCACAAATCTAGAATAAATTCGACATGAACTTTTTCTATTTTTACAATAAAAAGATTCAAATGCTAAACGCAATTTGAGATTAAGTTCTAGGGATTTTGATCGGCTAGATAGTTACACAAGAACAAGAGAATGATTTCTAGTTGATTGGATTTAACTTTACAAACTAGAAAAGTGATCTTGAATTTAGCAGATGAAAAATAAAATGTTTTCTGCGGCTGCTTTTCTTTCTGTGTTCTTGGTTGTTGGATGATAATGAATGTATGTTGCTTCTGTTCTTTTTAAATCAATCAACAGACTCTCACTGAACTGGCAAGACAATCCTGAGCTCAACAAGACAATCGGTAGGACTATTGATTGTACTAGCAAGACAATCTTATTGAACTACAATGACTTTCGGTATGACAATCAGTTGAACTAGCAAGATAATCTCCTTCCCAGTAGAACTTTCGGTATGACTATTGAAATGACTTGGCATGACAATCCAGATTGTCATGCTAGTTCATTTTCAATTGTCTTGCTGATTTTAAGACTGTTTTTAATCCAATTAAACTTCTGAAAATTCTTAATATTAATTCTGAATTAATTAATCAATTAATTCAATTAATAAATAAATTAATCTTTGTAGATATAATTTATTTTCTTAATTAAATTATATGACTTAATTAATTAATAGAGAATTAAGACTAATCCTGAGCAGCAACCATTCTTCTGAAAATCTTCTGAAAATCTCTGAGAATTATGAATCAATTTCACCACTTTAATGTTGACACTCGATGTACTGTCTGGTTCATGAGTGACTAACTTCCATGACTTTTCTTCATGTCTTGACTTTGATTTCAGATTAAATCCCTGTAATTAATTGAGACCCTGACGAGATCTCTGTCACTTGATTAAATCCACAATCTTGATTTATATCACTGAGACTTGAACAATTTCTTGAAATTCTTCCAGTGAATTAATTCCTCAAGTCTGTAGATGAACCTTGTTTCTGAATCCTTTGGCAGATGTTACTTTATGAGATCTCTTTGACGATAGATCCACTATTTACTTGTTACATTCTAATTTTAGTTGAGTTAAATTCTCGAATAAACAAATAGGCTATGACATATGCCTTATAATCTCCCCCTATTTGTTTGTTAAACAATAACATACAAATTTCTAGAGGATAACTCAACTAACAAATAAGAAAAATATATAAACAGAAATGCAATGTAAATAGCAGAAAAAGTTCTGGATAACATTTAACCTTTTCCAGATTCCAAATAAATGTTCCTCTAGACTGAACATATCTTCAAGTAGTTTCATCTTCTTTTGTACAACCACATTTCCTGTTGAGAAGCACATGTCTCTCTTGCTTCTCCCCCTATGAGAATCAACTGATTAAAGAAGATCACATTCGTTTACCACATCTCCCGTACAATAGGATCCGCAGATAAAAACCAATGGTACTCCCCTTTTGAAAACAGCTTCTTCCCTTACTAGAAAATCACCTTGTGTTTACCACCTCTCCCGTACAATAGGATCCGTAGTTACAAACAACAATGGTGTGGTGTAGTGTACATGTGTAGGATCTTTTTCTTCCTCACTACTATTTCTCCCCCTTAGTTGAGGAATCCTCCAAACTATTACTTAAGCTTTTATCTCCCCCTTAAAGAAGGAATGTATGCCGTCGTCTGAAGGAGTTCTCATATTTCACTTGGTTGGAAAAGAAATAATAAGTAGTTTCTCTTTCTTCCTCACTGTGAGTGTGTGATTCTGTTTAGTGTACCTCACATGTGTTTCACTCTTCTCTCCACTCGTGTTTACACTCATTCTCACAAGTGTATCACTCCTCTCATAGCTCCAACATTCTGTTGTACCTGCAAGGAAAATCACCTTAGCCATCCTTAAGGAGGTCATAGGTGGTGCAATGGGAGTTCACAAATCCCCATCCTTGTTAAACTCGTCAGATGAATCTGAGTCATAATCTACAAGTTGCTAGTTTCCCTTTTAGGGTTCCAGATTTGAATTCTGGGAAGGTAAACAATGATCCAACGAATTTAGCATAAAGATCAAAGTTCCCTTCTAATGTCTGTGAAGACATTTCCTTGTGACTCATCGGGTAATATCTGAATCATTGTCAATAAGTTACCAATCTGCGCCTATGTCAGATCCACTATCCGCAGATGCATCCAGGGGATTTAAGCCTGGGGAGGTAGACACTGACCACTGGCATATGGCTTTTGGATCAGTATCCTCTCCTAACACCTGTAAAGGCAATTGGTCCATTAACAAACCTTGAACAATCGAATCTGACCTTAAAATGGTCGAAACTCTTGTTTCCGCCAACTCATCCTTTGTGTGTGTGACCTTTCCTTGTGCATCAAGAATTGTTTATGTTTGAAGTGGTGACACTACATCAGATACCCTAGCCGACATGCAAATTTCAATAGACACACCCTATTGAGAGAATGAATCTAGTAACTGTTTTTGTGCCTTTTCATCCATTACATCTTTTTGAGAAGATGTATGGGGGCTAGCAGTTGTCTCGGTTTAAATACTACTGATCTATGTAGGAGACAGAGCTACTGGGTTGACTACAGAACCTTCCTTATGTGGTGCACTAAGGCACTATCTCCATCACGCTCATTCATACTACATTTTAGTGGTAAGAGAGTGTTGGTTGGTTCTGTTTCTGTGTTTGTCTTTACAGTATGGGATAGATGTTGTGGGTTTTCAACCTCGTGACTATCAATGAAAGAAAGTCATTGGAGACTGAACCTGTATCACAGAACATATGGTAATAGAGAGAAAATGATGTACAATAGTGATTTCAAAAGATTTTACATGAAATAAAAAATCACTAATGTAGAAAGAAGTTTGATTTTCTCCTAACACTTACTGCACATATAAAACAATATGTTTGTGCCTAGTGATAAGAGAGTTATAAATATGATGACTCTACTAGTTCATATTAAATTATAACTTCAGTTAGAGTGCCATACCATGTCATTGACGATTGCTTGAGTAGTACACTAGTTCATACCAACCTGAAGTGATATTGTGAAGAAGAGATTGCATAGTCCAATAGATCTGCAGCTGCAAAGTCCATGAACTGTGGTGCATTGACTTCCTCTTTTGACTCACCAACCAGGAGTACACTTGTACACATCTTACTAGAGTCCAATTCCAAGTGTAATGTGCAGCAGGTGCCTGATATGTCGTAATATTCTCAAGTTTTGTCACTGGTGCTATTTGTTAGATACTGCTTCCTGATAATAACCTAGCACAATATACAAATTTTCAATGATAACATTCCCATCTTGCAAACAACCATATCCCTCAGATAAACCTTTGTTGTTATCTCCAAAGGTAACCAGGGGGCCAGCTTTCTCAACCACATTTGATAGCAGGGCTCTATCTCCGGTCATATATCTTGATGATCCACTGTCAAGAATCCACACTACCGGTTCCACCTGTTTAATGCCCTGCACTTACAAATGGATTAGACCTTCTTCAGAACCCAAACTTGGTTGGGCCCGGCATACTTATAGAATTTTCCTTTGTCAGGCAAAACAATATTTTTAATTTTAATGGTCTCAACTTTCTCAATGACTGAACATTTGACCTTGTAAACAGCCTTAACAAATTTCTGTTTAGGCCTAGGCAAAAATGTCTCCTTTCTAGCCTTAGAAGGACTAGCAGTCTTAGACCTATCATGCTTCTTATTATTCACATGCTGACGAGGAGTAGTCTTATCACTAGAAACATGCTTACCATTAAAATAAGCATACATCAAATTAAAAGCACAAGACATACAATTAGCAACACCACATGCTTTATGAGAGTGATTAACAGCAGGAAATTTATGCATGATAGACATGGCATTTTTGTTATCCAACTCATGTATGTCTGAGTTAGTCTCAGTTACTTTCACAACTTTGACTGGAACTTTCGACACACTTGACTCGGAAACAACCTTCTCATTAGCATGATCTTCAGCACGTATTTCTTCTTAAATAACAGAAGAGGTTGCATCAAATGTTTCAGCAATTGATGCTTTATAGAGGGGTTCATCAACACCCTTAAGCACATGTGGTACTTCCCTCCCTTTAGCACAGACATGAGGAGGGGAGTTTATGCCTAATTCTCCAATAGCAGCATTGTAATCATAACATATTCCAGATGTTTGATTAACAGCTTGCTTACTGTAGAACTCTTTAGCCTTCGAACAAGAATTGAAGTAGGCTCTAACCTTAGTCTCAAGACCGGTGATCTTGTCTTTGAGAATAGTTTCGAGTTTTCTATAACAGTCAATTCTATTCTCTAGAAAAGATACATGTTATTTTAACTTGTCTTGATTAATGTGCACAAGTCTTAATTCATTGACCTCTTTCTCAAGGTCTTTGATCTGTAAACTTAACAGTTCATTATCACGACGAGCACAATCTAAGTTACCTCATAGATGATAAACTAATTCAGCATCAGTATATTTTACCTCTTTTCTTGATGATGAAACTTTTCCATCAATAGCCATAAGAGCAAGATTCCCTTCATCTTCATCTTCACTATCAGTATCATCCCAACTTCTTCCCTTTGCCATATAAGCCCTTTCAGAGTTACTCTTCTGATTTGAATCATAAGAGTTCTTCCTTACTTTCTTTGGCTTCCTATATTCTGTGGCAAAGTGTCCCAACTCATTGCAGTTATAGCATCTAATGGTGCTCTGATCAACCATCCCTATTTTGTATCCACCACTGCTGGTGTTAGAGGATGAAGATCCACATGTCTGAAATCTGTTGTAGTTGGACTTGTACTTGAACTTGGGATTTCTCTTGAATCTGACATTGGAGAATCTCTTAACAATTTGGGCCATTGGCTCATATTCCAATTGCTCCAGCTCTTCCAAGGAATAAAAATCATCACTGGATTGATTTGTAGTAGGAGGATCATATTCTGCTACTAATACATTTTCCTCAGCCTTGGAAAACTGTACCATTCTCTCTAACTGTTGAGATTGTTGTTGTTGTTGACCTTCAGCTACAAGAGCAGTAGATGTGCTGACCATTCTATCTTTCCCGTAGACTTCCTTTTGCTGAATCTGCTCCAACTCATAGGTTTTTAACACACCATAGAGTCTATCCAAAGAAATCTCACTCAGATCTCTAGCTTCTCTAATGGCAGAGATTCTATGTTCAAGATGAGTTGGCAGTGTTAAAAGGAACTTTTTGTTGACCTCCCTGATTGAATAATATTTTCCATTTATGTTCAGGTTGTTGATCAACGCATTGTACCTCTCAAACACTTCAGTAATTCCTTCTCCTGGATTGGATTTAAAATGTTCATACTCAGAGGTTAGGATATCCAACTTGTTCTCCCTAACTTCTTCTGTGCCTTCATTAATCACCTCAATAGTTTCCCACATGTGTTTGGAATTTTTACAGTTCATCACATGTATGGTCATCAAGGGATCAAGGGAATCAATTAATATTAATTGAAGGCTGGCATCCAAGGAGGCTTCTTCTTTTTCAGCAGGAGAAAAATCCTTAGGCTCTTTTGGATAGGTTCTAGCTTTGGTAATCACAACATCATCTACTATCACCTCTGGTTCAATAACCATTGGAGTTGTTGGACCCTTCTTTAACAAGTTCAGATATTTGGGATTTGCAACTTGTAAAAACAAGAGCATCTTCTTCTTCCACATGATATAATTTTCTTTATCAAATAGTGGAATTTTAACGGTTCCAACTTTTTGTAAAGTCATTATGAATTTTTGAATAAATAAAAATTCAAGGAGTTGAAAAATCACAAAAGTCTAGGATCTTGATTTGTTCGTTAATCAGAAGGCTCGGATACCAATTGTTAGGTCCCAATGTGTTTGTAGAAGGGGGTTGAATACAAACAATACCGAATAATCGAATTAAATGCGGAATAAAAATATGAAACAAAATTCAAGTTAAATAAGAATATTATTAAACTTGAGAGGTGTTACAACAACGATATCGATTACAAGGAATTAATCTCAAATTAATTATCACAAATCTAGAATAAATTCGACATGAACTTTTTCTATTTTTGCAATAAAAAGATTCAAATGCTAAACGCAATTTGAGATTAAGTTCTAGGGATTTTGATCCGCTAGATAGTTACACAAACAAGAGAATGATTTCTAGTTGATTGGATTTAACTTTACAAACTAGAAATGTGATCTTGAATTTAGCAGATGAAAAATAAAATGTTTTCTGCGGCTGCTTTTCTTTCTGTGTTCTTGGTTGTTGGATGATAATGAATGTATGCTGCTTCTGTTCTTTTTAAATCAATCAACAGACTCTCATTGAACTGGCAAGACAATCATGAGCTCAGCAAGACAATCGGTAGGACTATTGATTGTACTAGCAAGACAATCTGATTGAACTACAATGACTTTCGGTATGACAATCAGTTGAACTAGCAAGACAATCTCCTTCCCAGTAGAACTTTCGGTATGACTATTGAAATGACTTGGCATGACAATCCAGATTGTCATGCTAGTTCATTTTCAATTGTCTTGCTGATTTTAAGACTGTTTTTAATCCAATTAAACTTCTGAAAATTCTTAATATTAATTCTGAATTAATTAATCAATTAATTCAATTAATAAATAAATTAATCTTTGCAGATATAATTTATTTTCTTAATTAAATTATATGACTTAATTAATTAATAGAGAATTAAGACTAATCCTGAGCAGCAACCATTCTTCTGAAAATCTTCTGAAAATCTCTGAGAATTATGAATCAATTCTACCACTTCAATGTTGACACTCGATGTACTGTCTGGTTCATGAGTGACTAACTTCCGTGACTTTTCTTCATGTCTTGACTTTGATTTCAGATTAAATCCCTGTAATTAATTGATACCCTGACGAGATCTCTGTCACTTGATTAAATCCACAATCTTGATTTATATCACTGAGGCTTGAACAATTTCTTGAACTTCTTCCAGTGAATTAATTCCTCAAGTCTGTAGATGAACCTTGTTTCTGAATCCTTTGACAAATGTTACTTTATGAGATCTCTTTGACGGTAGATCCACTATTTACTTGTTACATTCTTATTTGAGTTGAGTTAAATCCTCGAATAAACAAATAGGCTATGACATATGCCTTACACAATGTATCTATGTGTTTCGGAACGTGCGTAAACTAGTTCTATGCGCCACATTATGCAGTGACCAGATTCTATAAATCGATTTGTAACTAAAATTGGGAATATTAAAAGTATTTTCTATTTTCAATATCTCAATTTTCGATAAACAAAATTAATTAAATATTTATGATACAGAAAAAGAGTCGAATAAAATGAATCAATTTAAACACTAGTGAGGAACGAAAAGCCACTTACCTCAAAGTCGACACTTAAAATCTGAATTTGAAAACATGAACAAATCCTAAAATTTAATAAGTAAAACTTAATAAATGTCTAAATTTGCAAACAAATTCTATATTAAACAAGTAGATAACCGTTGAACCTAAACTTTCATTTTAGAATTTACGTAAAGAAATTAAACATGCCCTTAAAAGAAATATACGAAGTACTAATAAGGCTAATGTATAAAGTTGGGCAAGCCAGCAAGGTCACCATGGTTTCCAAAATCTTAAAATATAATTGACATAAATCTGACACATAACAGAGACTATGCATGTTCACATATTAATTGATAATGAACCAACAAAACAAACACATTTGTGCCTAATAAAATACGCATGGACTTATCCGATTATTACAGAAAAATATTTTAAGTTAATTCTTGAACTAAAAGTTTTATACCCATGAATTTAATAAATCTATAACCTTTTTCCATAAAAATTCATACATTAAAACAACTAGTTTATGATACGGTATTTTTTAAAATTAAAAACTTTTATAAAAGAATTAAAATAAATTATGATAGCATATAGACAAATAAAGTAGTACATATAAATTCATATTATGGTATTTTCAATAATCTTCTTAACAAAGTATTCTTGCGTGTATATTGAGTCAAAATCAATTAAATTTAAAAAAGAAAACTAGTATTTCTACAATTACATAATTCAAGTTATAGCAAATCTAAAAAAAAGTAGTGCAAAGAAACATCATCCATGATACAGACTAGTTCAAAGCTGGCTTGCAAAGTAAAAAGTACCCTTGTTCAATTATATGCACATGACTCATATATCAATTAATTAATACAGGAAGCCTCCAATCCAACACAAATGAGAACAACACAATTTATCACAATGGGTATTTATATTAGAGAATGGCAAACAGGAACACGCATAACCATAATTTGTATAAAACCAATTTACTTTCAAGATAACATGTAAAAAAGTACAGAGCATGACTATTACGGAAATATAAAAAGAGGCAGAATGAGAAGTACAAAGTTTGTACCTTTCGGTCGGGGTGAGAGCCTGTACAAGTCGCTCGCTAATGTCATAGGTTTCTTATATAATCATGTAAAACCCTGACTTTGCTCTTAATTATCTCATAATTAAAAAATTTTAATATATGCTATTAATTATAATTAGCTCATTTCCATTTTTTAACTAATAATTCAAATTTCAAAAAGAAAAAGAAAATTTATTCATATTTATTTGGTCAAACTAGTAAAATATATTACCAAAATATTATTCACCAATAAGACTCATAATGATAACGAAGCAAATAAATGTATTTAAAAATACAACAAAAATTATAATAATAATTGACAAAATAGGGGTGTTTCATTCGACCCACCTTAAAAATTTTGGTCCTCCAAATTTCTACTCTAAATAAAGACATGCATAAAATTCTTGACATAATTCGTACCTTAGTTACGATTTTCGGTAATCTGAAACACACGTCCATTTCCCTTTTTGGAGTCTGCCCCCTTTCTTGGTGGTGGATTGTTGGGAAATGTGAGATCTTGTGTTCTAGCGACATTCTTCATCGGCATGATTTTCTCCACACCTGGTGCACTTATATTGATTTCCTTGATTACTTATTTGATCATACGCATCTGGTTTCTTGAGTGGTCCCCCTTGAGACGATTGACCACCAGTTGGAGCAAACCTCTTCTTCTTCTAATTATATGCTGCCTTCTCGGATTCTTCTAAACCCATCTCGATCACCAAGTCTTTTTTGGGAACGGCCTCATAAGTCTGAAGCTCAAATGGCGCCACTCCATGTTGAATATTACTTCACAATCCTTCCTCCAACCTCCTTGCTCGATTTGCCTCATCCGCAACCAATATCGGTGCGTACTTAGCAAGTTTCGCAAACTCCGCTTCATACTCGGTAACTGACTTCCCACCTTGTTCAAGCCTGATAAAGTCTCCCTCTTTCTATAAGCACGCCGTCCTTGGAAAGTACTTGTCCTCTAAAGCTTTCTTAAACCTTTCTCACAAATATAGTTCTTGATTTACTTCTGCATTTGCCTCATTTTTCCTTTTCTCCATAAGCCACCAGTCAAAGGCACTCCCTTGAAGTTGGTATACAGCAAGTGTCACTTTTTTCTCATTATTGCTGCCAAGTAACTCAAAGGCCTTCTCCATCTCTTGAACCCACTTCTCAACTACCGCCGGGTCCATCGCTCCATCAAAACTTGTGGGTTTAGTACTCTAGAATCATTTCCTCCTAGTTATAAGTATTTACACTTAATTTTGGACATTTGTAGATGGTCGATAATAAGAATGCATGGGGTATTGCTAACATATTTGATGGGGATATGGAGGAAGACCCGGAGGAAGACCCCGAGGAGGAAATAGAACAGCTATCACCACAAATGTCCATTGATATTGATGATGATGCCCCTATGCTTGACTATGATAGTAAAGAACCTGTTAAAACTCACCTTTTTGTTGAGAATGTTAGCCATCCACGTGAAAGTGATACATTGACGAGGACAATAAGAGAAAATGTGGTTTTTAAGCTTAAACTTAAGTTCAGAAATTACGAAATTATAGAAGTCGAGAGTAAGTTAAGAAAGGAACGTAAGGATATTTTAAAATATTATTTTTTTAAATATCCGGGACTTTGAAATTACAAGTGATAGAGCTGATAGAGCCATAGAAGACTTCCAAATTGAAAGCAAGAAAGATGAGAGAGCCTTGGAAATTATAAGGAGGGGCACTCGAAGGCATGAACTTATAATAGATGATTTTTGTTGTTGGCCATTGTCAAGGCGCTATCTTGTTACTTGGCTTGGGAGAGTTACGAAATATTTTCTTCAAGCTTTTCGAGATGGACTTAGAAATACTAGGAGAAAGATAGAAGAAGCTCTAGAATGAACGAGTAATGGTATCAGAGCTCTGCCCGGCCGGAAGTGCAGAGGCACTGCCTGGGTTTCATTTGTGTGTTAGTGAGATCGACGAGGACGTTGATCCTATAAGAGGGGGTGTTTTTCGGACTGACCTGTGGTGGGTTGTTGGGTCTGGTACGCATTCGGTTGTGGGTTTGGATGTTATAAGCATCCTCATCTTCAACTTTAACATCAATATTACATAATTATAATAAAATTGTGTTTAACCGATCTAAGTGATCTCGAAGAGGCGTACCTTCCTGCATTAACAGACTAAACAGACGTTGCTTCAGAATCAACTTATTCGTTAAAGACTGTGTCATGTAGAGACTCTCAAGCTTCAACGATAAACTAGACGCGGTATCCTCCTCCGTGATTTCAGTAATAATATCATCTGCAAGACATAACAGAATTATTGAATGTGTCTTTTCTTCGAGACTGGTCATCTCAGCGCTTGCAGAAGCAGCCGATTTCGTGTTCAACGGCGCCCAAAGCCCTTGTTATTTTAACAATACACACATCTTGATCTGCCATAGACTGAAACTGTTTCTCCCAGTAAGTTTGTCGACCTTCACAATAATATAACCAGATAACTCAGACATCTTTCTCCCCGAATCGAAATTTAAACCCTAAAATTAGAACCAGGCTCTGATACCAGTTTGTTATAACGGAAGAAAGAAAGATTATAATAAATGTAAAGAAAAGAACACAAATAGAAAGAAGAGAAAAGTATTATTGATCTTGAGGATACAGATTATCGCATATGTTTAGGTTATGCCGATAGAGATTACAGATTATATAATACATGTTTAGATTATGCCCTAGAGGGTTTATATAGTACTCTCTAGGCGGTTACATAAAAGCCCAAAAAAAGGCCCAAGACGGATAACCCTCTAAAACCAGATTCAAGGCATATTCTAACAATACAGTTGATATTATTGAAGTTGAGCACATCGACTTCATCATTTTGGAGTACGTGCCTAAGCCTCCTTCACTGGCTTGTCAATTTTCAAATTTTTTTGCACCTCAACTGTTCTTCCAGAAGAGCATGAAATTCATCTTGGTTCATTCTCATCCTTGCGTGATTCTTGATTTTTATAAAACTCACGAGTTTGCCAAAGTGTGACCCGTTAGCCCATAAGTAAGTACTGTGACGAAGCGGCTGTTGCTCACCCGACACGATCGTACGAGGTCACAATTCACCCAACACGACTCTAACAAGGGGAGAATGATGAGGACCGGGAAGAAAAAACTAATGTATATGTTACTAAGCAGTTATATTTATTTAGTGCAAAAATAAATATTATATTTTATTTATATGTTTATATGTGGGGCTAGGAGTATATTAGTTAAGGATTTTATTTATAATAAAGCTTAATTATTTATGGGCATTGGTCTAGGTTATTTTATTAGGGTTTTTGTTCCCTATATAAGCATTGTAACCACCCACATATTACTTAGTTTTGATGATATACTTTCTTGGGAATAATATTGATTAATTATTTTTAAAAATCATATAATTCATTGCTTTGATCTTTTTATCGTGTTTTGTTTAATAAATCGATCTTTTTATAATTATGTCATGCATCAACGGTTTTATATATTCATTTTAAGATATAACGGTTTTTATTTATTTTTTAATTCTGATCATTTAATTATGAAGACCTGAGAGTCGTGAGAGGGAATAACCAAAATGAAGTTTGACTTTAAATAAAAGAGTTTAGAAAGAAGTTGAGTGTGAATAGTATAAATTGGCTATAATTGAAAGAGTTTGTAGTTATCTTTGGTACATGAATGAATTTTTTAATAATCTTTTTTTTGTTTATTTTTTTAGGTTGGTGTTAACAAAATTTTTGGGAATGTGTTAACCAATCAACCAAATTATCCTCCGGTTTTCTTATCTCTACTATATATCTATACTATATTATAATGCACGAAACATTGAAAGTTTGGTTGGGACGGTTCTTCCTTAAATTACATCATTACCTTACTTAACTATTCCAATTATAATTGATATTAAATTCAAACTTTTTTATAATTACAATTATATCTTTTTATAGAATAGGAATAAGAATTCTATTTCAATCCATACAATACTATAGTATAATAGACTAAACATTAAAAATTTAATTGATATGTTCCTTCATTAAATTACTTAATTTACCTTAGTTAAATATTTCAACATTTTACTTAATCATCCTTATATATTTTATTTACTTAATTATCCTTAAAAACAATTATAAGAATAAAATAAAATTAATTTTATACCCGACCATTCTACACAATTCTCCGAAAAAAATGTCTCACACTCAGAAGTTTCTCTTTAACCATTCTAACCCTTCCTCGTCCCGATTCTATTGATTAATAAGGAACTCTTTCTTTCAATTCAGTTTAATCAGGAATTAAACTGAGTCCACGACTCCACGCAAAGACAAACACTAAAAATAAAAGACCCTGTTGTGAATCTGTTTAAATCTTCACCTAGTGTTGTCCGACTGAATCCATTCGCTTTTAAATTTCCTAGTTCCAAACTTTTCAACTAAATTATATATTTAAAACTAAATCAAGTATGACTAAAATAAAATTAAAATATAAATTTAATTAAAATAAAGCATCTTAAATTAAAAATATTATTTAAAGTAATCATATTTAAATTATATTTATATATATATAATAACCGTAAGGCACTCCTTATCCAAAACTCATATACCGCCAAAATAGTCTCACCCGTTGATCTGTTATAATTAAAAATAGACAATTAATATCATATATTTTTATAGTAAGTATATTCTGAATACAAACATAAATAGAAAATAATTATGTTATTTTACTATTATTCAAACACCAATCATGATACAGTGTTCTAATACAGCAGTAGATCAAATCTGTTTAGAGATCTAACAAATCATTGATATAAAAGTATTACATTGTTCTACTATTATTCAAATACCAAACTATAATATATTTGTTGTAAAAATGTTATAACAAACAATTATAAAAAAAATAATATTGCAATAACATCATGAGTAACAATATATATACATTTCAAAATTAAAAAAATAAAATAAAATAAGAGTAAATTTTAAAAAATCGTGTATCGCACGGGTTATAAGGTAGTATTATATAATAGATGGAATATTGAAATTTTTAAAAGTTTTAGTTTTCAGGAATTTAATTTAATAAATTTGTTATTACTACTAATTACTATTCAGAATTTAATTTAATAATTTATTATTATTACTAATAACTATTCAATTACCCTTTTCAACACTATAACACGTTTCTTCTTTATTTTTTTCTAACTAACACTTCCTTTAATACAATAAAATAATACCAAAAAGTATCATGAATAAGTCTATTTAATACAAAGAATGATAATGCCATAATTATTAATAAATAACCAAATATATTTTTACCAAAAACACATTATCTTTTACATTATTCTAATTATAGTAAATTCCTTCCTTTTTTAAGAATAACACGATCAATTCTATTGTCTATATTTTTTGCTACCAGGTTCCATAGATTAGCCAAATACAACCGTTCATACAGTTTATTTGATTTTTTTCTAAGTTTTTTATTTTACATAATTAGAGCATCTCCGATGCACACAAATGATCCTAGTTAAATCCTATATGGCAACTTGCAACAAATATAGCCATTAAATTTACAGAACGATCTTTTCCGATCAATATATATAGATACTTTCAAATCACATTTTCTTTGAGCATCTTCTATGGGAGAGACCTTAGCAAAACAAAAACTAGATGGCATTCTAGTAAAAATATTCTAAGTCGATATCGACAAGTCACAGATCAAGGGATATCGAGAAGTCTGTCGATAAATTCAAAATGACTTGTGGAGAAGTCCCAAGAGATATCGACAAATCAAAAAGTCTATGTCGAGAGCTAGAGATATCGACAAGTCATTTCTTCATGTAGAGATCTAGAGATATCGACAAGTCAAATCTGCATGTAGAGAACTAGAGATGTCGACAAGTCAAAAGCCTATGTAGAGAACTGGAGATGTCGACAAGCCATTCTACATGTAGAGAACTGGATACCTCAACAAGTCAAAGAAACATGTAGAGAACTCAAGATATCGATAAGTCATTATACTTATCGATATGTAACATCTCTACAGAACAAAAGAGATCTCGACAAACTATCTCAAAATTTAGAGTACAGACAAGTTCAAGATTCAAGATTATCAGTCAACAGACAATTCATTCACTGAATTGGAAAGTCTACAAAAGCAGCTTGAAGAATACAAGATCAAGGGCCAAGATTCATTGGACAAAGGATGGTCACAGGCCTACAAGATTTTGCATAGATTTTCTAACACCGGAAATGGAAATACACAAGATAACTTTAGAAAATATGTTAGTACATTTTAGTGCAAGTTTTATAAACCTGTGATGTTGGTCTATAAAGTATGCACGGGTCCTTAGTTTAGAAGTAGAAAAACAAATCTAGAAAAATCTCGTATTCTCTCTCAAGATTTGTAGCTGAGTTCTTATTTTCAAGAACACGGATTTGTAGCAAAATAAATTTGATTAATACAATCAACTGAGTTTTTGATATTTTATTTGTGTGCTTACAGTTAAACAATTTATCTCTACAAGTTCATATCTGCTTTGTTCAATTATAAGCCAAACACTTTTAAAGATAATTAAAATCCAAAAAAACACATTCACCCCCCCGTGTTATATTTCACTGCACTCAATATCTTACAAGTGGTATCAGAACAAAATCTGAAAGTAAACAGAAAAAGATCTTGGAAGAATGAGTGCTCAGAAAATAAGCAGTAACAAGATACATTTATTTGACAAGACCAACTACACATTATGAAAGAAGAAAATGATGTTGTTCATAAGGATGGCCAACCCTATGTACATTCAGATTCTCAAAAATGGACCCTTCATTCCTATGGAAAGGGTTCCTGAATCTAAAGATGGAGACATGGTCATACCTGCAAATTTTGCACATAAAGATCCCTCAACCTACACAGAGCCTAAAAAAAAAGGTTTCATTGGATAGTGGCTTACAACTCATATTGATTGAGTCCCTTGGTAATGTAATATATAATAACATTATTAACTATAAGTCAGCTTAACAGATATGGGAGAAAATAGAAATACTATGTGAGGGAACAGAAAAGGTTAAATCAAATCAAAGAAGGATTTTGGTTTCACAGTATGATGGTTTTATGGCTAAACCAAAGGAAGGCATAACAGAAGTTTTTGAGAGGTTCAATAAGTTAATAAATGATTTGCTGCTTCATGACAAATATTATGAAGCTGAAGTGGTCAACCTTAAATTCTTGCTCACCCTTCCTGATCACCTGGAACAAAAGATATCTGCAATCAGAGAAGGAAGAGAATTAAGCAGAATGACTTTGGAGGTCTTGTATGGTATTTTGAAGACCTATGACCTGGAGATGTTACAGAGGAAGTCATTGAAAGCTAGTCAAGGGCATGTTGATGGATCAAGTGCCTTGATATCAAATGACAACAAAATGTTTGAAGATGAACTAGAACCCCAAACTCAAGTTCTTCAAGCTGTTGAGCAGTAAAACAAGGAGCCACAAAACAAGTCATTTTAGAGCTGGAAGAGGATGAATTTTACACACTTGATGAAATGGATCAGTCAATGGCTAATATTGCAAGGAAATATGAAGCAAAATATGAAGCACTCTTGAGAAAACAACAAGAAAAGGCTTACATTACTGAAGGCAAAAGTTGGGATGATATAGATGATGAGGATGATTGTGAAGAATATGGGAATTATGCTCCCATGGCTCTACAACATGGAGAATCATCTGCATCCAAATCAGAGGTACCTATTCTAACTATAATTGATTTAAATGCCACTCAATATAAAGAAACTGTTGAGAAAATGAGTGTAGAGATGTTTTATATTCACACAAGCATGATGGCAACTAGTGGAAGTGAGTAGGCTATAAAAATTAATGAAAAACTTTAGATTGAGAAACAAGAGCTAGAACTGCAGCTTGTTGGTCTTGAAACAGTCAAGCAAGAAAATGAATACCTCAAGAAAAAGCTTAAGTGTGCTGGAGAAGTAGAGGCAGCGTTGAGAGATAGAATAGAGAAAAACGATTTGAAGCTTAAGTCATTCAACAATGCATCTCAGTTGATTGGGCAGTACCATGAGAAAAATAAACCATGTGCTAACATAGCTATTGGTTTGGATTATGAGGCCTTGAACACTCAAAAGAAAAATAAAGTTGATAAAGGGAAAGAAATTGTGAACCAAGATGTTCCTATGATGCTAAAAAGAGTAAATGCACCTTTGTTTAAAGCATGTGAAGTGAATTTCAGTGAAGTGGATTTGGAAATCAAGCAAGAAATTGCAAATGAAGACAAATAGAAGAAAGATGCAGAATCTACTCCCATCACTGAATGTGAAAAGAAGCCTGTAGTGAGTCAAGCTACTAAGACACCAACAAAGGAGATCAAGACTGAAAAAAGAAAAAGAACAGAAATGGAAAAATAGGTGTAAACAAGAGCAACAATTATGCCTATATTGCAGATGCTCCAAGGAATCAATGTCTGAAATATGGCTCAATAAATCACCTAACTCACCTTTGTAAAAAGGCTATTAGTGAGCCAAAATTTGAGGCATGCAAGTACAATAAGGCATAACTGAAGATCCATATTCCTTTTGTGATAAGTTTTATTGCATCCCTTCCGATATGAAGGTTATGAAAAGCTGTCATAAATTGAGGAAAGATCTCAAGGAAGTCAATCATGGATTTGCAATTAAAAGGGATAATGTTGATCAAACTATGAATGTTGTTCTTTTTAAATGTTCAAATTCTACTTCTGCAACTTCTGTGAAAAAGAAGAAAGTGCCCAACACTGCTTGGGTAGCTAAATATACTTAATCCTTATTGTGTGCAGGGCAAGAAGAATAAAGTCATATGGATCATTGACAGTGGATGTTCCAGGAATATGACTGGTGATAAAGCCCTGCTATCACAGTTTGAAGAGATGGCTGGCCCATTACGACTTTTGGGGACAAAAGCAAAGGATTCACAATGGGATATGGCAAGCTAATTTCTGATAGTGTTGTCATTGATGATGTAGCACTAGTTGTTGGTCTTGAAGTAAATCTTCTCGGTGTCAGCAAATTTACAGAAAAAGGTTTCAAGGTAATATTTGACAAAGAAGATTGTTCAATTACTAGCAAGAAAACTGGTAAAGTTGTTCTGAAAGGAGAAAGGAAATGAAGCATGTTTATTGCAGACATGAATTCTGCAAACAAGGATGGAATATGTTACTTCTACACCAAGGCATCCAGTGAGCAAAGCAAACTTTAGCACAAGAAACTCTCTCACCTGAATTACGAATAAATCAACACCTTGGTGAAAAAGGAATTAGTAGAGACATGCCAGCTCTGGAATTTGCTCAAGAAGAAGTCTGTGACGCTTGTCAAAAAGGAAAAATGAAGAGGTCTAGTCACAAGAGTAAAACTGTAAATTCAATAAGCGCTCCATTGTAACTTATTCACATGGACCTCTTTGGACCAGTTAATGTCTTATCTATATCCATAAAGAAATATGCATTGGTGATGGTGGATGACTACTCAAGATACACTTGGGTGGAATTTATGTATCCAATGGATGAAACTCCACACATCATCATTGAACACATAAAGAAATTTGAGAAACATGCCGAAGATCAAAATTGTATCAAAAGATTGAGCAGTGATAATGGTACATAATTCAGGAATGCAGCTTTAAGTGAATTCTGCAAAGACAAGGGCATTTTTCAAGAGTTCTCAGCTGCAAGAACACCTCAACAAAATGGTATGGTTGAAAGGAAAATAGAACTCTAGTTGAGGCTGTAAGAACAATGCTGCAAGATGTCAATTTGCCAACAAGTTTTTTTGGAAGAAGCTGTCAATATTGCATGTTACACTCAAAATAGATATCTAATCAACAAAAACCTTTGCAAGTCACCCTACTCAATTTTTTTCAAAAAGAAAGCCTAATATAAAGCATCTGCATGTGTTTGAAAGTAAATGCTTTGTGCTCAAAGATAACTCTGAATATATTGGAAAATTTGACTCTAAAGTATTTGAAGCTATTTTTATGGGATATTCATTGGAAAGAACTGCTTATAAAGTTTATGTTTTAGAGCAAAAGAAAATTATGGAAAGTACAAATGTGACATTTGATGATGACAAGTGTCTAGGCTTGGAATGCCTTGATGAAAATGACATTGAAGCCCTAAAATTTGAAAATCTAAATATTGATAGTGATTCTGAAGATGAAGCTGAGAACAATACAAATAATAGAATGGAGCCAGAATCAAGTGAACCAGTGAACTGTGAAAATAAAAATTCATATCATAAAAGAAGCACAACTGAATTTGGTGGCAGAAACTCAGGGGGAGAAGGAGATGATAGTTTTGCAAGTTATGCCAACAATGAAGAAAATGCAGATAACTCTAGTCAACAAGATCACACCAGAAAATGGGATAGGAGTCACACAAGTAATGCTATAATTGGTGATCCAAATGCTGGAGTGAGGACTAGGAGTGCCACTGTAAATGAATGCTTGCATGCATGCTTTCTGTCTCAAATTAAGCCTAAGAAAACTAAGGAAGCTCAGCATGTTCTTGGCTGGATAACTGCTATGCAAGAAGAGCAAAATCAATTTAAAAGAAATAAAGTTTGAAAATTGGTCCATGCACCAAAGAATAGAAGTATTATTGGAACAAAATGGGTGTATAGGAACAAAATAGATAAAAATGGAATTGTGACAAGACACAAAGCAAGACTGGTTGCCAAATGCTACTCACAAGAAGAAGAAATTGACTATGATGAAACTTTTGCTCCAGTAAAAAGACTTGAAGCAATAAGAATTTTTCTTACATTTGCTACACATTCCAATTTCAAGATGTATCAAATGGATGTGAAAAGTGCATTCCTTAATGGTGAATTGGAATAGGAAGTTTATGTGCAGGAGCCACCTGACTTTGAAGATCCATAATTTCTATACTTTTTTTATAAAATGTTAAAGGCTCTTTATGGGTTGAAGCAAGCACCTAAAGCATGGTATGACACATTGTCAGAATTTCTACTCAAACATGGATTCACTAGAGGAAAAATTGATAAGACTCTATTCTTCAAACAACATGGTGATGACATTATTCTAGTTCAAATCTATGTGGATGATATCATGTTTGGTTCTACTAATGAAAAAGCTATGTTAAAGGTTCTCAAGACTCATGCAGAGTGAATGTGAGATGAGCATGATGGGAAAGCTAAGTTACTTCCTTGGCCTTCAAGTTAGTCAAATAAGTGATGGCATCTTTATCATTCAAACCAAGTATGTCAAAGATTTGTTGAAGAAATTTGGAATGGTTGACTGTTCACCTGCATCAACATTTATCTCTACAGCTAGGGCTGAGCAGAAAATCGAAAAAATCCAAATCCGAAACCGAAACCGCTAAAAATCGTTAAAAACCGAACCGCGAAAATCCGATCTGAAACTGAAACTGCAAAATTAAACGAAACCGAAACCGATTATTTGGATTCGATTGTAGAAGAAAACTGAACCAAAAAAACCCGATCTGAACCGAAAATTAAAACAAAATAAATAAATAAAATATATTTAATATATATATGTTTTAAAAATTAATAAATACATATAATTTTTAACAAAAATTAAAAGTATTTATAACAAAAGTTGGTTGAAGATAAGAAAGGAAAAAGTGTAGACATTTCAGGTTATAGTGGAATGATTGGATATTTGTTGTACTTAAATGCTAGTAGACTAGACATCATGTTTGTAACTTGTCCGTGTGCTAGATTTCAAGCAAATTCTAAATAATCACATTTGATGGTTGTCAAGAGGATTTTCAGATATTTGAAGGGAACAACAAACTTGGGATTGTGGTATCCTAAGGGAACTTGTTTTGAAGTTGTTGGATATACATATGCAAATTTTGCTGGATGCGGGGTAGACAGGAAGAGTATAAGTGGAAGCTGTCAATTTCTTGGTTAAAGACTTGTATCTTGGTACAATAAGAAACATTAATATGTGTCAACTTCCAAAACTGAGGTTGAATACATAGCTACTAGAAGTTGTTGTGCTCGAGTGCTTTGGATTAGAAATCCATTAATGGACTATGACCTAATGATACATAAGATTTCAATCATGTGTGACAATACTAGTATCATATCTATTATTTTTAATCCAGTTAATCATTCTATAACTAAGCACATTGATGTAAGGTACCATTTTATTAGAAAACATGTTGCAAATGATACTATTGAGCTTATTTTTATTCCAACAGAAAAATAATTAGATGATATTTTCACTAAATCTTTGGATGAAGCAACTTTCACTAGACTTGTAGGTAAAATTGGTATGCTAAATTCTTCATCCTAAAGGCAAGAACTCAGTTAATGTGTTGCAGTAGATTAATGTCTGATAAATCAAAATTAATTTGATTTACTTAAAAATTAACTGAAATATGGTTTATAAATATTTCAGGATTATCTCTATATTTATTTTTCAAAATTCAAATTTAACTTGTAATTTCTCTGATTCTAAGTAAAGTTGTATAAATGTAATTCACAATTTCAGTATGTGAAATTAATATAAGACATAATTGAGAATGAACAAAAGTATGTAGAGAAATTAGTTCTCGATAAGTCTAAATGACTTCTCGAAAAGTTATTTTAAGACTTCTCGAAAGAATTCTCAATAAGTTTTTTCCATGACTTCTCGATAAGTATTGTAGAGATCTCGATATACTTACCTATATGGAGTTCTCTACAAGTTCAAATTTTAGACTTCTCGATAACTCAGAACTGGAATAATTTAATTTAATAAATTATTTCAGTAAAATACTTTTGATATAAAATACATTCTAATTTTATGTTGATTTACTTAATATAAATTGGAATAATTCAGTCGAATAAGGAAAAATTGGGTATTTGTACAATATCTCGGTAAATTATTATCTAGTTCTCAATAAGAGTTAGGATAGTGACATCTCGACATGAGTTCTTAGGTCGTGTGACTTCTCTACAATCAAATATCAATCATTTATTCCTTACTTCTCGACAAGTCACATCTCTAGCCTATAAATACCCAGACATCTCAACATAACCCCCCTTTACGCTTTCGAGATCTCAATTGACCAAATTTCTGCAAATCTTCACCATTCTTAACCATTTCAAGCTCTTTCTTCCTCTAAACATTTATCCACTCAAACTCTTTCAATGGCTGCCAATAACGTTAGAGTGTTTATCCCCAAAGAGGGAACCAACTGCTTGGCATTTGTTGATGCAAACCAAGCCCCTGACAATTTTAATTATTTTATGAAATTCATTGATAATTCTTATCTCTCAAGGGTCTTGACTGTTAACCATGTGCTTTACCGGGAAGTGTTGAATGAATTCTGGAACTCTGTAGTTATCAATACTATTGTCCATTGAAATCAAGTTATATCTCTGGTGGTAAATGTTATTGTGTATTTTTAGAGTATCGTTCGCAAAGAAGGACTAATATCAATACCAATCTCAAGTCTCCTATTCCTTACAATTTAGAAGTGTGGAGAATAATTTGTGGATGTGTGTAATTAACAACTAATTAATCTAATAAATAAATAAAACTATATAATAACTATGAGAGAAAACAATCCAAGAATCAGGGTTCTTCAATGGCTATCATGAATGTCTAATTTGTGTCTCTTATTTTGTTAAAGACAATCCTTCTAATATTTCTAAAATCCTCTCCCAAGGTAGATTATAGTGCCTAAAATTATCCCTTGAACTCTACTCCCATGGTCATACAAAGTATAATTATAAACTATTAAAAACCAAGGATTTTTAGTCTCACAATTTGCATATCAATCTCTCGATCTAATACTTAAATTGTGTCTATCATATCATGTACTAGAATTACAAATCCTCTCCCGATTCGTTATAACTCCTAAAGATTCAATTAGAAGTTAGCTACTCCTCTAATTTTATAAAGCTCTCAATGAAAGATTAACAATAACAAGAAAATCATAATACAATCAAACAAATATATTAAGCCAATGAATACTACCCAACTCTTGGATAAAGAAATTAGCTACTCATGATAAGATAAACAAAATATATATTAAAGATGCAAACCATGAGTTTATGAATTGATGTACAAAAAATACAACTTTAAAGTTCCTTTGGAATATGGATGAATCCCTTCACTCCTTCTTCCAATCTCCCTCTCAAGATGCTTCTCTCCCTTCTCTCCAGAATGGTTATCTATCTTCTATTCTTATTAAAACCCTATTACATATGTTTATATATACTTGGATGGGCTTTTAAAGGTCATACAAGGTAACTAAAAGAGAATTCAAAACAAGTTGGGAAAGCTATTTGATTACAATTTTCGTCAGGTTCAGGCCCTGAACCTTAACCTCAGGTTCTGAATGATGTCCTCAAGCCTCTTCAGAAGAGCTCAGGCCCTGAACTCCTTATTTTTCAAATCTGCTTCTCTCAGGCCCTGAACTCACAAGCTCAGGCCCTGAGGTAAGTGCATTTTCTCCACTGATTCCTTCAGGCCCTGAGCCTCCCAGCTCAGGTCCTAAACTCCTCTAAACTCTTCTTTTATCATATACTCTTCTCTTTTGCACCTTGTTCTTCCATAATTTCCTATAAACATAAAAAATTAAGACTTAGCATTCATCCAAGTTAAATAAAACTAGTACTTATTATTTAGGACTAAAGCATCACAAAACAAGGTTAAAAGAAGTATGACATGGCATAAAATATCTATAAAATGATCATATATCAGTAAACTGCACAATTCAAGGTGTAGTTGTGGAATCAATGTTAATGATGTCAACAAAGCTTTGGGTATTCCTACAGACAACATAGTGGAGGTTCCACCAACACAGGAATTAGCTAAGTTTATGGACTTCATCAATTACAGTGAGAAGATTGACATGTCCAGGTTGAACAAAAAGAACCTAAAGAGAGAATGGTCTTTTGTGTTTGACTCTATCATAAGAACATTCACATACAGGAAGACTGGCTATGACAACATCTCCAGTGTAGTGCAGAAGTTGGTGTACTCCATGGCTTACAACAGATAGCTCAATGTTGGAAGTTTGATCCTGGAAGAACTGAGCACAAGGCTGACAATGCCTTTGGTAAGTAGAGGTAAAGAAATTGTATTCCCTAGATTTATAAGTCCACTTTAAATTATAAAGTAGTTAACATTCACATGCTTGATGGTATAGATAGAAATCAAGTAGGCATTTGTAAACAGGTGTCCAAAATTCTATTTGGATCACTACTTACAAAGAACCAGGTTCGGGTTAGGCTAAATGTCATTAACTTTATGTTGGAGAAATTTAGAACTTATCATTACCCTATGCCTGACATGAGAATCAATATAACTTCTAGCACAACTATGGCTCTTGCACCTATAGAAGAACACAAACAGGATATCACACAGGGGTCTACCACAGCTGAGACCTTTCCTTCACAACCATTAGATGCTAGGAAGCCAACTACTTCATCCTCTCAAAAGGATGGAGTTAGTAAAAAGAAGAGAAAGAAAACACCCTTGGTAGTTGTTAGCGAGAGTGGTAAGGACAAAACGCTAATTGAGTCACCCTTGGTCAGAAAACCAAAGAAGGCTAAGAAAAATGAGTTAACCATTCAGATAACCAACACTGCATCTTCTCAAAAAAGATGTAGTTCTAACAAAGGGGCAACAATAGACTCTAGTGGCACCTTCTTAACAAGGTGTCACTATTGAATCAAGCATTCTCCCCAATGCACCCTGTAAAGAGTCTGCACCCCCTCTTGAGCACTCTCGACAGGGTGAAAGAAGTCATGTGGTTGGAACACACACACTGAGAGCACATCATTTGAAACTCCCTCATCCATTCAGGGGGAGTTGCCAATAATCACTCATGAGCTCACTCATCTCCTTTCTCAAATTTCTTCATCATATAATGAGGGGCTTGAATCTTTTTCTCAATCCCTGCCAAAATCATGTAACACAGTTCAAGAAACTGTGCTCACCACTCAGACACAATCTCTAGACGGTGAGAGGCTACATGTTGAGGTAGATCTTGATGATACCATCATAAAACACAGGGTTTCATCAGTTTTTACAGAAGACACCGTGCAGGCTCCAATTGCACCTTCATGTACACAACAGTCTTCAAAGACTACAAGGTTTGAGGGTAGTACTCTTTAGGGGGAGCTACTCAAATCCTCACCAATTCAATTGGAGGTTTCTCATGCGGAAACAAATCCCCTCACAATCCTGCCTGAAATTGCTTTGTCAATTGAAGATAGGAGTTCAATTTTCAATGATCCAGTTATTGGGGAGGCAAGTAATCAAGAACATGGAAGTGCCAGTTCATTGGAAGTGCCAGTCTCTTGCAAGAGGGACAAGGGTTTGAGGCCATGGTACATGATAGTAACCTGGTCAGATCCCCTCCAATTCCAATGGAGGTTCACTCTACCAGTGAACAACACAGTATCGCAACCACAGTTCACACTGTGAGTCCAACTGTGACACCTGTCACAGGAACAATTTCACCATCTATCACATCCACCTCAAACACTTTTCACCAACCATCAACCTCAACAGATCCAAACCAACCTTCAATTTCCACACAACCTTCACACCCCATCTCACAATGGTTACATGATGCTCAAGCTCAACCCACAACAGTGAATAATTTACTAGCTGATCAGCTTGCAGGCCTGGAAAATATCACTCAACAACTACTCACAACTGATATGTCTAACCAAGACTATCAGGAAATTTTGCTATCATACAAAGAAGATGTTGAAGACCAGCAAGCCAAAATTACAGATGAAGCTGAGCAGGATGACAATGTGGATGCATGGCTGTCAAAGGATTTCAGTGTGATTATGGAGGAGGCCTTGGCCAAATCTAGAAGAATATGTCACAATCTTGGGAAGCAATGTCAAGCTCCTCACTCCTCAAAAAATCTATGATGCCATTACAGAAGTTTATAAAGCACAATTGAAAGTCTTTCATCACATTGGAAGAGCAATAGAGAAAACTCTGGATGGACATCAGACTGAAGTCAAGAAAATGGTCAATAAAAGGATTGATGAACTAATGCCAATTTTCACTGAGATAAAATCCAAATTCAACATATTCTCATACAAGCTTCAAACTCTCTCTCTTACACATGTTGAAGAAAATGTCTTCAAATTGAGGGATTCTTTCATAACATTGCACAATGTGATCCAAACTCAAATAACCAAAAATAATGACACCAAGGTCAAGCTGGATCAGTTGTACTCTGCTAGATATGAACCATCAGCCTTGGTAATGTAAGAGATCATAAATGCTGTCCAGAATTCTCTTGATACCTTCTTAGCATCCAGTTCACGGTCCATACCTTCTACATCAACAAATATCCAAATCCAAAATCTTCAAGCTCAAGTTTTAGATCTTCAAACTTCAAATGCTTCTCTATCAACTCAAGTCACCCAACTCACCTCTCTAGTGCAAAGTCAGCAACGGGACATCAAGTCCCTAGTAGACTCCCAGAAATACTTGTAAATACAGACATCAGTGTCATTGGGAGCTATTATGGGAGCTTTGAAAATACCCATTCAGAAAACTTATCAACAAGTCAGGAGCCAACTTCCTCAACCTTCAAACATCCATGTAACTAAGACTAAGGGGGAGATGAAATCCAAGCTAAAATCTAACCAATTTTCAAGTCAAAATAAAGATAATGTTGGTTTGGACAGACTCAACATGGCAGCTGAAGGACCTTGTATTGACAAGGAATTTGGTGAACTTCTAGAAGTCCTGAGAGTCTCTCTAAATTTCAACCATTTTACATATAAGAAGGTTGTGAATAAAAACATTAATTTCCTGAGGGTAGTGTTGGTGACCAGACAAAACTGCAGGGAGAAGAGGGTGATTATAAATGTAAATGACTCATGTGTGGACAAGTGTATGCAAGTGTCTATGTCTTTCTTATAATCAAGAAGAGCATCTAAGCTGGATATCTTCATCAACAAAGAGAATGTGGTGATTCCAGAGGACACTCTCCTGCTTAATGAGCTCAAAAAGGGTCAAATATGTGCATTTCCTCAAGCATGCCTACAGCCAAGTAAGGGAGTGGCCTACATCTGTCCTAACACCAAAAGGTGCAAATATTTTCATATTTCAAAGTGCTGTGTCATGGGGAACAAGAAATTATTGATGATATTGGAAACTGATTTGAAGACAGAGGAAATCAAGATATTTGAAGATTTGGAGATGTTGAAGATTATTGCCAAATAATTGAAAAATGTTGAAGCCATGCTACCTAGAACTCAAATCAATACAAAAGATGATTTGGATGATGATGAGCAGAAGAAAGATAAGCATAAATCTTCTGGATCAAATCGAAGTCACTCTGTCAAAACTAGTAGTAGCAAGGTGGATGATAAAAAGAAGAAAAAGGAAGTGAAGAAGGGGAAGGATGAAGGGAAAAGGAAGAAGGATGGGGAAGACAAGAAGAAGACTTAGAAAACTCCAGAAATCCAAACATCAAAAACTCTGCCAACCCAAACACAAAAGCCTATCCACACACAATCTCAATCAATACAAACCCATAAGCTCAAGTATATATACAAGCCAAATGCTAATTCTCTACTCAAAATTCCTATCACTGCTAGACAAACCTCACTAAAACAAATATCCAAACCACCTTTATTCAAACCTCCAACTAGAATTCACTTGAAGACCGCGGGAAGAAAATCAAGAAAAATTCAAGCTGAAGCTGGTGCTCTTTGGAATTGCTTTAATCAAGATGACTTTCTACCAATTTCTGAGAGCATATCAGATAATGATTATCACAAACAATTCGCTGAGGAGATAGTCAAAGTCTGTGTTGTTACTTTAGGAGAATTCGGGATCTACTACAAAGATGACACCTTCATTTTGCTGAAAAGAGAAGTTATTGAAACATTTTCAACTGCAGAATTGGAGAGAGTAATAAGTTTGATGAATGCAAGGGATTCATGTACAAGAATGAAGAAGGTTGTGCTGGCTAAGAGGTTAAGAGAGGGGAATATAAGGCATGCAAGGGGAAAGGCTGAAGGCAAGGGGGTTGAGCAGGGTATCTAAAGATGGTCATTTTCTGAATATTAAGACAAATAAATTTGCAAGATTCAGGATTTTTCTGTGAACAGTCTTCAAGCTAAGAAATGAACTCTGGAAGAAGATCAAATCATAATCATGCCTCAGAGAGAAGTGTAGCAGTTTGGATTTGAATAATATTGTTTTAGGAAAAATATTCTAAGTCAGATATCGACAAGTCACAGATCAAGGGATATCGAGAAGTCTGTCGAAAAGTCCAAAATGATTTGTAGAAAAGTCCCAAGAGATATCGACAAGTGAACATGCATGTAGAGATCTCAGATATCGACAAGTCAAAAAGTATATGTAGAGAACTGGAGATATCGACAAGTAATTTCTTCATGCAGAGATCTATCGACAAATCAAATCTGCATGTAGAGAACTAGAGATGCCGACAAGTTAAAAGCTCATGTAGAGAACTGGAGATATCGACAGGCCATTCTACATTTAGAGAACTGGAGACCTCGAAGAGTCAAAGACACATGTAGAGAACTCAAGATATCGATAAGTCATTATACTTATCGATATGTAACATCTCTATAGAACAAAAGAGATCTCGACAAACTATCTCAAAATTCAGAATACAAACAAGTTCAAGATTCAAAATTATCAGTCGACAAACAATTCATTCACTGAATTGGAAAGTCTACAAAAATAGCTTGAAGAATACAAGATCAAGGGTCAAGATTCATTGAACAAAGGATGGTCACAGGCCTACAAGATTCTGCACAGATTTGCTAACACCGGAAATGGAAATAGACAAGAAAGCTTTAAAAATGTGTTAGTACATTTTAGTGCAAGTTTTGTAAACACGTGTTGTTGGTCTATACAGCATGCAGGGGTCCTTAGTTTAGATGTAGAAAAACAAATCTAAAAAAATCTTGTATTCTCTCTCAACATTTGTAGCTGAGTTCTTATTTTTAAGAACACGGATTCGTAGCAAAACAAATTTGATTAATACAATCAAGTGAGTTTTTGATATTTTATTTCTATGCTTACAGTTAAACAATTTATCTCTACAAGTTTATATCTTCTTTGTTCAATTATAAGTCAAACACTTTCAAAGCTAATTAAAATCCAACGAAACACATTCACTCCTTGTGTTATATTTCACTGCACTCAATATCTAACAACATCAATAACATCATTGAAGCATTTGTCATTCCCCTAGCTTAATCAATATTCACTCCCTGTGTTATATTTCACTGCACTCAATATCTAACAACATCAATAACACCATTGAAGCATTTGTCATTCCCCTAGCTTAATCAATATAGTCAATCAGTTTAGCCAACACTATTGCATTTAGGTATAATTTTACGTAATTATAATTAAAGACAACCTCATTGCCCATTCGAGTATATATCAAAACCTTTAACTAAATTTTTTAATATCATGATAGTCAATCATTATAGCAAACCATTTTACGTTTTAGCATTGGACATGCTTTTTTTCCATAACCATTTTACGTTTTAGCATTGAACATGCTTTTTTTCCATAACCTAACTTGGTTGTCTAGATTTGTAGAATCACTACAAATTTTTGTATTTATCCGCCCCATCGTATTATTGTTTTTTATTAAAATGTTAGCTTTTTTACATTGTCACCTTACCCCTTACCTCTTATTAATAATGATACAATGTAATAATCAACAATTATGAATAACATCATCAAAGACAAAATACTTTTTTATTTTCTATATTATTGCTAATTATTTTTTTATATTATTTACAAACCATTATAGTTAATATGATTGAAGATGTTCTTTCTATTGTAATACATCAATTACAAAAAATCGTGTCATGTAGAATATTATGCTAACGGATCTAACTGTTGGAGATACCTCACGAGATTAAACCAAATTTTACCTTATTTCAATTATTATAGTTACATACATATAAGGATATAACTTGAGCGTGGGTAAATTTATTTGCCAAAAATTGAATTTGAATTTAATGTTATATCATAGATACTTATTTTTTTCATAAAATTTATAATGTAATTAAACTCACTTTTAGAACCTTGAAAATGACATAAATAACAATTTATTTAGACTAAATGACATAAAGAATATTTCGGGTGAAATATCAGGTTTGGGAATGGGGCATTCGCATATATACTCGGTCTTATAAATAATATTTAAAAAACTCAATTCCAGAAAACGTATTTTAGTTTTTAAAAAAATAAAAATTAGGTCGGATACCCGGTCCACAATAACATATTTCAAATACCCAAATAAAAAAAAACGTATCACACTGATATTTTTAGCTACATTTCTCAAATTTAACATTTTGTTCACCAATTTCAAAAAATATGGTAATTCTAACCATAACCTAAATTATTATACTCTTTGGGTCTTTCATCACCGTGAAAGAAAATTCATTTAAATGTTTCGAGTAGAGCAATATTACATATTCAAAAAGAATCTCAAAAACTTTAACAAAATGACATGTGTCGTCTTTTCATTTATGGACTTCATATTAATATAAAATGGTCCACCTCATTTTTAGTAAACATCAAATACTAAGATGACAATTCATCATTTAGGAATGATTTTTGAGTACCTAGCATTTAGGGGAGAGTATGCGCCGGTTCGGTTCGGTTTCTGGATAAAACCGGAACCGGAACCATATATTTTCGGTTTCTAAAATTGAAAACCACAGCCTCCGGTTCAAATTTGGTTTTGGGTTCGGTTTAAAAAATACCGGTTCAATTATAATCGGAACGGTTTCGGTTACAAAATCGACAAATATAAAAATGAAAAGTAATATAAAAAAGCAAAATAAATTAGTTTTTCACTTTCAACCTACTGTCTACCCGGATAGATTCAAAGAGCATGATACACTGGTATAGAATGGATCCGGGACCCTGGTATGATTGGAACAAAACTAGATACAAAGTAACTATTTTACTGGGAGGATTTTATCGACCTTTTTACAAGATGAAAATTCTTTATACCATGATCATATTGGGTGCATTAAATTTAGTAATGCACATTTTGAATTGTAGATAATAGTATGTACTATGAACTATGTGAAACATATATTATTCCCTGATGTGTATTACAATTTAGTATTCTTCAGTTATTCATATATATATATATATATATACTTTTAAAATGTATATAAATTATATATAATATTTATTACTTAATTATTATTTTAGTAACGAGTTCGGTTCGGTTTTATTCGGTTCGATTGTGACGTGTAACCGGAACCCAATCATTTAAATCGGTCGATTTTTAATTTTTCGGTTTTGATTTCGGATCGGTTTTGCTCGGATCGGTTTTCTCCGGTTTTTCTCGATTTCGGTTCCGTTTCGATTTTAATTCGATTTTTTCTCTCCCCTACTAGCATTTATCTTCCGAGTATAACCCCACATTATTAGACTGTGCTGAATAAGACATTAGACTGGGGTAAATTTGTCTCTTTTGAAACCATTGCTAACATAATTCTATGAAGATATGGTCATACTTTAGTTTTAGATGTCCGGATCATATAAAATAAAATACAGCATTTGAACTGATTATATGCCGGCCTGCTTCTTTACTTTGTAAAATATTTACCAGCCAAACCAAAATCTTTTGAAATCTTATATAAAATATGAACTTGAGGTTTCGTCTGGTTCATCTGTTACGATACAAACATACGCAAGAGCTTCGCAAATTCATAGTTTAATAACAGAATCAATAGTAACTTCACTGTACCTGTTTCTGCATCACCCGGATTGCGTACAAATGGCAAGCACTCTTTGTCCTACAGCTCTGTAGGACATAGAATTTGTTTCTATTAGGTGAAGTTTAACAAGGTTTAGTAGTCTTATAACTAGTCACTTGGTCATATTCCACAGCAATTGGCTGTAAACTCCAAATAATATCTAACATATCTGTTCTTTATATGTTAAATAAGACATGGATACAGAAAACCAGTGCAGCTCCCTATTTTGGCATAATCTATGACTTGAATTAATTTATTAATAGAATAAAGGTACTGAAAAAACACAAGTCCACGAGATCAAGTTAAGCTGCAGTCCTAGGTTATCCGGGATAGTTTTCAACTGAAAGATCTAGTCTATTCTTGCCATTCACAAAAATCAACAAAAGAAAACAAAAACAGACTTAATTGGATACCTGCACAAACACACATATATTATGCTTTTGCAGATTGCAAAACATGGTGAATTACTCTACTTGAACCAAAAGGTTTTTAAACTGGCTTCCTTACTATTTTGGCAATAATATCAGGAGCAACGCAAAAGAAGAGTCGCATTAAAGTTAAACAGATACAAACTCAAGAATTTATATTCATCGAATTAGATGGGGGACGGGGAGACTTTTGCAGAAGGGACTGGGAAGCTGAGCAGAATGGTCAGTCGTAATATGGAAAATGCATTTGGGAGTTCCAGAACATGGAATAGAGCAAATGAGGATGAAGTTGCTCTGAGATTGGCTGTTCTAGACAAACTGCCTACTTACAGAAGGGTAAGAAGAGCTATAGTTACATCTATCACCAATGGCAGTGATGACAATAATAACGGAAAGGTTGCACACAAGGAGATTGATGTCCGAGAGCTAGACAGTAATGACAGGAAACAATTCATTGATAGGCTGTTTAAGGTTCCCCAGGACGATAATGACAAATTCTTAAGAAATTTCAGGAGACGCATCGACAAGTAAGCATCTAATGATATTCCTAAATATGTATATGCATTTTAGCTAGACATATATGAGGACTATTACACTTTTATAACATAACAGTTTTATTATTAAAGTTATATGCTTCAATTTTTTGCTTTTCTGGTTGCAGCGTAGGAATTGAACTTCCAAGAGTAGAGGTTAGGTTTGAGAATTTAACTGTGGATGCTCACTGCTTCATTGGAAATAGAACGCTTCCCACCTTATCAAATGCTGCACTGAACACAGCCGAATCAGCTTTGAGTTGGTTTGGCATTAAATCCGGAAATAAAACAAAAATTACAATTCTGAAAGATGCAACTGGGATAATTAAACCAGCAAGGTACATATCTATCTGCAATGATGTAACAAAATACTTTTAACATCCTGAAAGCTGCCAGTTGCTAACACTGCTACTAAATTTACTGAAATTCTTGTTGTTGGTATAGAATGGCCCTGCTATTAGGCCCACCTTCTTCTGGAAAGACAACCTTTTTGTTGGCTCTGGCTGGAAAACTTGAATCAAACTTGAAGGTTACTAACTATATAGTGTTTTTGAGTATTACTTTATGTTCGCTATTTATATCCTAAAGTTACATGCTATATTTATACACATTCTCAGCAAGTAAGATGTTAATTTTTTTGTATTCTATTGTTTAATTAGTTACACATGGTTAACTGCAGATTGAAGGAGAAATTACTTATAATGGACATAGACTTGAAGAGTTTGTGGCGCCAAAGACATCTGCATACATTAGCCAAAACGATGTTCATGTTGGACAAATGACTGTTAAAGAAACCCTGGATTTCTCTGCAAGGTGCCAGGGTGTTGGATCAAGATATGGTACTACTTAACCAAACATGCAGCAAACATTGCAATAACCATTTTTTGACATTTATCTGAGGTTCATTGTTTCCTGTTGAGTCTGATTTTCTAAAAAATATTGTAGAACTCTTAACTGAGCTTGCAAGGAAAGAAAAGGAAGAGGGGATATATCCTAACGCTGAGCTCGATCTTTTCATGAAGGTAAAGAACTCACAAAGTAGTGTACAGTAACAAATCAACAACAAACACATGCGACGAAATATATCCTAATCTTATCTGTTTTGCTCCTTGATGATTAAAGCAAACAGCAATTCGAGGAATTCAGAGCAGTTTAATTACTGATTACACATTAAGGGTAAGCTGAACACAAAATTTTAAACTCCAATATCAATTTACACATTATAGTTTCCTGCAAATTTGGAATTTGAAGACATTTGATTGTTATTTCTTACAAATACCAGATATTAGGACTTGACATATGCCAAGACACAATAATCGGGGATGAAATGCTACGAGGAATATCAGGTGGCCAGAAAAAGAGAGTAACAACAGGTTATATAATTTTGCTCAGTTATTTACTAAGAATTATAAGTAAATAAATGGTTTAGAAGGGATATTAATGCAAGTACTTACAGGAGAAATGATAGTCGGGCCGACCAAAACCCTATTTATGGATGAAATATCAACAGGCTTGGATAGCTCCACAACATTTCAGATAGTCAAGTGCTTGCAGCAGATAGTCCATTTAACTGAGGCTACCGTGTTGATGTCCCTTCTTCAACCGGATCCTGAGACGTTCAATCTCTTTGATGATGTCATTTTACTATCCGAGGGACAGATTGTTTACCAAGGCCCACGGGATCACATTGTCGAATTCTTCGAGAAATGTGGTTTCAAATGCCCAGAGCGTAAGGGTATCGCTGACTTCTTACAAGAGGTTGGTAATGGCGTAATGCAATGTTTTGTAATATACAAAATGATATCTAGTGCAGGTCTTAACATTATCAGCGCAAGCAGGTTACTTCAAGGAAGGACCAAGAGCAGTACTGGGCAGACAGAACTCAACCTTACAAATACATATCTGTTTCAGAGTTCAAAAGACAATTCAAACGTTTTCATGCGGGCCTAAGGCTTGAGAACGATCTTTCTATTCCATACGACAAGTCAAGAAGCCATGGAGCTGCTCTAGTTTTCAAGAAATATCTGGCCTCTAAAATTGAGATGCTGAAGACCACATACGATAAAGAATGGTTGCTGGTAAAGAGAAATTCTTTCTTTTATGTGTTCAAGATGGTCCAGATAATCATTATGGCAATCATCACAGCAACTGTGTTTTTGAGTAAAAGAATGAAGACTGATAATGAAGCCGATGGGGCAGTTTTTATTGGTTCCCTTTCATTTGCCGTGCTAACTAATATCTTCAATGGTTTTGCTGAACTTGCTCTTATCATTCAACGACTTCCTGTATTTTACAAGCAAAGGGACCTTCTCTTCCACCCGCCATGGGCTTTCACACTTCCAATATTTCTACTCACGATACCGATATCTGTCGTAGAATCTACAATTTACACAGCCATAACTTATTATAGTATTGGATATGCTCCGGAAGCTAGTAGGTAATTCTAACTTCTACATTTAAAAGAATAGCTCGCAGTTTATTTCACCTTGGTTATTGTAACTCATTTGTATGTAAGTACTTTTGTACCATATTTGCATTTTCAGGTTCTTCAAGCAGCTGCTGCTGATATTTCTGATACAGCAAATGGCTACCAGCCTTTTTAGGTTAATCTGTGGACTATGCAGAACCAAATTCATTTCAAATACTGGTGGAGGACTCACTCTTCTCGTTTTAATTCTTTTTGGGTTTGTTCTTCCAAAAGGTCAGTAATTAGTGCAACTCACTGCAATAAAACATTTTTAATATGTCATATAGCAAGGAAAAATATTCAATTACAACAGGAAGATGAATAAAAGTGTATAAACAAAAGAATTCACTTACATTTTCAGACAATAAATATAAGTCCTAGAACTTGATATCTTAAATTGTTAACTGTGTCAGACTACATATTTTGGCAGTTATCTCTTGTTCTGAATTCTTTGATTTCTAAAAGCAGAAAATCAATCTATCCACAAACACACCAGAACATAAGAACCTGTCCGTGTTCTGTATATTTTGTCAGAATATAAATTAGAGTTCTTTCCGAACACCTTGAAGTTTTAGGTTTTAGATGAATCGGTTACTCAATATGGTATCATAGCTCAATGTTGGCAGAGTCGAGGGGGCGTGTTAGAATATAATCTAAGATCATAGTACGTCTTTCTCCTAACACCTTCAGGTTTTAGGAAAACTGGGAACTTAACATATTTTATACACTAATTATGCAAGAAAATAAAATATGAGGTAACCTCATCATAAGTTTTGGCAAGACAATAATGCATATTTTTAAATTCAGCTCACATAAAATTCTATCAATTGTGACAGATGATGTCCCAAATTGGTTAGAGTGGGCTTACTGGCTTTCACCAATACCTTACACAACAAGTTCCCTAGCTGTAAATGAGATGCTTGCTCCAAGGTGGATGAGCAAGTTGGTATGAAATTCAGACCATTTTTTTTAATCCAACATAATATCATAAATACTACAACTGTCTAAGCATTTGGCTAAACACAGGCTTCTGACAACAAATCAAGCTTAGGCGTTGCAGTTTTAAAGAGCTTTAATTTCCATGTCAACCCAAATTGGGTTTGGATATGCGCAGCTGCTCTTTTTGGCTTTATAGTTCTCTTTAACATTCTTTTCACCTTTGCTCTTACATACTTGAGTTGTAAGTTCTTCCCTTTTCTCTGTGACATAAAGATTGATGATCTCTTCCGGTAGCTTATCCTTTTCCATTATCTTCGATACATTAGCACCAGGAAATAGACAAGCAACAGGATCTAAAGAGACAGAGAATTCAAAAACTAAAAGTCTTGGAACCAAAAATTCAAGGATAGAGTCACTCGACTCACTCACAGGATTCATATTCAGTTCCGATGGAGGCAATCCAAGTGAGAGATATTAATAAGTAACATTAGTCAGATCTAATCAAGTAATATGAAATTCAATTCTTTATTTAACTGAGTTTAGTACTTTCAGGAGAAATGGAAATCCAACAACAAAGTAATCGGTCAAACTACAATAAACCTAACATTATAGATGATTCAAGCCTCACGACTGCAGCAGCTGGGATTGGCCTTAAGAGAGGAATGGTTCTTCCATTCACTCAACTAGCAATGTCATTTGATGCCGTAAATTACTACGTGGATGTGCCTCCGGTTGAACTCTATCTCCATGAATAAATTCTATATATATTATACTTAGGAATTTCCTTTTTAATTTATAATTCGTCTTGGACAGCATATGAAGGAACAAGTGAACGATGACAAGCTCCAGTTACTTACACAAGTATCTGGTGCATTTAAGCCTGGAATTCTGACTGCCCTGATGGGAGTAAGTGGGGCCGGAAAGACAACACTGATGGATGTTTTATCGGGGAGAAAAACTGGAGGTCATATAGAAGGTGACATCAGAATTTCAGGATATCCAAAGAAACAAGAAACATTTGCTCGAGTAACTGGATACTGTGAGCAAAATGATATTCACTCACCTCAAGTCACTGTTCGAGAATCATTAATTTACTCAGCATTTCTCCGTCTCTCTAAAGACATAAATACAGAAGACAAGATGGTAAGAATATAGTCATTACATATCAAAATTCCAAACGAGTGAGATAATTTAAAGTAATTGCGTATCAATTTCGTCCAAAGACATTTGTAGATGAAGTAATTAGGCTGGTTGAACTAGACAATCTTAAAGATGCTATTGTGGGACTTCCGGGAGTTACTGGTTTGTCAACAGAACAAAGAAAGAGACTGACAATAGCTGTTGAGCTTGTCGCAAATCCCTCAATCATATTCATGGATGAACCTACTTCAGGTCTTGATGCTAGAGCTGCAGCGATTGTCATGAGAACTATCAGAAACACAGTGGACACGGGGAGAACTGTTGTTTGCACAATCCATCAGCCTAGCATCGACATTTTTGAAGCGTTTGACGAGGTAGTGCACAGAGTTATCTTTATCTATAGACTATAGATAAATCTATCTCTCTTTAATAATATTTGATTGTTCATCAGTTGCTACTCCTTAAAAGCGGTGGACAAGTTATCTACTCAGGACCACTTGGACGGAATTCTCATTTACTTGTTGAATATTTTGAGGTAATTTTGCATTTACCATAAGAGAATACATTATCTAGAGATTGAGCATCCCAATTTCACAGAGATAAGGTACAAATTCTACAATTATTGCAGGAGATCAATGGGGTCCCGAAAATTAAAGAAAGATACAACCCTGCGACATGGATGCTTGAAGTAAGCTCAGTTGGTGCAGAATTCCGACTTGGAATGGATTTTGCAGAGTACTACAAATCATCGAAGTTGTATCAGTAAGGCCATTTTCTAAGTAACTTACAACTATGAATTTTATTGATATAGCGAAATATGTTTAAACTAGTAATGTTGGTTACAAGCAGAAGAAACAACGTATTAGTGAAGGAGTTAAGCACACCTAGTCCAGGGCATGAGGACCTATATTTTCCTACAAAATATTCTCGGTCCACATGGGAGCAGTTCAATTCTTGCTTATGGAAACAAAGGCTTAGTTATTGGCGAACCCCTGAATATAACCTTGTTAGATACGTTTTCACGGGAACAGTAGCACTCATTCTTGGGGCTGTTTTCTGGAAGATTGGTGCTCAGAGGTCTGTACAGCATGTCTGCTTAATTTCTTTCGTTTACATTATGCTTACAGACAACTCTACAAGATGTTTTGCTAATTTCTCTATTCTTGGTTCAGGAAAAAAAGCACTGAGCTGAACACTATTATTGGAGCCATGGTTAATTCTGTGATGTTTGTTGGGATCAACAACTGCATGACAGTACAGCCAATAATAGACATTGAGAGAACGGTTTTTTATCGAGAAAGATCTGCAGGGATGTACTCTGCATTACCATATGCTATGGCACAGGTTAGCAGTTATTCATACACGTGATAAGGAATCAATTCGAGCTTTATTGTTCATATTGGTTCTGCATTCTATAGGTATATACACCTTATTAACACAGCTATGGTCATTTGACATTGATACAGGTCTTTGTTGAAATACCATACACGCTTCTCCAAGCAATAACTTACTCCTTAATATCTTACTCCATGTTGGGATTCGAATGGACAACCTCTAAGTTCTTGTGGTTCATCTTCATCCACTTCTTTACATTTCTTTACTTCACATACTACGGGATGATGACTGTATCCTTGACACCTAATCACCAGATAGCAGCAATACTATCGGGTGCCTTCTACGGACTCTTCAACTTATTTTCTGGTTTCTACATTCCCAAACCAGTAAGCTATTAGTCTTATTTCCTTCTTATACTTAAACAATAAGTATCCATCACCGCTTATCAGCAGAACCTTAAAACTTTATCTCGCAAACTAACAAAATATTTTGTCTTTCTATTTGAAAATGTCAGCGAATTCCAGGATGGTGGCTGTGGTACTACTATATATGCCCAGTGGCATGGACTGTATACGGATTAATAGTATCTCAATTTGGCAATGTCGAAGACACCATCAAAGTTCCAGGGGTAACGCCTGACCCAACAATCAAGTCTTATATAGAAGCGCAATTTGGCTATGATCCTGAATTCATGGTGCCAGTGGGTACAATAATAGTTGGGTTCACAGTCTTTTTCGCATGCATGTATGCCTTGTGCTTAAGAACTCTCAACTTCCAAACCAGGTAGGTTTATCTTAGAATTCATCAACAAAGCTTTCTGATTACTCAATTGACTTGAATAAACACCAGAGTACTTACTTCATATTTCAACATCTGATTCAATCGTTTACATACTGAAAACAAACACTTAAACATCACTGTTTACTACTTACTAATTACAAGATCTTAGAACATTAGATCTCGTGAAAGAGATGACTACTATCTGTGAGAGAGAAAGCAGAGAGAGATCGAGAGTTTCTGAGAGATTGAGAGAGACATCTTGACTAACTAACTTCAGCTTGTTTTCTCTATTCTATATTTATATTTGATTGACTATCTTGATAACCTGTCACGTGAGCTGGAGATCCAGGTAGTTATTATTATAACTAACTGTGAGAATGAATCCTCTGTGTGCTGGTGCTCAGTTTTTACCATGTTCCTTAGCACTAGTCTTATCACCCCCCCCCCCCTCAAACCTGGCTGGCAATCAGTCATGCCAAGTTTGGTGAGAAGTGTGTTGAACTGGGCAGATGGAAGCACCTTGGTAAGAGTATCAGCAATCTGCAATTCAGTAGGAATGTAGGCCAATTGTAACAGACCTTCCATCACTTTATCTCTAGTAAAGTGAATGTCTATTTCTATATGCTTAGTACGTTCATGTTGAACTGGATTCTTAGCTATACAAATAGCACTCTGGTTATCACAGTTCAATGTTATTGGTGCAAGATTCTTGATTCCCAGCTCTTCTAATAAACGCACTAGCCAAGTGATTTCTGCTGCTGCACTGGACATGGCTCGATATTCAGCCTCGGAAGAACTCCTAGAAACAGTGCTTTGCTTTTTAGATTTACAGCTTATTAGCGATTTGCCAAGTAACATTATGTACCCCGTAATTGACCGTCTTGTGTTGACACACGCTCCCCAGTCCGAGTCTGAATACCCTTGCAATGTAAGAGTAGCTCCAGCATTAAGTAATATACCTTGATGAACAGTAGAAGCCACATACTTTAAAACATGTTGTAAAGCCTTAAAATGTGCTTCTCTAGGTGTCTGTAAAAACTGACTGAGGTGTTGTACTGTAAAAGCTAAATCAGGACGAGTATGAATTAGAAAATTTAACTTCCCAACTAGACATCTATACAGAGTTGGATCAGCAAATAATTCGCCTTCATCAGCCTGTAACTTCAAGTTTAGAGGCAATGGTGTCACTACAGTCTTGTATTCAACAATACCAGCTTCTAACAATAATTTCTTAGCAAACTTTGTTTGAGATAATGTTATTCCATCGCTCCTGTATCCGACTTCAATGCCAAGAAAAAAACTAAGTTGTCCCAGATCCTTGATGCTGAAAATATCATCTAAATGTTGCTTTAAATCTTGTATTCCAATAGCATCACTACCTGTTATGATTATGTCATCGACGTAGACAGCGACTATAACAACCTGACCAAGAACATTATATCTCAGGAACAAAGAGTAATCATTCTTAGACTGTAAAAATCCCTTATGCTTGAGTGCCCCGACCAACTTGGCAAACCATTGACGGGAAGCCTGTTTCAAACCGTACAAGGATTTGACAAGTTTGCATACTAGATTTAAAGGATTTGGCAATCCATCTGGTACCAGCATGTAAACTTCTTCACAAAGGTCACCGTGGAGAAACGCGTTATTGACGTCCAACTGAGATAATGACCAATTGTTATGTGCAGCAACAACAATGAGACATCTAATTATGGCCATTTTCACAACTGGAGAAAAAGTCTCTAAGAAGTCTATACTCCATTTTTGATTATACCCTTTCGCTACTAAACGTGCCTTAAACCTTTCAACAGTCTCATTGGCCTTCAGTTTAATTTTATAAACCCACTTACACCCTATGGCCTTCTTGCCAACTAGTAATGGAACAAGGTTCCAGGTATGATTTTTATGCAAGGCATCAAGTTCCTTGTGCATGGCATCAACCCATCTAGGGTCGTTGGACGCTTCTAAATAAGTTCTGGGTTCAACTAAAGTATCAGTTTGTGCAACAAAACTAAAAATTGAAGTTGGTAAATGATGATAGAAAACCAGATTGCACCAATGATCAACTGGAGAAGTGTCTGGTACATGACTAATGTTGCAAATATAATCTTTATAGATGTCAGGTGGTTTAACTATTCTAGTACTTCTTCTTAACACATTATCAGTATGTAGAGTTGCAGAAGTAGAAGAAGTACTATCAGACTGAGATATGTCATCAGATGGATTAGGGGAGTAAGATGGAATGTTATCAGATGGAGAAGAAGAATCATGAAAATAATTTGTGTGGATGAAAATAGATGGGAGTTCATCATGAATAAAAGGAGAATAATTTGTTTGCACAGGCAAGAAAATTATAGGTGGTGGTGCAGTAGATTTTAAATGAAAAGGAATGTGCTGCTCATGAAAAATAACATCTCTAGATACAGATATAACTAGAGTGTCTAAGTTAAGTACCTTGTACCCTTTCTGATTAGGTGGATAGCCAATAAAAACATGAGGCTGAGCCCTTGCATCAAATTTGGATGAGGCCACAACATGAGGCTGAGCCCTTGCATCAAATTTGGACCTACTAGCTTTTGGTGTACAAACAAAGCACAAACATCCAAAAACCCTCAAGTAATCAAAGATTTGGTGGTTCATTAAACAATCTCTCATAAGGACTGACAAAGTTAAGTGCTTTTAGTGGCATTCTATTGATCAGGTGAGCTGCACAAAGTACACACTCTCCCCAGAACTGTTGTGGTAGCTTTGATTGAAAAAATAAAGCTCTTGATGTTTCTAATAAATGTCTGTGTTTCCTCTCCACAACACCATTCTGTTGTGGAGTGTAAACACAAGTTCTCTGATGTACAATACCCTGTTTATGATAAAAGGATTTTAATTCCCCTTCACATAGTTCCATAGCATTATCAGTTCTGATAATTTGAACATCTTGCTTAAACTGCTTCTTGATATAAGCAATGAAATTCTGTAGTAAAATCACAATCTCAGATTTGAACTTCATTAAGAATACCCATGTCATCCTTGTAAAATCATCCACAACTGTCATAAAGTATTTACATCCATTATGATCACTAAATCTATTAGGACCCCATGTGTCTACATGAATCAGCTGAAAAGCAACAGTACTTTTACTAACACTAGTAGGAAAGGAATTTCTAGTTTGTCTAGACAATGGACAAATTTGACATGTACCATCCAGACCACATGATTCTTGAGAAAATATATTTCCAACATGATGAAGCAAGGATATTAGCATGCGCCCAAGTCTGAGGTGCCATAGTTTTGTTTTATTAACAATGCTGTCATGAGAAGAAAAAGAAGCTTTGCAGGCTGAAATTGGAGCTGAGATTGAAGGGAGAACTGCAGAAGTGCTGGAGCCATGACATTTGTCATCTTCTAGATAATAAAGTCCATTCTTGAAACTACCAAGAAGTTGTGGCCTCATTGAAGGGCCCTGTAAGAAACAATCATTGTTAGTGAATGTAACAGTGCAACTCATATATCTGCAAATTTTTGGTATAGAAACCAAATTAAATTTGAATTCTGGAAAATAGAGTACATCCTTTAAAACTATATCATGATTCAATTCCACAACTCCACTTTTATCAATTCTGACTTTTTTACCATTTGGAATGGTAATAAAACTATCTGCTCCATGCATTTTCTCATGAGATTTAAAAAGAGAGAGATCACAACACATGTGATCTGTAGCTCCACTGTCTACTATCCAATTAGTTCCAGAAGATGAGACAAAGCAAAATTTACCTGCCATATTAGCTGATTTTCTTCCATCTGAGTCATCATCCAGAATTTTTTTTTTTCCAATCAATTTAAGAATTTGCTGATATTGTGCAGCTGTGAATGAAACATTATCAGGTGAGTCTTTATGTGGTTCTTCATCAGAAAGTTGAACAGCAGCTGCATGTCTCTTATCATTTCTTCCATTAGGTGGATATCCATGTAGCTTGTAACACCTCTGCATGGTATGACCTGTCATTTTACAATGATCACAGAAAAAAGAATTTGTTCTTCTTGTGTCTCCAAAGTTATGTCTATTCTGAGTATTCTGTGACTTGAACCTATCTTGAAAGTTTCTTCTAGCACCAAAAGCCATTGTATCCTCAGAATTAGCTTGAGAACTATTAGCATTCTGATACAGTCTCTTGTGACTTTCTTCTTGAGAAATTGAAGGTAATGGACTCATAACTAAAATATTTCCTCTTATCATTTCAAACCCTTCATTCAGTTTCATCAGAAATTCCACTAATCTCCTGTCCTTTTGAGATTTCACCAACTTCTTGTTGATTTCACATGTACAATTTGTACATCCACAGATTGGTAGAGGATCCAGAGAATCCAACTGATCCCAGAGCATCTTCATTTTAGTATAGTATCATGATCTGTTCTCAGAGCCTTGCCTAATTTCAAACAAAGATTGTTGCAAAGAGAACAACATTGTTCCTGAAGCTTGCCCATATCTCTCTTCTAAATTCAACCATATTTCTCTTACTGTCTTGAAATACAGTACACTCCTAGCAATATTCTGATCTAAGACTCCCAACATCCAAGATATCATCATAGAATTGCACCTTTCCCAGGCTCTCAAAGTGGAACCAGTTGTAACAGGTTTTGTTATAGAACCATCAACAAAACCTGTTTTGTTTTTAGCAGATAAACTAATCAACATTGATTGTTTCCAATCAGCAAATCCATTTCCATCAAACTTCATGGAAACAAGCTTCATACCAAGATTATCCGAAGGATGAAGATAAAAAGGAGAACTAGAATTTTGAGAAGGATCTAACTCTAATTCAGTATTTTGTGCACATTTCTAACTAGTAATTTTGATAAAAACAACCAGAATGATCTTCGATTTTTGACAAGCACGGCTTTATCGTTATAACGATCAGAATCTCAATAAAGAACAATTGTTGAGATTAACAAGAATTTAGAAAGATTGACCAACTATTGTCCAATCAAATTATCAACAATCTCAAATATCATCAACAAGAAATTATCAATAACAAACAACTAATATACAGATATAACACTCTGTAATCAAAATCAACGAAAAATGTGCAGATAACAATCTGTAATCAATACTTCAAGAAATGAGCACAATCGCAACGGAATCACAAACAAGAACACTTACTCGTTACAGAATCGTAACTCGGCGCTCTGATACCATCTTAGAATCCATCAACAAAGCTTTCTGATTACTCAATTGACTTGAATAAACACCAGAGTACTTACTTCATATTTCAACATCTGATTCAATTGTTTACATACTGAAAACAAACACTTAAACATCACTGTTTACTACTTACTAATTACAAGATCTTAGAACATTAGATCTCGTGAAAGAGATGACTACTATCTGTGAGAGAGAAAGCAGAGAGAGATCGAGAGTTTCTGAGAGATTGAGAGAGACATCTTGACTAACTAACTTCGGCTTGTTTTCTCTATTCTATATTTATATTTGATTGACTATCTTGATAACCTGTCACGTGAGCTGGAGATCCAGGTAGTTATTTTTATAACTAACTGTGAGAATGAATCCTCTGTGTGCTGGTGCTCAGTTTTTACCATGTTCCTTAGCACTAGTCTTATCAGTTTATGTGTATAAAATTTATAAATGAATAGATGTATAAATCCAGTCATGTCATCATAGACATATGATGGGCATGCACAACTTTGTAAGGGTTGATTTGATTCGGTATTACCGTTGTAAATACAAACTTAATGGCGTATTTAATGTAGCATCAATATATCTTCTACGTATCACATTTAAAAAGCTAATCAGTACTCACGATAAGGGATTGGTGTAATATAAAGAACAATGTAGTTAGAGAAAAACTAAAAGAAATGTGTACCATAGATGATTTTCTTCTAGGAGCAACGTCCTAGATTTTTTTCCCCTTGGCATGACACATGATGCATGTGTATAGATGGTGTCTCCTATTATTACATGTGACATATTAATATCTGAAAAAGTAATTTGATCTAATTTTTGGGTACCTAACTTGTTCTAGTTCCCAAGCTTTACAATGTGTTCCTGAAATTTTTTTCCTAAAGCTGTGTTCCTAGATCATTAAAGAAAGGAAAGGAAATAAAAAATTGGTCATTTTTCTTTTTCAGAAAAATGCCCCTAAGTACGTAGTTAGGAGAGTTATTTGAGTACATAGTGAATTTTGATGATTAATTTAGATACATCTCATAAAAATTGTCGTAGTAAAAGATAGATTTGTGAGGAATACCTTGAAGTATCTGAAAAATGAAGTTGTAACAAGTCGCTCAATTATAGGATTCAACACTTTCATTAATAGTGTTCACGGTCTCGTAATCACAGCAAGAATCCACAATTATTCCGGACAATTTACTAGAATCCTGCAGAAAGCACACAGTAAAACCAATCTTAACAACTCTTTTATAATTCTTGGTACACAAATAGAAATAGCCACATAGTATATTATTAACACATAAGCATGATCATAAAAAAACAATGTCCTCATAATATATATATTTAACTTTAAATTTAGCTTTTGAGTGAGTGGGCGTATTGTCGAATGCACATAATCATGATGTGTATTAATATTCCCAAAAATAAGAGGAAGAAAAAGATCAAGGTTGTACCTAAGAACAGCTCCAAATCTTGTGGTTTTTGAGAAAGAGAGAAAAGTTATGAGAATGCTTAGAAGTAAGAGCCACAACCCACAACTACTAAACCAGCAATCACCATTGTTACAATCCCTGTATCCATTCTCCATCCCCCATGTTTTTTTACTATTACTACTACTAATAATATTACAAATACTATTCATATTTTAATTCTCCATCCCCCATAATATTGACAATAATAGTATATTGTCAATATATAAAATTTGTAACTGTGCCAGCAAAGGGTTGCTGTAACGGTTCTCTTGTCGGGAAGGTCGAGAGTTCGACTTCAGTGAGTTCGTAATTAATTAGCAAAAACAAAACTGTAACTGTAATCGTAAAAGTATTCAATTTTGTAACTGTGACCGTAAAAGTATTCATTTGCAGATGGTAAAAGTTTATTAAACTTTTGAGTATCCCTGCAGTTATTGGTGAACAACAAATCCCGTGCATTTAACTGAAGAGTAACGAAGATACTTAGTAGCGGAGAATTAATTAGGTAGCTTAAAACTGCTTAGCAAAAAAAACAAGTAGCTTAAAACTTACAGTAGAAGATGATACGTTTAATTTGGCCGGAGAGAAAGTGAAGGCACTAGAATATCCATGCAGTGACGGAGCAGCATGATACAATACATCCCTTCCCTGCCTCTTCGTTCTCTCATACTCTCTTATAGTTACCGGTTCTCAATAAAATCGAGATCTAATCCTTTTTCGATGAATCCCTCCAACAACAAATACAGAAATCCATCTAATAACAAATAATTATATTATTATTTATAGAAATACAAATAAGTTTCAAGATTCGAATCCCACCAACAACAAATATTATTCAATATTATAATAATGCACACCCTCCAACAACAAAAAGTTATATTTTTCATGTTCGAATCATACTAAAAACAAGCATTTATATTATTTATAATGTTAAAAATAAAGTTAATAATTCAAGTTTCAATCATATACTATTTGATAGTCTTGAAATATATACATTCAAATTGAATTAAGATTCATATAATTATTACTTAAAATATTTAATTATTTACATTATTTTTTTAGTAAATTTTAAATAATAAAAATAAAATTATATAAATATTAAAGAAACCCGGATGCACGGGGTTTAAACTAGTACTTGTAAATTTCAATTGGGAACTTGTTATGGTACAAGTGTAACGACCATGTCATTGAAACGAATATTTAGTTTTTGATATTACTTGGTTGTGATTTGATTTAGAACTATTTTTCATTTTTGGGTATTTGTATAATATATGTCACATTAAGAGTTACTTTATCAATATAGTATCTCTTTCTATTCAATAATGATTCACAATTTATGTAACTCTGGCTTGCAAGTTTCTTTCGACATTTATGTCAAAATAGAAACAACAAAGTACTATATTTCAGTGAGGAGGAAGTATCCTCATTCCTAAATGAAACACTTGTTTGATTATGCCAATCAAAAACATTCTATATTTCTAACAGTCAATCAATAAAATTATGTTACAACGCTACTCCCCTATACCTTGCAGCCAGCTTGGGGTACAACGATATTGGTGTTGACTTTCACAGTGGCATTTTATCAAACAGAACGCAACGCAAGCAATTCGAAGAAGTCAAAACAAATTGTAAAAGAGACTACAATATAGCATAGGCAGAGGTACATAGAGCACAAGGGAAAAACTAAGGTAAAGTGGAAGAGCACGAGCGAAACACATTAGAGTTGGTAAATTTACCTGCGACGATTCTAACGGCGCGGTTCAATTTTCTTGAGCAGCCTCTTAAGCGTGCGTGTTGTTGTCGAATTGGTTCCTTGAGAAGCAGCGCGCTGGTCTTGTGCTGCTGGGGAAGTGAGTGATTGTAGTTGATTAGGCTCTGTTTCCTGACATCTTTGCTATTTTGCTTGTATTTTTGTTTTTGTTTTTGTGTTTTTATATGTTTTTTTGTTTTTATAATAAAATAATTGAATCAAAATATAGCTTATTTTGATTTCATCATTTATCCTACTCGGGTTTAATCAGTTTTTTTAATAAAATCGATATCTAATTCTTTTTAATGAGATTTGTGAGCGGGGATAATACATTAAATAGTCTATATATATATATATATATATAGTGAATCTTTACTCTTTATTAATAAGGATTCTATGATTTTACTGATGCACAAAAGTGCCGAAATATCAAATTTTACTACTTACTTAACGTAAATTGACTTTTATTCTATATAAACTTTATTTTTACTAGTTAGTGTTTACTGTTTATCCAAACGTTTATTTACTTTTAATTTTAAAAATACTTTTTTATCAATAGTTAAGTAGTATTAAATAAACTATATTGAAAAAGTTAATTACAAAATAATTACTAAACGAAACCATATTTTATTGGTGCACAAAATTACTGAACAACCAAAGTACCAAATTTTGGTACTTTCGATTCTATCTAAACTTTATTTTTATTAGTTAGTATCTATCCAAACATCTATTTATTTAGTTTAAAAATTATTTTTTTTATCAATATTTAAGTAATAAAAAAACTACATTGAAAAAACTAATTATAAAATAATTATAATATAATATTAATTAATATTAAATTATCTAAAATAATAACTATTTGGTTCATAAGATAAATAAAATCTTACTCTCTATTGATGACCGAAATCATGTTTTATCATAACACAAAAGTAAAAGTATAGATGTACAAAAGTACCAAATTTTGGTACTTACCTAACACAAATTGACTTGTATTCTCTTTAAACTTTATTTTCTATTAGTTAGTAATTATCCAAGCATCTATATAATTTTAATTTGGAAGATATATTTTTTTATCAATAATTATGTAATATTAAATAAACTATATTAAAAAAACTAATTATAAAATAATTATCAAATAAGATTAGTTAATATTAAACTATTTAAAATAACAAATATTTTGTTCATAAGATATTTATACAAGTCGTTTCACGAAAAAAACTAATATGTTAAATTTTTATAATAAGTAAAACAATGCAAAACTATAATTATTATGAAAAACTTCATATTTAATTCAATTTCTTTTAACTAAATAATTATTATTTACAAGTATCAATTTAATATTTCATATTAATATTTTAATTTCGATTTGTAGTTCGCACTACAAATACTATTCGATATCTTAATTTTCCGCCAACGTGTTATGAACTATCTATATCAATAAGCGAAATCATGTTCTATTAGAACACAAGATTACCATATCTTGGCATTCACTAGAAAAATTACATATAATTATTTTTAAAATTGTACATAATCAAATCTCAACTAATAACCTATACTCTCTTTATACTTTATTTTCACTTTAATTCATACTTATTAGCATTCATCCAAACATTAACATTGATTTACTTTTAAATAATCGTATGAATAAAAGTTAACACATTAGATTAATATAACAAGTAAAATATTAGGTGCATAACTAGAGTTATAACTAGATTTATAGATTGTCTATTGTGTTTATGGGCACACAACAGAAAACCGTTTATAAGTCATATTAGTTAAAAGAAGATGAAATTATACCGTGAAATTTTATAATTACACCTGTGTTTGATTTTTTATTTTGCTAATTAACTTCAACTTTTTTGACTACATAATTTAACAGAATTAATTAATTTATTTTAATATATGTTTCGTACAAATTATTATGAGATTTAATTTTATATAAATAATAATTGATATTAAATTTTTATTTCGGACACACGGGTTACAGACTAGTATTTATTTTTATTATTTAAAAAAGACTGTTATTTTATATATCATCGAAACTCCCATATTTTTTCTCCATTTTTCTTCTTCTTTTTTTAAATTATTATATTTGTGTGCATGTTCAAAACACGTCAATTACCAAGTGTTATATTTACTACAAGACCCACATGATAATAATATTTAAAATTATTAAAAATGCTTAAATACATAAAATTTTGGAACATTATAGGTCCTTAAAAATGTTTTAATAACACGAGAGTTAATTGCTAAAAGAAAACAAGAGAGAGAAAGAAACTAGGTCGGTATTTACGTTGTGTTCCAGAAATTTTTTTTTGAGAGAAAAGAAAAGAAATATAAAAAATACATTTGTTCAGCTTGTTCCCAAACAACTTTTATGAAAGAAAGAAAAAGAAAGCTGTAAATTTGGGAAGAAATTTTCTTTATTTTTGTCTCCAAAATTTTCTTCCCACTTTTAGAAAGATTATGAGAGAAAGAAAAATTGGTTATTTTCAATTCTTTTTTTTTCTATCCTAAATTCAGGAAGTGAGAAATTAACAAGGGTCGAAAACAAGCCTCCCATTTTGTTCATTTTTTATGTTAAGAATGAATTTTTTTGGCGATGTTATTTGTTTGAATGTGACTTATTTTGTCAAATATAAAATATTATAATTAAATATATGATAATATGAAATATAATTTCAGGAGAACCCAACACCCTCGAATTCGTGGTCATCTCCCACTCCACGTTGCAGTTCCTTTTGTAGTCAAAAAACATGTCCTAAACTAAGACCACAGATCTTAACGTGCGGCTAATCACACTATAACACACCCAACTTCGGTCACATTTTCAGCTTTCCGCATCCAGTTTGATGTAATAAAAAACACCACGTCATCATCATGAGTTTCCACGTGAACTCCTTAGTCTACAATCATCATTTTAAATGTAACCAACTTTTCATCTCAGCCGTCCAATAAAAGTAGATACACAACACATACAAACATACACACGAACACGATACTCTCTATCTCTCTATATATAAATACTTGGTACAACTTTTCTTGTTTTTGCAACTCTCCTCGCATGTCATAAATATTACAGAGACAGACAAATACAATTTCTCTGCTACCATTTTAGTTAATCTTCTCCCATTATGATCTCCTCAACCGGAACTAATTTTCTGGTTATTACTTGTTTCATTTTATTTAAACTCCTCATTAGTATTTTTATTTCTTTATTTTATATTTTATACAAAAATGTTTTTTGTTTTTCATTTGTGCAGAACAATTCGGTGTGTGGATTCTCCGGTAGGTTAAGGCAGTCGCCACGGAGATTTTCAGCTCCTTATGTGGTGGTGTCGGCGGCGGCGAGCTCGGATGGCCGACCGGAGCGAAATGTCAGCGTTTTGGCGGAGAGTAGTTTAAAGGAAATGAGAGATGCTGCTGCTCCGGTGATCGGAGAATCTACAGTGTCCGGCGGTGCTGAAGATGTGTACGGAGAAGATAGTGCCACTGAAGATCAGGATATCACTCCTTGGTCTGTTTCTGTGGCAAGGTAGTATAAGAAACATGTGTTTGTATTTATATTTTTGATTTTAATTTAATTCTGTTTATGTTTTGATTTTTGAACTAGCATTTATTTATTTATTTTGGTAAATATAGTTTATAGCATTACACAGCAAATAAATAAGTATCTATTCTCCTAAATTTTCGGGTGAGCGAACCCAGGACCTGAGGATAACATAACCACTTAGCTATTTCCATTCGCAAATAGTAATGTTGCTTTCAGCTATGTAATATAGTTATGCAGTCACTCTTCTTTTTTATGGGAAAGAATTTACAAAAATGGAAGAGGAATACTTTCCGTTTAAATTGTAGAGATGTGTGTCTTATACTTTCTGCCGCCAGTTTGATAAACTTAATTTTTTTTATAGTTTTGATTATTTTTTAGGCTTAAAGACCTTTTAAACCTAAATGTTTGCGCCAATATATCCATCTGCCACTATGGTTTCAAAAAGTTCATTTTTGCCCCTGAAGTATTGAGAACGTACCTTTTTAATCTTGGACCGGAAAAAAACCGAGGGATTGGGGAAAAAACTGGTGCAAACCGGTGGTCCAAAATTAAAAAGGTGCATTTTCAATACTTCAGAGGTTAAAAGTAACACTTTGAAACCACATGGGCAGATGGGGTATTTGTGCAATTTGCAAACCTTGAGGTTCAAAAGGTCATTAAGCCTATTTTTTAATATCTGAATTTACTTGTACACTTGTAGATAAGCATGTAGTGATGTTTGATTCTGTTACTGCATATTTCTAACAATGCCAAGTATTTATTTATATTAATGATTTTTTTGGCTTTAAAATGCACCTTTTATAGTCTAGGCAGATGACGTATTGTAACTAATTGTTTCAGTATGCTATGTCTGTTTTAGTTATGCCTTTTCTTGAAAAACTACAATTTTGACAGATTCTGTATGTGTTAAGGTATATATTTTTATTTGTGTTCTGTACTAGATATTTAGTCCACAGGGTTCATTTGTCTATTTTCTGCAGTGGATACACATTGTTGCGGGATCCTCATTTTAACAAAGGAATGGCGTTTTCTGAGAAAGAGAGGGATGCTCTTTACCTACGAGGTCTTCTTCCCCCGGTTGTTGTCAGTCAAGATCTCCAGGTAATGATAATTGAATGCAAGACATTGAGAACCTTATATTCTTGTCATTTACTCTTTACGGTCAAAAATTCATTCATAACTCTTTTTCTCTGTATGAGCAGGTCAAGAAGCTGATGCATAATATACGCCAGTATCAAATTCCCTTGCAGAGATACATGAACATGATGGATCTTCAGGTAAATTGTAGCAAGAGTTCTTTGTAGTATTATAATTGCAATATCAAGAAAATATGCTTACTTTTTGATGATACATTGCTACCTGTACTAAGCTGGTTTAATGTAGAAAGAGAAAACATGTCCCTTCTTATGAAATTTGTTTAATTCAATCTCCTTGCATCAATGAACTTTCTGTTTGAAATGATCTTCTTAATAGGAAAGAAATGAAAGGCTGTTCTATAAACTTCTTATTGACAATGTTGAGGAGCTACTCCCAGTTGTATATACGCCAACAGTTGGCGAAGCATGTGAAAAGTATGGGAGTATCTTAAGGCGTCCACAGGGTCTTTTTATCAGTCTAAAGGAAAAGTATGATTAAAATGCACTGTTGCCATATAAGTTTGGAAATATGTTACTGCAATGTTTTTGTTGTTATGTAGAAAATGATTCCTGATTTGCTCTTTTCAGGGGAAAGATTCTGGAGGTGCTGAAGAACTGGCCTGAGAAAAAGATTCAAGTCATTGTTGTCACGGATGGGGAGCGAATTCTTGGGCTAGGGGACCTTGGCTGCCAGGTTTGGTGTTTTGTGTTTTAAGTTCAAATTTCAAAGCTTGGGAGTCTATTGCATTTTTTTATACATTTTTGTATGTGAAATTTTGCATGTAAGTTGATGTCTGTAGTGTAAATATGCTGTCAGGGGATGGGGATACCTGTAGGAAAGCTGTCCTTGTATACAGCTCTTGGTGGAATCCGTCCTTCTGCTGTAAGTACTTCTGAGACCAGCAGCATTTCTATTTAATGACAAATTGTGTAGAAATTAAATGTAATATTTTTCTTGACCGAGCCTCTGTTTCTTCGGAAACTGAGAACCTATAAATGTTACTGAAATGGTGAACCTCTTTTGAGGAAAAGTTAACATGCGTGTTAATCATTTCAGTGCTTGCCTGTAACCATCGATGTGGGGACAAACAATGAGAAATTGTTAAATGACGAGTTTTACATTGGCTTGAGGCAAAGAAGGGCACGTGGGCAGGTTGCAAATGTCCAGGCCTACTTAAATGTTGATCAGTTAGTCTTATCTGATATTGAGCTAAATTTTGTTTCTTCGCTACAGGAGTATGCTGAACTTTTAAATGAGTTCATGTCTGCAGTAAAGCAGAAGTATGGAGAGAAAGTACTCATTCAGGTTGAACACATTTATTTAGCTGCTTTTTCCGTGTAATGTTTCGTTTAGTATTAGTGACATAAATAAACATCTTCACCCTTGGCATGCAGTTTGAAGACTTTGCCAACCATAATGCCTTTGATCTTCTTGCCAAGTATGGCAGTACACATCTTGTTTTTAATGATGATATACAGGTTTGACCAATAATCTAAAATCTTCTTGTCACTTCCTTCTTTTCGGCCTCTGCATTTTGAACATTCCTTAAGCATTCTACTCTCAAATGGTGTAACCTGTCTGAAAAAAATTTCAGGGGACAGCATCCGTGGTGCTTGCTGGGATTATGGCGGCACTAAAGTTGGTTGGCGGTTCCTTAGCTGAGCAAAAATTTCTATTTCTTGGAGCGGGCGAGGTGTGACCTTAACACCATATTGAATCCTTGCATAACTTTAATATTTGTTCTAAAGACAGGATCTATTGATTTAAAAATAACATATATAATTAATGAAGTACTGAGCCATGTGCATCTGATTGTCAATGGACTCAATACATTTACGTAATCTTACTAGATTACTTTAAATATGCTTTTTCTATGTGCTCTTCTTCTGACTCTTTTGGCTCTTATAAGTTGTAAGTTTGTTTTCCTTTTTTTATTTTGTTTATTCAGCCTGCCCAAAAGATAACATTCTTTCTTTGTGCACCTTTCTATTTTTTAAAATAGCCCTCTTTCGACCTTTTGGTGTTGATTCACCTATTCTAAATTACGATACTTATAAAACAATCAGCCTGTGGTTAGTATTATGTTAAACAAGATGTCCTCTAATGTTGCTACAGGCTGGAACTGGTATTGCAGAACTCATAGCGCTTGAGATGTCAAAACAGGTCAAGATTCTGTTTACATTTGTCTTAAGTTTTATATTAAAATTTCGCCCAACCAAATTCATGGCATATGACCATTGGTAGCTATACAGACTGACATCCCATTGGAAGAGACGCGCAAAAATATCTGGCTGGTGGATTCAAAGGTACTGCAGTGCACTATCCTATTCTTTCTGATCTACAATAAGAGCATCTATATGTTTCCGTCTTACTAGTTAAAAAACTTTACGTGTTTCTTTCTTACTTGTAGGGGCTGATTGTTAGATCTCGCTTTGAAACCCTTCAGCATTTCAAGAAGCCCTGGGCACATGAACATGAACCTGTTAGAAACATTGTGAATGCTGTCAAGGTGTGAAACCTTCACATTTCTCCCACCCCTCTCTCGGTTTCATCTCTGAAATGTATCTCAGTCTCATTTTCTTTTTGGTCTGATTTTCAGGCTATTAGGCCAACAGTTTTGATTGGATCATCAGGAGTAGGGAGAACATTTACCAAAGATGTGGTCGAAGCAATGGCATCATTCAACGAGGTATTCTTTTATGTGTAGTTGTTCTTTAAGAGTGTGTGCCTGCCTAAATTAACTCGGTATGGAATCCTCCAACAAGTATTTTACATAGAGGCAAATGATTGGCCTATGCAGAAACCTGTTATATTTGCTCTTTCCAATCCAACTTCACAATCAGAATGCACAGCTGAAGAAGCATATAAATGGAGTAAGGTACCGTTGTAGAAAACTATCATTCACTATTATGTAAATCTACTCCATTCAACGCAGAAAGCTGGAACCTTCATATCAAGATTGTTTTATGATTTCTCTCTTTTCTTTTGTCTTCTAGGGACGTGCTATTTATGCCAGTGGGAGTCCATTTGATCCTGTTGAGTATAACAGAAAGGTCTATGTCTCTGGCCAGGTCTGAAATTTTCACAATTGTATTCATTTAAAGACAATGGTTGTAACCATGAATTTACAAGAGATTGATTTCTTATCTTTTTCGTTCAGGCAAATAATGCTTACATTTTTCCGGGATTAGGATTGGGTTTGATAATATCTGGTGCAATTCGTGTCCATGATGACATGCTTCTGGCAGCCTGTATGTTCTTAGAACCAACTATTTTTCCTCTTGAAAATCTTTCAAGTTGTTTTCTTCTCTTCGTACAAATTTTAATTTCAAATGAATCTTCAAGTGCAACTTTTCATTTACCTAGCTCATTAAAATAGTTCCACTCAATTTCAGAAATTAAATTACAAAGATAGCCAGAGTTATAGATAGAAATGAGGCACGTGGCATTACATTTATAAGTTACCATCTTTCGAGTGATTTTTATGTTTTCATTGTTGGAACAGCGGAAGCTCTAGCAGCCGAGGTTTCACAAGAGAACTTGGACAAGGGGCTCATCTTCCCACCGTTCACTAATATCAGAAAGATTTCTGCCCATATCGCTGCTAAGGTGGCGGCAAAAGTCTATGAACTCGGTAAGATGATTATTTGTCGATTCCCCCTTTCCATACATTTTGTGCAAGAAAGTTCCATCCTTAAGGATATTCATCACTGTCTTATCCTTTTTCATGCATAAAATAACATGGGCCCTATATAATTTGTAGGTTTGGCAACTCGTCTCCCTCAATCAAAGGATCTTGTTGCATATGCAGAAAGTTGCATGTACAGCCCCAATTACAGAAGCTATAGGTGAAACAGTAAATATTAACTAGGCATATTTAAAGAACTGTATGTTTCTTTAGATTATATAGTCTTCAATATTTAGAAGGGCAAGAGAACAGGTGTTACAGAGTATTTTAGTAGTTTACATAATCTTAGAAGGATAGTTTTATGATCTATATATGATTGTGACATGAAATGCTCAATAGATCATAACGAATATTTCAGATTTGTAATAGTTTAGTAACAAAAGGAAAGTTATTGATAACGTTAATAATAACATTTTGGATAAGATTATAGCAAGTTAACCGGAATAAGTTTCATCGCAAGACAAATCTTGCTTAAATTTCATCGTCATTACCATTATTCTTTTTATGAACTAGCTGTCGATATTCATAATTTCCAACCTGTACTTTCCAATAGATGTTTGATTTAATTTACCCAAATCCTTTTCCAAAATAAAAATAAAAATCGAATGACATTTTAAACACTAGAAATATTTAAATTTATGGCCCCATATATATATGTTCTCGTTACATGTTAGTATTTGTGACTTGTGAAAATGGTTTTGAGAAGCGTTTGAAGAGAACTGTTTTAAGAAACTTGACATTTCTCCTAATATTGAAGACATTCATGCTCCAGTCCTGGCAAAACAAAAGTGTGAAGTCTGGCTGGCTCTTCATGAGCCTAATTTCATGCTCTGCTGCATATTGTTATTGTTTGTTGTGATAAATAGAAAATTATGGAATAGAAAGTGCGCCCAAACAACACGCCATAGGAAAATAGCATGACCGTGATAGTAAAATTAGCAAAGTTATTTATTCTATATACGGGATTGATAGTCAATTCTAACATGAAACCGTGTTGGACTTGCCCCGTAATCAAATCTGGTCTTCAGTGATTTCCAGTTTCAACTTATCCCCTCGTTGACGTTACTTATTACAATTTTTGTTTAGAAAATATTTACTTTATAATACCAACTGTAACCTTAAAATTATAATTAAGGCATACTAGTCAAAATATGGGTTTGAAATTAAAAATATTAAACTTATTCAAGTGGAGATCAATACCACTAGTTCTTTCTACGAAAATCACTTAATCAAATCATGGTATTTTAGTACTCCTATGTATTTTTGTAATCAAGCTAAAGCCGGGTTTAATTATGTAATAAGGGATGATAAGATAGAGTATAATGATGATGATTAAGAATATCCCACTAAGAAGAAGAAAAGCAAGATATGAATGAAGATAAGAAGTGAAGAGAGAACTTTTCTTTCCCATCTTCCTAGAAAATAGAAATATACCACTACTACTCCATTTCCAAATTATCACAACACAAACACAAACACAAACACAACTCCCCTTCTCTCTCCCCCCTTTGAATTCTTTCTCATCCACAAACTCATTTCCCCTCTTTACACTTTCCTACGTAATCTATATACACAACACAACACTCTCTCCCTCATCATTTCCCCTCTATATAAACACAAACACGCACAAACAATTGTTAAATTTATTATTTTCTTTTCACTTTAACTGAGTTGTGAACAGGCCGAGTTAGCATCGCCCAAATGACTCGGCGATGCTCTCATTGCAGCAACAACGGCCACAACTCTCGCACATGCCCCACCAGAGCCGGTGGCTCCGGCGCCGGAGTTAGGCTTTTTGGGGTGAGACTTACAGATGGGTCAATAATCAAGAAAAGTGCGAGTATGGGAAATTTATCAGCTTTACACTATCATTCATCTTCTTCTGCTGCTGCTTCTCCTAATGTTCCTGGCTCTCCTTCTTCTGATGCTCTTCGTGACCCGACCCATGTGCCCGATGAGTATTTATCTGATGACCCGGCTCATGCTTCTTGCTCCACTAATCGCCGTGCTGCTGAACGCAAAAAAGGTACAATCTTTGGGTTATTTGATTGTTGGTTTAGTGTGATTTTGTCGTTTTTGATTGAAAGTTTTGATTTTGATTTGTGGGTCATGATTATTTTTCTAATTTGGATAAGGTTTTGATATGAGCTTAGTTAAATGATTGATTCTTGATTTTGGTACATTGATATGGTAATTTATTGTTGCAGCTGTTGTTGGAAGATTCTTTGCCAGTTTTGTGTTAGAATTAATGTGTGATGCGTTTAAATTGTTTTTCCAGAGATGGGATTAGATGATTATGGTGCTTCTTTTGGGGCTTGTTGACTTGCTTTATCACCTCATATTTTTATTTGACTTGGTCTTTCTTTCCTTTTTACTCTGCATCTTTGGTTTCTTTTTGTTAAGGATCAATTGTTTGGTATACTTTGATTAGCTGAACCTTTAACCCATGCCTGCAGTGTGTTCATGGGTTGCCTTGCCAAATTTATTTAGTCACTTTTGAGTTGAGAAAAAGTTAATATGATCCTCAAGAATAAAAATTAATTCATTATTTACAAACGAAGAGAGTAATGAGAGTCTTGCTACAGATAATAAAACGGTGATGACTTTGGTTTGTGGAAGAAACAAGAATCCCACTCTTCTTTTACAAGAGTGGTTTTCAATTGCTTAGATTTCATCTATCAGGAGCACCGAAGAAAGCCGCATAAAAGAAGTTGAGGGCCTTTCAGTTTAAACATAAGTTGAAGGGCTGAATCGATATTGTTGATATTTAATGAACAAAACCGGAGAATTTTATTAGCGATCTAAATTCAAGACTGCTGGAAGCATTATATCGGTTTTATTCACTAGCTGATATAACATACTGAAAATTAAGAATAAACCACAGATCAGTAGCATGCTTATCTGACCATTCCCATGTTATCAATAGAAAAAAACTACATCTAAAAGACTTGATCAGTGACCAATTATTTAGCAATGACTTAAAGCAACAACCGATGGCATATTTCTAACACTCCTCCTTGTCTTGGTAGCTGTATAACTCTATCTTTTGTCCGTTTTAAATAGCTTTTTCTGAATTTGCACTTTGTTCAGTGTGTAAACTTGTGCACTAGAAGGCGTAAGCAAATCATCTATTTTTTATGGACTCTACTGGAACTCAACTTTCTTGTCTTCCTTCCGGTCCCATTCACATGACCTTCAAAAACAACTGTTTTTTCTGTTCAGTAATGGTTTTTGGTTTCTGCATTGCAACTTGTGGATCACCCACTTCATCTTTTAACAAATTTAAGGCAAAGCACTTACTTTCCATCTGAATTTTGATTATGTCTTTGCCTTCTGAATCTGTAGTTATGCAACTTCTATCTTCTAGAAGGGTCTTATGTTGTGTTTGGTTGGGGCAAATGAAATGGAATGGAAGAATAAAATTAAAAATAGATAGTAGAAATTGGAGGGATGATTTGAGTGAAAAAAAATGAAGCTAATAAATTTATTCCACCTTCTAATGTCATGACTGTTTTCAGATTTTCCACTTGCTGTTGAAGCTCAATATAAGGAGTCATTAAAGTGAAAATAATGATAAAGTGAAAGTGAAAGTGAAAATAATAAAGCCATACTGTAAAAGATAAGAAGCCATAAAAGCGGTAGAAGAACAAGTACCAAGAATCTGCAGATAACTTTTTTGACTTGTTTACTTTGCATATCATTGTTATTTTGCAATTTTTTTTTATTTAGCGAAAGGGTTGGTGTAGTGGTTAAACTCTTGTTTCCTGGAATGAGGTCAAGAACTCTGGGTAAATTTAGTAGTGCTAATAAATTTGTTGGTAATAGATTTACCACTAGAGTTTTGGGAAGGTGGAAGAAATTGATTGACATGGAAAAAATTGGGTAATTTTAGTAGTGATAATAAATTTGTTGGTAATAGATTTGGAAGAAATTGATTGACATGGAAGAAATTGGGTAAATTTAGTAGTGCTAATAATTGGGTAAATTTAGTAGTGCTAATAAATTTGTTGGTAATAGATTTACCACTAGTGTTTTGGGAAGGTGGAAGAAATTGATTGACCCGGAAGAAATTAGAAGCTCTGGCCTCTCTACTACTAGGCTACTAGCTACTAGCTGAACAGTCCAGCGGGGTACCATTTTAAATTTTATTATATAATTTTAAATTAAATACTACCATTTTAAATAAATTATTTTAAATTAATTTGAAACTTGAAATTATATTACAATTTAAATTAAATTATTTTAATCTATATTATGCTTTTGCAAGTTATACGTAAGGTGATTAGGTAAATTTGTTTGAATTCTTTATGCAGGTATTCAGAAAATAGTGTAAATTCAAGAATTACTCAATATTAAACTTGGATATTTTTATATCTTCTCAAGTCTTCTAGCACACAGTGTTTTTGTATTATTTGGTTAAGTTCAAAATAGTAAAATTTATAAACATGTTTATAATTTAATTATAGGTACATATTTCTCAAATAAATATAGTTATATCTGTTAAAATTATATTCTCAACTAAATAAAATTTCATCACAAATCAACAAAATTTAGAAATTATGAAAAAAAGATGTGAAAATAATTTATTTTTTTCTAACTCACACACACCCAGGGATCTAACTCTTGACCTCCTCCAAAGGAAACAAGAGCTTAACCACTGCACCAACCCTTTCGCTAAATAAATAAAATTGCAAAATAACAAAGATATGCAAAGTAAACAAGTCAAAAAAGTTAATGGGTAGTCAAGTCGGAGAGGAGAGGAGCGACAATTTCTGTATCTACTCCACCTCTGCCGGTCTACTCTACTACTTCTGCAGATTTTTGATATTTGTTCTTCTACCGCTTTTATGGCTTTGCATCTTTTACGGTATGACTTTATTACTTTCACTTTCACTTTATTATTATTATTTTCACTCTTATGGCTTCTTATCTTGGACTTCAACAAGTGGAAAATAGCTTTATCTAAATTTGCACTTTGTTCAGTGTGTAAACTTGTGCACTAGAAGGCGTAAGCAAATAAATGACTCTACTGGAACTCAACTTTCTTGTCTTCCTTCCGGTCCCATTCACATGACCTGAGAGTTTGATCTTCAGAAACAACTGTTTTTTCTGTTCAGGAATGGTTTTTGGTTTCTGCATTGGAACTTGGATCACTCACTTCATCTTTTAACAAATTATAGGCAAAGCACTTTCCATCTTAATTTTGATTATGTCTTTGCCTTCTGAATCTTTAGTTATGCAACTTCTATCTTCTGACAGGATCTTATGTTGTGTTTGGTTGGGGCAAATGGAATGGAATTGAATGAATAATATTAAAAATAGATAGGAGAAATTGGAGGGATGATTTGAGTGAAAAAAATGAGTGAGTGCAAATTTGTTTTGATAAAAATGGTAATAAAATGAGTAGGATAAAGGATGGAGCATTCCTTCTCATAATGGGTTGTTTGAACTTTAGTCTAGGCTGTTAGGAATGGAATAGAGGAAAGAATGATAAATGTGAATAATTATACATATTGCAGTTCAAATTTGATTCTATTTCCTCCATTTTAATTCTTCCCAACCAAACAGAGTGTTATAGCCTTTTGCCACCAATTGATTATCAATTTCGAAAACATCTAAAACATCTAAAAAAAGTTTTGAACCAGAAATACCTTTTCAAGAAATGCCTTTTCAACTGCTACCGTGCATTTGCCTTTTGCTGTAATGTATGCTCCATTTCCAAATTTAACTTTGGAAATTGTAGTACCATCTATTTCTCTGAACAGCTTGTAGTCGTAAGTGATGTGGTTTGTACAACCGCTATCAATTGGCCAACTTTCTATAGAACCTTTACTAGCAAAACGCGATGCTACAAATTGTTAACATATATAATGATATTATATTATTGGATAGTTTCATTGTTATAATAGTTTCCTTGTTAGGATATTTTCCTTTATTATGTATGGTGGTTGGCTATATAAGCACCTCTTCTATTGTAATCAAGAACAATTCATATTATAATAAAATCCTACTTTTCTCTCTTCTCTTCATACTTTATCATGGTATCAAGAGCTATGGTTCGGTCCGGGATAGGTAAATGTTGAGTTATATCGGGTTGGGTTTAAAACATGTGATATGATTATTGTTTCTTCTCGTATTCTTCTTATTCAAATTGACTATTTTTTTTTCTTTTTCTCGGATGATTTTTTGTTTTAATCATGACTATTGTTTTTTTTCTTTGATTTGGTCGGATTTCTCATGTGTAAACAAAATTGATTTTGGTTAAAGTTTGTTTTTTCTGCTGATTTTGGTTGGGACTCTCATACTAGGGGTGAGCACGGTGCGGGCGGTGCGGTTTTTTCCTCAAACCGCAAACCAAACTGCACATGCGGTTTGTTCAAATTTCCAAACCACAACCGCACCGCGTACCCTCGAAAACCGCATAAATCACACCACGAAAATGCGGTGCGGTGTGGTGCGGTTCACTGCGGTTTATACTTTACAAGTTCAAAAAAATTAAATAAATACAAAACTTAAATTTAATCAAATTTTCGAAAATAGTTTTAGTCAATCGGAATGCAACATCTTAGTTCACTAGTATAAATACTTGGATTTTGGTTTTCCTAGTGAAGAAATACAAACAAGAGATTGTGTAGTCTCTTTTTTATTTGTCAGAAGATCGTGTGGTCCATTTGAATTCCTTAATGAATTTAACATATAATTCTAATTCAATAAGGATGCTATGGCCATTTGGTGAAATTCAGTTTAACTAAGAACATAAAATGGTTCTTTATGTTACCCGATAGGAATATAAGTGTGTGTGTATATATATATATATTTATAATATATTAAATATTGCGGTGCGGTGCGGTTTGAATCGCATTTCAGAAATTTAAAACCACAGCCCGCACCGCACCGCGCGATTTATTAAAAATTCAAACCGCAACCGCACCACAAAAATTAAAAATCGCGTTTTGCGGTGTGGTTTGGTGCGGTGCGGGCGGTTTTTGTGGTTTGTGCGGTTTTCTGCTCACCCCTATCTCATACAACTTTTCTGCTGGTTTTGGTTGGAACTCTCGTACAATTTTTCTGCTGGTTTTGGTTGGGACTCTAATACACACTCTCGGTCTCGCGTTGGCGATATTGGCTTCTTGATAATATTGTTTTTTTCTTCTTCTTTCGCTCTCATCTTCTTTTCTTTTTCTCGTGTTGATGATGGGGGTAGTCCTAGGCACATCTGTATACTTCTCCGTTTTTTTTTGTTTTATTTTATCTGGTGCTCTAGGCACATTGGCTCTTCGCGGCATTGGTGTAGGTTATTTGGTGCTCTAGGCACATTAGTTTAGTATATTTGGTGCTCTAGGCACATTGGCCCTGCGAGGGATTGTTTAGTTTATTTGGTGCTATAGGCAAATTGGCCCATTGAGGGATTGGTTTAGTTTATTTGGTGTTCTAGGCACATGAATTTTATTCGATTTGGATTCAATTTGAATTGGGATACAGTTTGGTTGAGGATTGGATGCAGTTTGGTTGAGGATTGATTACATTTTGCTGACTTGGATTCAGTTATTTGGAGTTTGTATTGGGCTGATTATGGAGTTTGGTTTTGGATTAGGATTCAGTTTGGTTGAGGATTGGATGCAGTTTGGTTGAGGATTGGATACATTTTGTTGACTTGGATTCAGTTATTTGGAGTTTGTATTGGGCTTAATATGGAGTTTGGTTTTGGATTAGGATTCAGTTTCGCATACAGTTTTGGTATTGTTTTTGATGGTTGCAGATTTGTTATTTTGGTAATTTGATTGCTTTGTTTTCTCTTGGGTTGCTGCGTCTTTGGATGATTTCTCTTTTGTTGCTGCGTTCTCGTTTGTTGTTCCGTCTTTGGATTTGCTTGGAAGTTTTTTGGCTTGTTTGGATTCGTAACTATGTTTTTGGATTTGTTTGGATGCTCTTGAATCTGGTGTTGTAGTTTTGGATTTGTTTGGTTATGTGGCTCCGTCTCTTGGTTGACAAACTCCCGATTCAACATCGTGAGTTTGAGGGGATGTTAACATATATAATGATATTATATTATTGGATAATTTCATTGTTATAATAGTTTCCTTGTTAGGATATTTTCCTTTATTATGTATGGTTGTTGGCTATATAAGCCCCTCTTCTATTGTAATCAAGAACAAGTCATATTATAATAAAATCCTACTTTTCTCTCTTGTCTTCATACTTTATCGCAAATAACTCGTTGTCTCGTGGTTGTTCAAGAGCTGTGCTAATTTCTCCTTGTTGATATTTGCATATCTCTCAACATGTCACAATTGTCTGCGGTTGTTACGCTTAATGTCAAGTCCCCACGAGCACCTTTTTGCGGGTGCTTTGTCTTCTTGCACGAGGACGTGGTTGATAGTTGTTATAATCATTTGAATTTTTGTTGAATATTGGTTGGTTCGATAGTCCCTTCAACGGATGTTTCTAGCAGGTTAAAGCGTTAAATTATATCTTACATACTTGCAATTTGCAAATATATAGAATAGCCTTTGACAGGAATGAATAGGATCTCGTACAATTTTTTTGATGTATTTGACACCTGATTTGATGATTAATAATCAAGACTTCTATCTCTTGATATCATGATGGCTCATGATTTATAGCAGCTAGAAAAATTAGAAATGTTCAACATTAGATAGGGTTGAAATAGGATTACAATCAGAATTTGCTTATGACATTGAGGATTTTTAATTGTATACATATGCCTTAAGAAGCAGGTACTTGGACGTTATTGTGCTCTAAAGTAACTACTATACTAGATCCATGGTTGTCATGTTAATAAGTTGAGTCCAGTTGATGGAGTGACTAGTCGGTAAACTAATAATGAATAATTAAATCATATGTAATTATATATATTATGAATACTTTTTTCTCACGACAAAAGTCTAACATTCCCATAAACATCTCTTTGTTTTCCCTTCCCTACACAATAATACACACACATATAGAGGTGACTATACATATATATTGACAAACTATACATACATAAATGTATACGCAGATTTATCAGTTTTGATCAATTTATACACACACACACCAGATATACACATAAGTTTCAATTCAACGAAGAATAGAAGTGAAGAGATAAACTGAGATTAGCACGTTGTATTGATGTTACGGAGGATTTTTTTTCAAAAATATTTCTCACTTGAAATTTTGACTGGATTTTCAGTAGTCGATCTGACCCGTCAACAATTTTGACTGGTTGACATTATCCGTAATAGAAAATAATTAAAGTTTGAATAACCAAGTTTATAAACAGCTCTCCTGACAAAAAAAAAGTTTATAAACAGCTCTTTATTTAGTAAAACCTTAAAAGAAAGACATGAGGTATGAAAATTTTAAAACTTTAACCTCAAGAGAAGACATTTAAGTTGTGTGTATGTACGTATGTATATATTCTAAAACTAAAAACTTATGTAATTATTCTACAATATTAGATCTTTCTAATTGCCTCCTCCCTCCTCCCAAAGAAAGTGCCATGATATTGTTTTTCAATCTTTGTAATCCTTTGTAAGAATCGCCGAGCTCAGAATCATTTGTAGATTATTGACAAATTTGATGCCTTTTCCTTGATACCTTTACAGTTTCATGTGTTCTATAAATTCTCCTTTTATAAAAGTTTCACTGCCTTTATATTTAGGCACTCCGTGGACAGAAGAAGAGCACCGGATGTTTCTTCTTGGTCTCCAGAAGTTAGGAAAAGGAGATTGGCGTGGCATATCACGCAGTTACGTTGTATCGAGGACTCCTACACAAGTAGCAAGCCATGCTCAGAAGTACTTTATTCGGCAGACAAATGCTACTCGGAGAAAGAGAAGATCCAGCCTTTTTGACATGGTATTTGATATGACCTGTCTTTGTTTTGTGTATTTATTATGGGTTATTCTGCACTTTGGTGGACAAATCAAAAATAAAATGTAGCTTTAGCCATTAATCGATGTCGGCGTACCTAGAATTTTGTTAGTAGAGTATCGAATATCAATTATGATAATCCTTTTTTGTTTCTTTGAGGTATGATATCCTGTCATTTTGATTTCAGGTGACAAAAACACCGTCCGTGGCGGAAGAACAATTTGTACTACCTCCGCAAACAATAGAAACAGATATGAATTTACTGCCTTCTTTGAGTCTCTCTCTCAAGACAGATTACGAATCCATGGAAGAGAATCGCATGGAAGATTCTCGGGAGGAAATGGTTGAAGATTTCAAAGAAAGTGCTACACCTCAAACCCAACCGGAAATTCAACCTGTAATTCCGGCATTTTACCCAGCTTATGTACCAGTTGCATTTCCTTTGTGGCCATCAAATGCGTCTATGTATGAAGAAGGGAAAGGAACAGAAACATCACATCATGAGGTCCTAAAGCCAATTGCTGTGCTTGGAAAAGAGCCTGTTAAAGTAGATGAACTAGTGGGCATGTCCCAACTGAGTATCGGAGAAACTGAGACAGGCCATATGGAGCCTTCAGCTCTCACCCTAAAGCTGCTAGGTGAACCATCAAGGCAGTCGGCTTTTCATCCAAGCACTCCGGTGTCTGCTTCGGATGTAAGTAAGGGAAATGGTACTGGTGTAATCCAAGCAGTTTGAATGAGGTTGAAGCTACAAACTTCATTTCTGGCTACTACTCCGTGGTACTAAAATCTGTACAAATGTTTTGTTCTGTTATCGTGTATTTATAATATAATGCGACTTAAAGACTCAAACGCTTGCTAGGTATCAGAATATAATGTATAATTTAATTCTTTCATTATTTTAACATAGCAGGTCTTAATTATACTAGAATATTACATTTTCTAAATGAAAAATAATTAGTATTTTGACGGTGTTATCAGAGGATGAAAATGAAACTAGAAAAAAAATGCAATAAACACAACCTTGTATTTAATGTGAACACAAATTGCTTGAAGGTTTTGTAAAATAGAGATCCTAATGAGGCAAACTAGCTTCTTGCAACCTTGCTTATCAAAAGACAAAAGAAATCTCATTCGACCTAATATTGAATCGTCGATCACAGTAATGTGTCATTACGCTTATTTGTTCGGACACGGACAAAACTCCCCTCTCCCATGGCATGTTAGTAAAACTGTTGAGGGAATACGAAAATTTGGTGGGATGCATAATAGCAAGTTCTTCTACATGTTAGAAACAGACCAATCCTGAATTGTAAGAGGTAGGGGTCTTAGGCGAAATTGTTGTGTGATTTCTTTTATCCAATTTGCTGAGAATTTTTGTTGTTTATTTCTCGACGAACCTATGATCTAATTTAACCTTTTTAACTGTGTACTCTTCGATTCTAGCTAAAGAATTGTTTCCAAGTCACTGATTATGACTAGGGGTGAACGCGGGTCGGGTTGGACCCCTAAAAATGACCCAACCCAATAAGTTCGGTTTGTAAAATTTTAACCCATTAAGTTATAAATATTTTTTTAACCCAACCCTATTATTGATACATTGCGTTGGGTCGGGTCGGGTTGGGTTTCATGCAAATACAATAATATCAAATTATGCGAAATTGCTAACTGCCTAACACAGTAAGTTGGTAACAAGTTGTCAACTAACAATAACCTGATAGTCTAACACAATAATACTCAAAATAGATATTAAGTTCAAATAGAAATATTACATCAGTCCACAAATACATATCAGCAGTTTAGTTTCAAAGTTCAAACTTCAAATAACATCAAAAACCTTAATAGAATTATCCGTAAATAACATCAAACGTCATTTTGAATCTTGACTGTGTCTTGCGCTGCCTTGTCCATGTTACCTACAGGTTCAAAGAATACAATATACATGTAGATAACATTGTTAAACAAGACTATACTGGAAAAGTAAACAGGGTTAAACTCATTGATCAGATTTGTTTTACCTGCTTCTAGAAAGGAATATGACTGATTGTCATCCAAAAAATCCTTGGTTTTTATCCCGCCACGCCCTTCCTTCAACCAACTTTGAGTGCACACTAGCATTTCCAACATACTAGGGCTTAAAGAACTACGGAACAGAAATAAATCAAAACAATTATAATCTCAATTATAATCGAAGAGTGAGGTTAAGCATCTCGTAACATCCTAAATTAACAAACACAAACATATATGACATATATAAACATTAACAAACACAAACATATATGACATATATAAAAACTATCAGTGAAGTTAAGCATGAATAAATAATTAAAAGAGTTAAATTGGATTGGGGAAATTATGTACCTGAATAATTTGAAGATATGAAGGTGAAGACGGAACTCGGAAGAGTGAGCGAGAGAGAGAGGCGAAACTGAATTTGGAATATAAGTTATAACCCTGACCTATGTTAAATGACTGTAAATCTGGAATTAGACCGGGCTGAAATGAATAATATGTAATGGGCTAAAACTAATATATATTGGGCCTGTAGTTTAATTGTATGCGGGTTGGGTTGGGTTGGGTTAGAGTTAAAATTGCTTAAATCCTGACCCAACCCAATATATTCGGGTTGTAAAAAATTTAAACCATTTAAACCTCGGTTTTCGGCGGGTCGGCTCGTGCGGCCGAAATAAGGGGCGGGTGGGGTCGGTTTATTCGATTTGGTCGGTTTTTGTTCACCCCTCTAGAATGTGGAGATTATTTACTCGATTTTGGGAGTCGAGTCGGATTTAGTTTTTTGGATTTGGCTTCCATTTCGCTGCAGTGATTATTTGAGAGCGCAAACTAGCAGTGATATAGGTGTTCATTATATATTTTCTAGTTAGCTGCAATCGTGATTACTAGCTGTTTTTGGCATTTTTTCGGTTGTGTGCTGGTAGCAAGCTGCAACTGTAAATACTAGGCGCTTATACTCGCAAAAGACCAATTTATATGGATAACATGAAAAAAATTGGCTTGCAATTGTTCTTAGGAATATTGCTCAAGTAACTTCCTCAATAGTAATACGCAAGAATGTGAAGCGCAATTCAGCACCAGTTTCATGCGACATGAACATGAAAAAATTAACTCAATCAATCAAAAGTCAAAAAGAACAAATGTTATATTACACCTGCCGTGTTCTAAATGAGATTCTCTATACACACAAAGAACTATATAGACGATTAAATATACAGACCTCTACTTAGCGGGACATTCATAATATTGGAGCACAATGACTTATCTTCCTTGAACGAGGCCACTGAAAACTTGGCTGTTCCCAGCAAGAGTTGCTTCCCATTCCACTGAAGATAACAGGATATGTGAGAGTGACATTACAGCCTGCTTCATATCTGGACGCAGTATAGGGTCATCGTCCACACATCGTTTTGCCAGGGTGGCCACCTATGTAACAATTCACATAAAAATGAAAAGCTCGGGTCATAAGTTCCAGGCATACATATTTAAAAGCTTTTATCTAAGGTTAAGTCCATTTTTTAGGAAAGTTTATAATTGTCAGTACCGGGGAAAAAATAATGTATTACCTTGAAAAGGCAGTCGTGGGGATACAAATCCATTAAATTAGGGTCGACGTGATCTTTCAAGCTAGACATACTCATGGAGTCCGGTGAATTTCGAAGAGCTGCCAGCATCTACAATTATTCAAGCATTAGGGGATGACATCAGAAAGTACCCATTTTATGAATACATGGATTCGCAACTGGAGGGAAGTTACGGACCAAACAGTTGATGTCTAATTAGACTTCAATTTGAGCTCGAGGCAATGCAACAATGATGTAAACAATTCAAAAATAGTACAACACAAGTTCGAAATACAGAAAAGGCTTGTTTACTCTTAAAGCTTGCATCCATGCTGTCTTGTACTTTTGGTTTCGCCCATACACAACACGAAATAAATTTGTGCACTTTCGTGTTCGTATATTTCTAGTCGTATAATTTTCGTTTGGCACCAAAAAAGTAATTTAATTTAATAAATAAATCTATTAATACTTTATATTCGTATGTATATATGTTTATAAATATATATACATACAATTTATATAGAAACATAAAGGTAATAAATTATTATTTATTTATTTATTTTGTGTAATGTCATCTCATGTCAAGAACTATAAACTCTAAATCTATCGTGTACTTTTGTGGTCTGTGTACCATTTCGTTTCGTGTACCTGTAAGTCAAACCAAACACCGAATCTCTGTGTTTTTCTATTTCGTACAAAATTGTCGAATCTAAATAGAACTGACCAGGAAGTTCGTTGTTGGCATTTCCATTTAACCTCAAAAATGAAGGATATCAATATGATTATGACTGCAAAACCCAGGGTGACTATAAGGCAAGGAATGTCTCTAATATAGATATAGATATATGAGTTAAACATATTTTAAGATGCATTTGCCAATATATATTTATTGTTTCGTAAAATCTGACATGTCTTGGTGAATTTTAATTTGACTTAATTATAAAAGAATTTAAGATTGCCACTTCAAAATTTTAAGTAGGAGGCTCACAATAGACACAAGGGATCGTCTTTCTGAATTTTTCACCACACTGCCTTCGGTTCGTGTAATGGCCTCCTTCCCTGATATAACCTCAAAGAGAACAACCCCAAATGCATACACATCGCTTTTACTTGTGGCCAAGCCATCCCTCAGATATCTACAAAATGAGTGTAATTAGAAGAATTGGTGAAGACACAGACAGATAATTATAGTTATACATACAATCATATACTTACTCGGGAGCTAGATAACCAAAAGTTCCAACAACTCTTGTCGTTGATTCTTCACCATCATTGGTTCTTCCAACAAGTTTTGCCAACCCAAAATCTGAGATCTGTTTTCAGGAATTCAGAAAGTAACAGAAATGGTTGATCAAGTATACCATTAACGGACTCAAATACATATTCAAGCAGGGTCCCCTCCTTGAAGTGTATAATAATATTATATCACTTTTTTAGATTAGTTGTACAACACATTGACTAATTAAGTAAAAAGTAGGAACCTTTGCCCTAAATGCACCATCAAGTAAAATGTTACTTGTCTTGATATCCCGATGCACATAATGAGGCTTAGTATGCTCATGTATATATTCCAGACCCCTTGCAGCATCAAGTACAATTTGAAGTCTTGTGATCCAGGATAATGAAGTATGACCTGCCAGAAGAACAGAGATGAGGATTAATCTATTTTGTAAATATTTTGTAGGCAAAACCTCATAATCACTAAATTTCTTCTGCATGAAATTTTGATAAAACTAGGAGTCGGCAATCGTAATAGGATAATAGCAGTTGAGTAAGCAAGTATAAACTTGTGTATTCATTAGGTGCATGTCTGAACTGAACTGTCAGCGCTGAAGCAAAATTAGGGTACAGATGATCTGACGTTTATAATAAATTACGAACTTTTTAATTTATTTCCCAGGTCATATATACATTTATAATTGTTTAAATTTTAAAAGCATCACAATAGTAGAAAATCAACATAAACCAATAGCATAACTAATTAAGAATGAAATTGAAGCTTACCCTTGTTTTGAGGGTCATGCAAATGGCTTTTCAGTGAGCCCTTTTGTGCATATTCATAAATTAGAAAGAGTTCATCAACACTAGCAGCATAACCAATCAATTCTACCTTGACAAAATAAAATCAGAATAAAGCTTTAGAATGCCGAACAGTAGCTATAAGCTCTAATGAAATCAGTACAGGTGACGCTTCAAATGCAAAATGCATTACCAGATTTGTATGATGAACCTTGCACAAAACTTTCATCTCTAACATAAACTCTTTGGTTTTCATTTCAGTCATTCTTTTGATTGCAACTTCCTGTGAGATTCCATGTTATTCAGCAGTCTTCTGTATTATGTTAACATATCTACAAACAGAGGAGTAAATATTAACTATAAAAAAGAGTAGCAGCTCCAAACCTGATCGCGAAGGAGGCCATAATAGACAGAGCCATATGTTCCATGTCCAAGAAGATTGGAATCAGAAAAGCCCTCCGTACAAGACATGATTTCTTCAAATGTAAAAACCACAGGCTTCTCCATGTCAAAAACATCAGTTCCTATAACTGTACAATAATGAAAGTACGGAATATTATACTAACAATATTGTTCAACAAGATGCAGTTTATTTTATTTTATCCTCCGAAATAGAAAATTTCACAGTGGCAGATGAGTGAATCCCTCGACGCAGAGTTAAAGATGAAACTTGCACTGACATGGTAATATGTAATACATACTAAACAAACTTGTTTGGCTTTAAATGCTACAGGAGGGAGGGTGAGGGGGGTGATTAACTATTGGTGTCTGAATCCAATGCTCAAATGTAGGCATTATTTTTCTTGGGATATCATTTATTAGCTCTAGACTTCTAGAGCGTATTTTAATAAACTTGAAATTCGATTCAGTAAGAACAAAGAAAAACCTTTAGGAATGTTTATCTTCCGGTCACTAGACTCCCCTTGAGAATGCCTTATATCCCCGGGTTTGCAGCAGAGAAACCTCCCTGAACCACAACAGAAACTTCTGTTCCGAAGAATTTGGAATTTATGAGAACTCTTTTCATCTTGATCCTTCGCATGACTTAATGAAACAAAAAGCAGTACAACAACAACAATTACTGCCAGTCCAACTCCCAGACTCCCAATTATCCATCCATATGGCACTCTAGCCTTGTGATGATGTTCTCCAACCACTGCCAAGGAGAACATATTAGTGAGCACATTTTTAAGACGGGTCAAATTATATGGGCTTCGTCACAAATTAATCCCCTAAAATTTAATCTGGATTGTCTCTTTATAAAATGAAATTCTTAAGGGCAATTTTCTATTATTATTTTCCCTATTTTTTGAGTAAATTATAAATCAAAAAAATGTAGGCAGAGCATAAGTATACACTGTACCTGGAAAACTGTCTGCTGTCGGAGCTGGGACTGGAGCTGGAGGAATTTCATTTTCTACAGCATATGGCTTGCCCGGAACTGAAGAAGAAATGGAGAGAGATATACATATATAAATAAGAAAACAAATAAATGTCACTCGAAAATAGAATATTACAACTTCAATATGCCAACATGATGATAATAATTACTTTGAGAAATGTTTCTCCAAATTAAAAAAAAAATACGTGTGGAATTTTAAAGTAACTCTTAATGATAAAGGTACTTATAGCCGCCACTGAACTACATTAAAACATGTTCTATCTAACCCTATATGACATGTCTTTCTTTAAAAATTATGACTTATATCGATTTTCTAATTTTCGGACATTGTTTGCTACTGGGGGTGTTACAAAAAAGAAGGCATTGCAGAAATTGACATAGCACGAAAAATAAAAATGAAACTTCTACCAGGCTTGGCCAAGGGAGCAGGACCTAACGACAAAGTTAAGTCTGTGGTCTCACTCTCAGCAATATAACACAGCCCATCACTATATCCACACTACTAACCTCTTGAAACCAGAAAATTACAAATTCCAAGTAATTATATTTTCATCCCAAAGTATCCAGTTTCATGTTATCGCCGCTACTAACACTAATTGACTGTTAAAAGGTATCAGATGTATTCATTGACTTGTGCAAAAATCATAGGGTTTTTTGTAGAAATGGTCATCTAACATGACACGAGAGCTCATCAGTCATCAACGAGGGTCTCTAGTCCAGACCATCTTACTACCCTCAACATTCTCAAATTATGGCCACCTACAATTGTTTACCATGTACAAATTTTACCCCGCAGCAGGATTATTATGGTGATCCACAAATATAAGCAAGAGGAAACATTAAAAGTATAAGATCCATCTAGCAGATTCTACTACCAACTTAACGCGACTTAAGGCATGATCATTGAATAATTAGTACTAACAAAAAAAACTCATCCAATAACATCATCAAACAGATTAAGAAAATAAAACAATCATAGTTAATACCTGAATTAAGAGGTATATAATACAAATCACCAACAGTAACATTCCTAGGATCAAAAATTCTATTAACATTTTCGATACTATCCATACTAACACCAAACCTACTAGCCAAAGATTGAACACTATCCCCATCTTTCATCACATAACTCATCAAATAATTCCACAATCCACTTGAACACCCACACATCAATTGTAATGACACAACAGACCCCATTCTTGCTGCACGCCAACTGTTTGTGAAAATGCCTAGCCCACCATACTCATCAATCACCATGTTATACACAGATCCCCCATTTTTTCTAACAGTAAATGTAGTGTTTGTCAAGTACTTTTTCCAATTTGAAGCACAAGAACAGTTCTTTTTAATAAAAACATAATCTTTATCATTATCTTCAACATAAATGTCTTGTGGAAGCACATCAAACATGCTTTGAATGACTGCAAATGTTTGATTTGAGGTGGGTTTGAAGGCTAGAAATGATGTGCATACTCTAGTTGCTTCTGTGCAATTTAGTGGAGTTGGGTATGAAAAAGATGGGTTTTTTAAGCTCAGGAAGAATATTAGAAGGGTTAAAATCAATGGGTTTGGTTTCATGTTTGAAGATTTTAGAGAAAATACAAGAAATGAAAATGGAGAAAGATGATGAAGAAGAAGAGCATTTGTTTCAAGTGTGTGCTGGACATGGGTAGTAAGTAGTAACAGCAAGGACAGTGGAAAAAAATGGGTGAAAGTGACTAGTATCAGTCACCTACAGATTTTTTTTATCTTCTGGAATGACTGTATTACCCTTTTATTGCATTATCAAACTTGTAATCTTAATTTATTTTATATAAATAATTATATAATCCTTGTAATCTTGAACGCATTAAGAAGATAAGTAATTCTATTTTACGCATAAATGTGAGTTGAAATATAATCATAAATTTACGCTTAAATTATTTTAAAAACTGAAAATTATATATTAAATAAAGTGGATCAAATTTATTTTTCAATAATATATATTTATATATTTTAATTAAAATTTTATCAATTTAACAAGTTGAATGAGACACCTAAAAAGAAAATGTTATAACTAAAAAGAAAATGACTAAAAACTTACAAAGTCAACTGACTAAATATATCCAATATCGAGTAACATTGTAATCATTCCCGAAAAATGGATTAATGATTAGAAGGGGTAGTTTAGACATATACTTACAATAATCTTTAATTAGCAAAAAGTACACATCATTACTACTCACGGTCCACGGAGAGTGTTACAAATGACAAATTAGCATGTGAACCGTAAATCATTTACATTTAGAGGTGTATTTAATTGAGATTTTGAAATTTTTTTATGGATTTTAGAAATTATGGGGTATTTAATTTGGATTTTAAATAATCCTTTAAAATCTGAAGGTATTCAATAAGGATTGAAAAAAGTTTTTTAAAATTTGAGTGTATTCAATTTAGATTTTAAAAAATCAATCAAAATTTGGGATATTCAATTTGGATTTTAAAAAATCCATCAAAATCTGATGGTATTCAAAAGTTCATGGATTTTTTTTTATTTAAAAAAGTTGTGAATTTTTATAGATTTGCTAGTACATTTTTAATATCTTGAAATCTCTTCAAAATACATGAGATTTTGATGGATTTCTAAAAAACTCCACGAAATCTGCAAGACTCTACAAGATTTTGGATCAATTTCATCAAAATCCACGAAGAATTGAAATCAACGAAAATCTTTTAAAATCCATAGATTATTAACAATCCTTTAAAATCTGAAATGAATACACCCCCTTAATAATTCGGGTAAATCTATGTAATTAGGTTGAGTGAAGAAATTATTTAAAGTATTGAGGGGTATAATTGGAAAACAACTATTGTCCAATATTAAACTGTGTTTTGAGAACGGGGGGTAAGCACAAGTTGCGAGGAAGAGTTTAGAAAGAGAAAAGAATATTAATGCAAAGACAGTTGGAAAGGGGTCCCACGATGTTGCCGCCGATATCTTAAGAAAAAATCGGCGATGTCAATTTCAACATCGTGGTGTCGGTGATCAATGCAAAGACTGCCCGCACGACCATAAACAAACGGTTTTACTTATTTATGGACGGGATTTCTATTTATGGACGGGATTTCTTTAAATTTTGGTTAGTTTTTTAATCATAAATAATACTGAATTCTTTATTATTCATCTCAATTTCATCATTCATCTCAATTTTATCAATAAAAATAATTTAAATTCAAAAAAATCAGTATTTAACGTATGCTCATGACACACACTAGACAAATTTATTTATAAATTATGATATGTAGTTATTATATATATTTAATATAAAATTTCTGAATATTTTATACCTGTTGTCAGGGTAGTGTTGGGAGCATGGGAGTATCTAATAATTGACACGGGAGACATGTAACCTTTAAAAAATCAAATTTTATATTATTTCACTATTAATTTTTTTAAAAAGATGTAAATGGGCCCCACAGAATTAAAAAATATAAAAATATCTTCTTAAAATTTGTCCGATATCTCCCTGAATAAAATTAAAAAAAAATTAATCTGCACTTATCGGAGAACTACCTTATTCTAATAAATAAAAAGTAAACATTCAAAGTACTAGTAGTTTTATATCTGAGGTGGACTGCATTTGTTGATGAAATAATATTTGACCTTTATTTGCAATCAATATAATAATTCGGTGTAAATTAGTTTTTTTTAAAACTTATAGCATTTATATTGCGTGAGCGGTCTGCTGCATGAATATAAAACAATGCCGTAAATAATCTAAGCAAAAAAAAAAGGTACTGAAAAACAAAATGAAATAATAAAGATACATGGCAGAGAAGTAAAAGCCAAGACATTAGAATGACCTGATACCTACTACCAACTCCAGCAAATGAGCTAAAATGAGTAGGCCATCAGCTCCTGTTAAAAGTAAAAACAATTAAACAAAATTAATTCTACAAAGTTTAATAATTTAAAACAGAATATATTGGTTAGATTTGGAGCATTGCTCTTTTGTATTTTAGCAAAAACAGGTTTATATTGCACTAATTTTCTGCAAGTAAATCTTAAAAATAAAAAGGGAAGTAAGTATCATATTAATATTACTATCTTTGATCAAAAGAGAAATATTAATAACAAAAAACCTGAAAATCAAAGAGAGAAATATTAATAACATAAGAATCTGAAAAAAGTAAATATTTATCAGTATATAATTGAAAATAAGATTGAGAGAAGAAAGTGGATAAGGGGTAATGCAGAGACAGCAGGGTAAAGGGAAGCAGACAATCTGGAACCAGATCATCACAACACATATGCATGTGCCCTTCTCTGTTTTTAGCTGGAATGCCCATCACATCTTTTGCATCATTTGCCCTTCTCTATTTTTAGCCTACTTTTTTTTTGCTAAATTGTTTTTTTAGCCTATTTTTAGCCTACTTTAAAAGCACCATTGGCATATGTATTTAATTTAAGTTGCAAATTTTTCAAGAACAACAAAATGAACAAATTTAAGTTGTTATACTATACACGCAATAATAAAATAGTTACATAATCATGAATTAATAAGAACATGCAAACAATCAATAAACAAAATAAATACGAAGATAAAATAAATATAATCAGAGATTGAATTGACAAAGTAAGAAGAGAACACTTAATTCTAACAAAAGATTTAACAAATTCTAAAAAAAAATCAACATAACTAGACTTTTCTTGAAAAAATTATTTTTCCACTTACGTTGTGTTGAATTTCTGCGCCTGGACCCTTGTAGCGGTGTAGCTGCGGTTGGGTGTCTACAAAACAATATCGGAGGAGGGGTTGAGCCATGCGGCGCCTCCGGTGTGAGAGTAAGAACTCGTTTTTGGATGGTGAAGATAGAAATGTAAAGTGGTTGTGCGTGTGTATGATAGTGTGGAGAAGAAAGTGATTTTTCTAAACCTTTTTCCTTGGACTATTTATAACCCATGGGTAGGGTTTTGATGTTGGTACATTTCAATCAGGGTTGTTCTTTGCTGGGAGCGGAAGACCCATGACTCAAATGGATTCCTTGACGTGTCCCAGTAAGAATTATTGAGGAATATTCCAAAAATGCTCTGACACGTGTCCTGATAATCCCCGTTATTGATCATTAATTGTTGTCATTGTCATGTGTTTGGGCTCATACCTCACGTGTTGTGCTTTAGTTAAGCCTTCTGGGACAGGGGGCGAGAGGATGCTTGGTCTCAGCGCGCACATGAGCTGGGCCCATTCGTTCCTGGATTGGGCTGGAGCTAGACCTATCGGGTCCTGGACTAAGTGGCATGGACCTCGGTCCAGTGAGGGATACTAAGTGTCCTAGAACCCGGGTTGGTCTACTGGATCTAAACCTAAATGGTCTAGATCCGAGTTCAGTGATGATTTTGTATCCTATCATTTGACCCTACTCCCTTATGCAGATTTTCAGGATGAGAGAGTAGAGTAAAACGTCTTTAAGAGAAAATTTTGAGTTTTCTTGGCCCCTAGTCCGGGTTGTAGTAGAGTAAGCCGAACTATGTGATTAACTTTAACTGGCGTGTAGAGAAATTTTTTAGATTTCTTGCCTCCTAGTCCGGGTTGTGTTGTAGTAGACCAAGCCGAAATATGTGATGAGCATTAGGTGGCTTGTTAGAAAAAATTTGAGCTTTCTTGCCCCCAGTCCGGGTTGTGTTGTATAAGACTAAGTCGGGCTATGGGATGAACTTTAGTGGATTGGAGAGAAAATTTTGAGCTTTCTTGCCCCTAGTCCGGGTTGTGTTGTAGTAGACCAAGAAGAACTATGAATGAACTTTAGTGGATTGTAGAGAAAATTTTGAGCTTTCTTGCCCCCGGTCCAGGTTGTGTTGTAGTAGACCAAGCTGGACTATGGATGAACTTTAGTGGATTGAAGAGAAAATTTTGATTTTTCTTGCCCCCGGTCCAGGTTGTGTTGTAGTAGACCAAGCCGGACTTTGAATGAACTTTAATGGATTGAAGAGAAAATTTTAAGCTTTCTTACCCCCCAGTCCGGGTTGTGTTGTAGTATGGACGCGGCTGGGTCAAAGCCTGAAGTTGTGAAAGTTGAATCATTTCTTGCCATTTTTCCCTCCTCCGTTTGACCTTTTTACAGTTGTGTTGTAGTATGGACCTGGATGGGTTAAAGCCTGGAGCTGTGAAAGTTGAATCGTTTGTTGCCATTTTTTCCCGCCTCCATTTGAACTTTTTACAGTTGTCTTTCTCCGAAAAATGTGCCACAACGATGGTAGTTAATAATTACTATTTACACAAACGGTCGAGATTGTACCACGTGGAAGTGGCGTTTTGTGTTTCACCAAGGATATAAAAGTCCCCCATTTGCTTATGTTTTACTCTACACTTTTACTCCAATTATTTTTCTCTCTTCTCTCTTTTCTTTGTGGAATTTCGTCAAGGCAATTCGGAGATTCGGTGCTCATCGGAAGTTACTCTCTTGATGGTGTTTTTTTATATTTTCTTCGTGTTTGTTTCTTTAATAGAAGTTATCATTCTTTGTATTTTGTTAATTTCTTCTCGAATGCCTATTATTTGCACTCCGTAATTTCTTTTAATTTGGTAGGTTTCTTTGTTGATTCTTCTGCGTAGTCCCCTTTTCCACTATTATTATGTGTAATACTTGCGAAATAGGGTTTTGTTGAATTGTTTTATGTCGATTTTGGGTTTGTATTTTATGAGTATTGATTTTGTTCTTGGTGGTCATGTGAGGAATAGTTGTATGCATAGGTAATTTGATCTTGTTTTGGCTTGTGATTATCATTGTGAAGTGTTTCTGTGTTTAGGGTTTTTCTATGAGTTCGGACATATGATAGGGGTTCGGATCTTGTTGTTTATTTTGTAGAGGTTTTAGGATGGGTCCAGGTAGGTGTTTGATCTGGGCTTGGACGCTTTTGTGTTTTACAATTTGGCTTGATTTGTTATAGTTTTTAGGTGAATGTTTGGTTGATGACCCGGATTAGCAATATGTAATGATTAAAATTCAAAGCAAGGTAGTTTGGACCATGCTAATTTCAACTACTTAAAAATTGGTAGGGATATAGACTAACCCGACTTCTTGATTTTACGTATATGGTCCGGACTAAGTCCCGCACCAAAGTTTACTTCTCATGCTATCCCGACTCTTCCAGCTCCGAAAGTAATCCGGGTTCTACTAACACGACCCGGTAGAGATGGGAAAGAAGGCTTCGACTTCTTCGATTGACGTTATTATTTAGCCCCGGGTAAATGATTTGTCTGCGAGGAAACTTCATTACTCTCCGGATGCGTATTGGATAGATGTCCCAGTTTTTTTATCACAAAAACTGATGTTGTATATAATGATTGGTACTATAGGAGCATTAGTTCCGGTTAATCCAAACAACCAGACAGTCATCCTTGACGATATGATGAGGCAGAATTTGACCAAAAGCTTACAGGGATGATCGTTGCTAAGGAGCCCTATGCCTTGAAGGATGAGTTGGCAGCTTTGTACCATGCTGCAATGGACAAAGTGGTCCGGGCTATTTTTCAGTTGGACTCTCGGCTAGAGTGGAGATGGCCCCTCCCCGGGGAGAGGATATACCATCGGTCGCCGGATGGCTTTGTTCCCTTTTGGCTTGAACATCTGAGGTACATATGGAATCCTCGCTGCCACATGTTCATAAACATTTATGTACATAAATTTACAAACTGTCTTCCATGAAATAACACCTAATGGGATTAAGTGGATGATTTGGTTCCTAGTGTGCTGCAACACGTTTGGAGTTCATCCCACTATAAAACTATGGAATTAATTTTTCTGTTTTCGAGACTCTAAAATAGAAGCCAAGCGGTCTAACCCCCGGGGCGGGCCCCAACCGAAAGGCGCTAGATGGACTAACGGCTTTCTCTGCCTTTTTCCGCTCAAGAATGGCTTTTCTGCGATCAAATCCAACCAAAAACCTCTTTATGAGATAGGCTTTTGGGATGCTAAGTGCGGGTATGGTTCGGGTTTTAGACCTGTAATCCAGCAAGCTTCGTTGAAGCATTGAAATGGAGAGGTAATATTGTTGAAAGGCTTAGATCTTTTTTATATTCCTTATATCATGATGAAGGGTATTCATACACGGTTTAAGTGTCCGGCTGAAGCCCTATAATTAGTTTTATTTTGTGAGTGTCTCAGGTTTCAGCTGACCCGGTACATCTTTATGGATCAGAAGAAGATGCATGAGCTTGGTTGTAACTAGGACTTCTAATCCAGCTTCTGTTTATTTATTTTTGTTTATAGTTCTCAGGTTATTTCATTTTCTTTTGTTTTCATTTGCTTTTTCTTTGTTCTTTATTTCAGGTATTCCCTTCTATAAACCTCAAGATGTCTTATTCTGTATATAGTGGTGCCCTCCTCGACTTAGGGACTACTTTCAAGCAAAAGAAGAAGGCTTTCGTTGCTGGGTCCGGGTCGGAACCGCATCCGGAGGAAGGATCCCAGTCCAACGCTCCTTCCAAGCCGGGTTCTGGGGAATAAAATAATAAGGTCGATGAGATCGTTGAAATGGAGGATTTAGGTGACTTTGGGAGTCTGGCCAAAATTGAGCCTTTGGGAGATGTTCCCGAGGTTGGGGAGATTCGGAGGATTAAGCGTCTCCGAACTGCCGGTACTAAACTTCCCCACGCAAGTAAGTCTCAGTCGGCTGCTTTTGCAGAGTCTGTTTCCAGAGTCATGATAAGCTTCCAAAGGTGTACATGGTGATGCTCCGGGAAAAAAAGACTCCTGGTCTTGATGAGAGGGTTTCCCGGTTTATGGATGAGATTTCTTCTGAGGCTGAATGGAAGGAGATAAACACAGCCGGATTTAATGTGGTTATGAAAGACTACACAAGGCTTTGGGGCCAAGTATGATTTTACTTGTCTTAATTTTCTACCTTACCATTTTGCTACTTATCTTTTATTCTGTGTATTTTGCTTCTCTCAGCTTGGTGCGTTCATGGCAGAGGTGGATGCTCTTGCCTACAAGGAAATAAAGGACTCTCAGGAGCTTATCGTTGAGAGAGATAAGGAGATCTAGGAACTGAAGTCTGGGAATACTGAAAAAGATATTGCTTTGTCCGGGTTGAATAAACATCTCAATGATGTAACAACCCGGGCTGAGAATTCCGAGAAGAAAGTTGTCAAACTCAAGACTGAATGTAACAACTCGAATTTTTGAGACCTTGTAAAATCTTTAATGAATAGTAACCTTGACGGACGGGAAAAACTTTTGAGCCCACACTATGTAGTGCATGAGAAAATGAGTTTCGGAGTTGATATTACGACTATACGTAACAAATGAGTGTATGTAAACGCTATTAGTTTTCGAAGAAAATAAACTTTGAAAAACGACCGTATTTACGACTCATTGGGGATTACGGGAATCACAATATAATTACGAGATTAAAACCCTACGGATTTATATTCAAGTAGGATAAATAAAAATATAAGGAATGAATACGAAAGGAATTACTTCGCAAACCATTTACGAGTAAGTATTTCGAAGAACGTTTAAGTAATCGAGCGAACGCGTAAACGATTAAATAAACGTAACGTACTAACTAAACCATGGTAAGGAAGTAACCATGGTTACTTCATCAAATAGTGAGCTAACCATAGGATGATCAAGCTAGCTAGCAAAATAGTGTGCTAAGGAAGCTAACCAAGTAGTTTAGCTTGTAACCTAGCAAGCTATTAAGATTTATCCCTAAGATTTGCAACCAAGAATCAACCTAGAATGCTATACTAGGAGAATAAAATCAATTACAAAGATATCACCTCATCTTCCTAGAATCAACCTAGCAAAGCATCCAAGAGAAGCAACCAAGAGTAGTATAAATACCCCCCTCATCACAAGCTTCCATTAGGCTATATCAAAAAAGGGAGAGAATTTAAATTCAAAACACCAAGTTCTAGCTCTTGTAAAATCATCCAATTAATTCTAAAGCCTCCTAGCAACCAAACTAAGGAAAGAAAATTCTTTCATCTCTTTTTATCAAGGTTTGATGGGTGGAATAAATTCAAGAAACTCACTAGTGAATAGTAGAATAGTAACCTCCCTTTGGTTTCTTGATTTCAATGGTGGTTTTAGGTTCTAAAAATCATACCAAGCACTTCCAAGCCTCCACCATCCTCAAGAACACATCTCAAGATTTTAATAAAGGTAAAAATATTTGGCCCAACTTTATTTAAGATTCATTTTTAAGATCCATTTAGTATGTGGTAGTAAACCTAGTGTAATGAGTGTTATTGATGAAATCTTGATGATTAAGTTAAGTAGATTTAAGATTGGTTGTTGTTGCCTCAAGAACATGATGTTATTGAGAGGAGTTTATGTGTTGATGATAATATGATGATTGTTGGTGGTTGTCTTAAGAGTTAGGGCGTAAACGAAACCCCGATCCTAAACGTAACGTCGTTAAAACCAACAAATCATAACTTTAAGTTTCTGCAGAACGTCCCGAAGTTGTAAACTATAGTTTCTTGAAAAATAAACCTTGTTTAGGATAGAAAATTTTATAGGGGTCGTTTAGGCGCTTGAATCGCTTGATTCCGATTTACGGATCAAAAGTTATGACTGTTTTAGTAAAAGTGATTTACGCGACAAAAACTGCTACGAATCATGAACTTTTAATATATAAAGGATCGACTTAAAAATGTTCATAAATCATGAATATTTACAGAGAGTAACATATTGAGTTTCCTAACTTCCATAAAAATTTCAAGTGAAAATAATGATTTTTTAATTTTATAAAAATGTCGGAGCCGAGACCGCGCGAGTAGAAACCGTAAGAATCCATAAGCGGAACCGATGACGATAATGAGAATGAACCTACGATACTTAGAAAAATGAAGTGACCATAATGTGAATATGACTTAAAGGAATAAATAAGGGTAATATAAGTTGAGAGGGAGCATAATAAGTAGCACATGAGTGCGAGTCGCCGTAAATTGGAACGGGACGTAACAAAATGAATTGTGTTATGGTTATTGATTTCCGAGCGGAACCTAGAGCATCCTCCACCTCGAGATACCCAGACAAGTTTACGAACCCAACTCCATTTTACTGTTGTATTGTGAAAGGATTGTTTTACTATCATTGCATAAATACCATGTTTGACATGATACGTAGTTGTTGAATTTTCGCATAATATGGCGATGATGTACGATAAGTATATATCGTGAAATGTTTATTCCGCTTTAAGCGTGACATATTATATAAGACCGAGAGTCGGTCGGGATTTAAGATAAAACCCGGGAATCATTCCGGTGATATTATAGAACGATTATAAGTCCATAGTAGTACGTTTTAAAGGGACTCAACGTCCACTTACGAAACATTAAAACACCTCGAACTTTTATTAAAACGATTTCCCAACGATCATATTCCCTCAACTATATTTTATTGTTCAAATAATAAATATTATATACTTTCTCCTTTATTATGGGAGTAGTATACTCCAATGTTTATTTATTTTAAACTCGATTAATCATTATAGATTATTAATTATGTAGACACAAACTAGTTGAGGAATATTATGTTAAATATTCTTTTAAAGAGTAAACTCATTCGAGGTTTAATTATCTATCGATTGTCATTTAATTATTTATTAAAGGTTTATTATTGATTTAAAAATCATAGATACTGATTTAAAACATACTTTCTGATTTCGGAATATCATTCGAATAATTTCATATTATCGGAGAACATTATCCCGACTTATTTAATATTTTGAATATAGTTTCAAGGAGAAACTTTTCCCCCTTATTTAATTATCTGTTGACAACGGTCAACTCACATCCTTAGTACTTCCTCCGAAACTTTCGGAAGTACATATATATATATATATAGTAAAGCTATGCCTATCAACAAGCAAAACGCTTGGAGGAACTTCGATGTGGTTCGAGTTCTCGAGATATGATAGGACTTCCTAAATGACAAGGGAGGGGTAGGATCCAAGTACTTCGTGTATTGGATAGAATACTGGTACCGTAGGAGACGGTACAATATGTACCTATGGACCTGCGAAATGTATGTATACCCGAAATGAGGACACATAGCCCGTATGCGGAAAGGGTGATAACCGAGATGTGAAGGTGTCGTCCCTCTAATAGTAGAAAAGGTTACTTTTATCGCAGTACGACTAATCATCGTATGCGGTGGCTCCAACGAATGTCCTAATTCTTCCAATTGGAATTGTGATGCAATACTGTAACCCAAGCCTAGGTGTGGGATTACTATTAAGGTATTCGCAGGTTATTAGAATCCCTTAAAATATTATTTTCATAAAAAGGTGTGTATCACCAAGGAAAACTATTTTCGAATAAAATATAAATATCATATATGATGTTATCATACAGTCATTTTCATACGGTACATTATTATGCTGGGCATTATAGCTCACACTTGTTTTCTTAAATTGACACAACACAAAAGTGAATCAAGATGCCTGCCATGAGAACCACAGCCATGAAATGGGTAGGAAATGGCCAGTTGTTCCGTAGATTGTTTGGTGATGTACCACAGGTAGTCAGAATAAGCTGGATTAGTTTTCAGTTGTTTATAGTTCGGCTTATTTATAAGTATGACTTATGTAAGGTAATAAACAAGAAACGTATATTTGGCCGGCAGACTAGCCTTACCTAAAGGTCACTCCCCGGTAAGATTAATTACTTTTGGGTTGTAATAAATATCACTTTATGGTTGACAATTACTCTAGTTATGATGGTTCATTTCCAAGACAATAACCTGTAAGTGTGTGTATGTAATAAGTGTGGGGTCGTGAAGTGTGAGTATTTATATATTGTAGTGTGAGTTGTGTCAGTTTAGATGGTGTGGCCTCCGAGACTCCTGAACCCGGGTTTTGGGGCGCCACAGAAATGGTATCGGAGCCTTAGGTTATCAAATCTTGGAAATGATAGGACATAAATTACATAGACATAAGAATAATAAAATAATCAATTAGAGCTCAAGTCGAGTTCGTCGTCGGGCTACACGGGTAGTCTTAACCGTTTTACCCTCAAGGGAATTCCAACTCTAAGTTAGTAACACCTTGCCTATTGTGTCAGGTACCAGTGGAGCCTAGGAGGGAGGTTGATCCTGTTGATGAGTTAATGATTCCTGAGCGTGATCCTATTCCCGAGCCAGAGAGCCCACCCATTGATGATTCAGACGATGACCCTACTGAGGATGTCCTAGAGGAGGAGACTAACCTTCCTGTTCCCATAGCTTATGGCGTAGTATGGAGGGATGTAGAGATGTACCCTCACCAGGCTATTCGCTTTCCTACACCACCCCCAAGGATCCAGAACCCTATACCCTATACTGATGATGATGATGAGGAGGAGGCGATATATGTACAGTTCCACGAGGTTCATAACATATCCTCTAGCGACCCAGATTCACCTCTACCACCACCAGCGACCATGCATGTAGCCGTACATGACTGGATAGTGGGTCAGCTTAATGCTGAGATCACTGCGGCATCTGCTCGCATTGCGGAGTTACGCCAGGCACTGACAGCTGAGAGAGCCACCCGACTGGGATACCCAGGAGATTTCAGAGCTGCTTCCCCAGCCATAGGCCACAGAGAGATCGATGGGATCGAGTTCCGTACCAGGGTTCAGATGAGGATGACATCAGTGGGAGGATACATCCCGGTAGTTGATGCAGAGCTGATGATTGCAGGAGCGATGAGGAGGGTGTATGACCTCACTCGCAGTGATAGTGACTGAGAGACTAGTGACTAGATATGGACCTTGAAGAAAGCTGGGTGACTTGTCACCAATTTTGATAGGATAACTAGTAGTAGATAGCGTTCCTAGCCCTTCAGGGTACACGACTTATGTATTTTCATTTTAGTATTCAGAACTAGTAGTGATAGATTGTAATCAGGCATGTATGAACTCGGCTAGTTGTTTCATCCCCAAGATATAAGTGGGAGATCTTATTAATATATATCTAAGCAGTTATTAAGAAATGATGTCTATATTATTGCACTTTATAAAAACCTGCTAGATAATAAATGACATGCTTACATACGAATAAAATAATTCAACTGTTATAATTACAACTATGTTGACCAATTTGCATTATCAGAACAATGCCACCCCGTAGAAGAGGAACCAGGGCACAGCCCGCAAAATTTGATAACTAACAACGAGGTGACCCTGTAAATGAGGAAAGTGAAGAAGACCTAGACTATAATGAATATGATGAGGAAGAATATGTAGAAGAAGAGGCTGAGGATACCCATCAGGGAGGGAACCCCATGAATGAATTTATGGAACTGTGAAGAGCAAATCTGAACCAACAACCTATTCCACCACAACCACATACTGTCCAACAGACTGCATCTACTGCCTTTAGAGCCTTCAAATCTCTCAAACCCCCAGAGTTTCTAGGATCTGCCGACCCCGTTGAAGCATGGGCCTGGCTCAAAGAAATAGAAAAGTCCTTCGAGATACTAGGTCTTGAGGAATGACACAAGACTATTTTCACTTCTTACTTGGTGAATGGAGAAGCTAACTACTGGTGGGAGTCCAAACGAAACCTAAAAACTGATGCTGTGATTCCATGAGATAGATTTACCCGACTGTTCTTAGACAAGTACTTCCCTAGGTTTATGAAGACCTAGATGGAGATTAAGTTTCTGGAATTGAAACATGATAAGATGACTGTGGCAGAATATGAGGCCAAATTTACTGAGTTTTCGAGATTTTTTCCTGAATTTGTGAACACCGAAGAGAAGAAAGCGTGAAGGTTTCAGCCTGGTCTGAAACAGTGGATACAGAACTGAGTGGCAGTGTTAGAGCTGACAGACTATGCCACCTTAGTACAGAAAGCCTCGATTGTTGAAGCTGACAGTGAGCAAAGTGTGAAGGAGAAGGAAAATAGGAAAAGGAAGATAGGAAGCCAAGGAATAGGAACCGGAAACAGGAGCCTTTCGAGCAGGTTCGCCAGGGGAGCGGTGTCCCAACCTGCACAAGGCCCCGGATTCCGAAAGGCCCCGAGCGAGAGTGTTGGCCATGGCGGCGGACAATCTAGGGCAACATTTCATAGCCAACCCCGTGCCCCAATATGAGAGTGCCAGACCTGTAAGAGAAGACACCTTGGAGTGTGTACCCAGAGAAGAGCCCCTCTGAGATGTTACAGGTGCGACCAACCCGGACACCTTGCCAACAACTGTCCCCAATATAGAAAGACATGTTTCCAGTGTGGGAAAGTATGATACATGAGGAGGGATTGCACGATAATGAATCCCCCGACCTCAGGTATGAGCAGAGCTGCGTCCAACCGACCCCCAGCTACTAGGACCTTCAACATGACTGTTCAGGATGCTGTTCGAAACACTGATGTGATAGCAGGTACCCTTTTGTTAAATTCCGAACATGCAAATGTCCTATTTGATTCTGGAGCAACCAAGTCTTTTATATCTCAAGATTTTGCTAAAAAGTTAAAACTTAATGCCATACCCTTACGTGAGATATTACGAGTGGAAATAGCAAACAAAGAAATAATTCCTGTAAATCAAATACACTCCAAGTGCAAGTTGAAATTAGAAGGGAAGATCTTCGAGGTTGACCTAATCTCATTCGCGTTAGGAGAATTTGATGTAATCTTAGGAATGGATTGGTTATCCGGTAATGGAGCGCAAATAGATTGTGAACGACAGAAAGTAAAGATAAGAGTGCAGAATGAAAAAGAAGTAGTGTTTAAAGGTCAACGACAGAACCAGAAATTTCTAACCATGCTTCAGGCAAAAAGATTGTTGAGGAAAGGTAACGAGGCCTATTTGGCTTATGTGATAGATACCAAGAAGGAAGTCCCTAATATACAGGACATACCTGTAGTAAATGAATTCGAGGATGTATTTCCAAAAAACTTACTAGGGTTGCCACCTGACCGAGAAATAGAGTTCGCTATAGAATTAGCACCAGGAATGACACCAGTATCCAAGGCCCCATATAGGCTAGCCCCAGTTGAGATGAAGGAACTAGCTTCTCAACTACAAGAGTTATTAGATACTGGAATGTTAAGGCCCAGTGTGTCGCCATGGGAAGCGCCAATACTGTTCGTAAAGAAAAAGGACGACAGTATGAGATTATGCATAGACTATCGAGAGCTGAATAAGCTGGCTATTAAGAATAGGTACCCTCTCCCCAGGATTGATGACCTATTCGACCAACTCAAAGGAGCTGTACATTTTTCCAAAATAGATTTAAGAACAGGATATCACCAGTTGAAAATCAAACCGGAAGATATACCGAAGAATGCTTTTCGCACTAGGTATGGACACTATGAGTTCTTAGTTATGTCGTTTGGATTAACCAATGCACCCGCGACCTTTATGGATTTGATGAACACCGTGTTCAAAAAGTACCTGGATATATGTGTGATAGTTTTTATCGATGATATTCTGATCTACTCAAATACAGAGCAAGAACACGCAGAACATTTGAGGATAGTCTTAGAAATCTAGAGGAATGAGAAATTATATGCCAAGTTCTCGAAGTGCGAATTTTGGTTGAGAGAAGTTCAGTTTTTAGGATATGTGGTGAGTAGAAAAGGAGTTTTAGTTGACCCTGCCAAAATAGAGGCGGTATCCAATTGGGAAAGACCAACTACCCTAACGGAGGTTAGGAGTTTTATGGGTTTAGCAGGATATTACCGAAGATTCGTGCAAGACTTTGCTAAGATAGCCGGTCCACTGGCTAGACTTACCCGGAAGACAAAAAAGTTTGTATGGACAGAGAAATGTGAGGAGAGTTTTCAAGAACTGATAAGGAGGCTGGTGTCAGCACCAGTGCTCGCTCTTCCCGATGGAAAAGGAGAATTTGTGATATACAGTGACGCATCACTTAAAGGATTAGGATGTGTACTGATGCAACACGGAAAAGTTATAGCGTATGCCTCTCGGCAATTGAAGGAATATGAGAGCAGATGCCCTACGCATGATCTAGAATTAGCAGCCATAGTGTTTGCCCTAAAAATTTGGAGACACTACCTATACGGTGAGAAATGCGAGATCTACACTGACCATAAAACCCTCAAATATATTTTTACTCAGAAGGAACTGAACATGAGACAGAGGAGATGGTTAGAGTTGATAAAAGACTACGACTGTGAAATTTTATATCACCCGGGTAAAGCCAATGTGGTGGCTGACGCCCTTAGTAGGAAGGGAAGACTCAAGATGATAATGACATAGGAGGAGTTGATTAAGGAATTCGAGAAGATAGAAATTGACGTGAGGATGACCGGTAGGGGAACAGAATGATTATTTAAGATTAAGATAGTGCCCGAGCTGACTGAAAAGATACGAGTATGTCAGGAAAAGAAGATGACTGAGGAAAGAGGAACTTTGACCGGAGAAGAAGTGAGATGCGAGAAGGATGAGAAAGGGATCATGAGGTATGCATCCCGAATTTGGATTCCAAATGTGCAAGAGTTAAAGGATGAGCTGCTGCACGAAGGGCACAACTCTAGATATTCAATCCACCCAGGAAGTACGAAAATGTATTGTGACCTTAAGGAATATTATTGGTGGCCTAACATAAAGAGAGAAGTAGCAGAGTGGGTCAATAAGTGCTTGACATGCCAGAGAGTGAAGGCTGAACATCAGCGACCTAGTGGACTATTACGACCCCTAGAGATTCCGGAATGGAAATGGGAGCATATGGCCATGAATTTTGTGACAGGCTTACCAAGAACAAAGACCAATCACGATGCCATATGGGTTATCATAGATAGATTGACCAAGTCCGCACACTTTCTACCAATCAACGAAAGATACACCGTAGACAAGTTGGTAGATATTTACTTGAAGGAAATTATAGTGAGACACGGCGTTCCTGTAGCCATAGTATCAGATAGAGACCCAAGGTTTAATTCCCGATTTTGGAGAAGCTTCCAGGAATGCGTAGGCACCATACTAAACATGAGTACCACTTACCACCCCCAGACTGATGGACAAAGTGAAAGGACTATTCATACCCTAGAAGATATGCTACGAGTGTGTGCCATTGATTTCAAAGGAAATTGGGATGACCACTTACCCCTGATCGAATTTGCTTACAACAATAGCTATCACGCTAGCATAGGAATGCCCCCGTATGAAGCTTTTTACAGAAGAAGATGTCGCTCTCCCCTGTGTTGGGATGAAGTAGGAGAATACAAGATATTAGGACCAGAGTTAGTCCAGCAGACCAGAAAAATGGTAGGACTCATCAGGAAAAGACTGGTAGCAGCCAAGGACAGACAAAAGAAGTACGCCGACCAGACTAGAAAGGATAGGGAATATGAAGTAGGAGATTATGTGCTATTGAAGGTATCTCCATGGAAATGAGTGATGAGATTTGGAAAGAAAGGGAAGCTGAGTCCCAGATTCACAGGACCCTTTGAAATTTTGAGGAGAATAGGACCTCTAGCTTACGTGCTCGCCTTGCCTCCTAATTTGCAACAAGTACATAACGTGTTCCACGTCTCCATGTTAAGGAAGTACCATGCAGACGCACGACATGTAATAGAATATGAGCAGGTAGATTTACAACCAGACATGACCTACATCGAGCAGCCAGTAAGGATAATGGACCAGAAAGAACAAGTGCTGAGGAACAAAACTGTGAAGCTGGTTAGGATCTTATGGAGAAATCAAAATGTCGAAGAGTCAACTTGAGAACTGGAAAACGCAATGAGGAATAGATATCCCCGCTTATTTTCTAATTGATTCCGGGACGGAATCCTTGTTAGAGGGGAAGACTGTAATAACTCGAATTTTTGAGACCTTATAAAACATTTAATGAATAGTAACCCTGATGGACGGGAAAAATTTTTGAGCCCACACTATGTAGTGCATGAGAAAATGAGTTTCGGAGTTGATATTACGACTATACGTAACAAATGAGTTTATGTAAACGCTATTAGTTTTCGAAAAAAACAAACTTTGAAAAATGACCGTATTTACGACTCATCGAGGATTACGAGAATCACAATATAATTACGAGATTAAAACCCTACGAATTTATATTCAAGTAGGATAAATTAAAATATAAGGAATGAATACGAAAGAATTACTTCGCAAACCATTTACGAGTAAGTATTACGTAGAACGTTTAAGTAACCGAGCGAACGCGTAAACGATTTAATAAACGTAACGCACTAACTAAACCATGGTAAGGAAGTAAAAATCATACCAAGCACTTCCAAGCCTCCACCATCCTCAAGAACACATCTCAAGATTTTAATAAAGGTAAAAATATTTGGCCCAACTTTATTTAAGATTCATTTTTAAGATCCATTTAGTATGTGGTAGTAAACCTAGTGTAATGAGTGTTATTGATGAAATCTTGATGATTAAGTTAAGTAGATTTAAGATTGGTTGTTGTTACCTCAATAACATGATGTTATTGAGAGGAGCTTGTGTGTTGATGATGATATGATTATTATTGGTGGTTGTGTTAAGAGTTAGGGCGTAAACTAAACCCCGATCGTAAACGTAATTTCGTTAAAACCAACAAATCGTAACTTTAAGTTTCTGCAGAAAGTCCCGAAGTTGTAAACTGTAGTTTTTTGAAAAATAAACCTTGTTTAGGATATATAATGTTATAAGGATCATTTAGGTGCTTGAATCGCTTGATTCCAATTTACAGATCAAAAGTTATGACCGTTTTAGTAAAAGTGATTTACGCGACAAAAACTGCTACGAATCACGAATTTTGAAAATATAAAGGATCGACTTAAAAGTGTTCATAAATCATGAAATATTTACAGAGAGTAACATATTGAGTTTCCTAACTATAATAAAAATTTCAAATGAAAATAATGATTTCACAATTTTATAAAAATGTCGGAGCTGAGACCGCGCGAGTAGAAACCGTAAAAATCCATAAGCGGAGCCGATGACGATAATGAGAATGAACCTACGATACTTAGAAAAATGAAGTGACCATAATGTGAATATGACTTAAAGGAATAAATAAGGGTAATATAAGTTGAGAGGGAGCATAATAAGTAGAACATGAGTGCAAGTCGCCGTAAATTAGAACGGGACCTAACGAAATGAATTGTGTTATGGTTATTGATTTTCGAGCAGAACCTAGAGCATCCTCCACCTCGAGATACCCAGACAAGTTTACGAACCCAACTCCATTTTACTGTTGTGTTGTGAAAGGATTTTTTTACTATCATTGCATAAATACCATGTTTGCCATGATACGTAGTTGTTGAATTTTCACATAATATAGCGATGATGTACGATAAGTATATATCGTGAAATGTTTATTCCGCTTTAAGCGTGACATATTATATAAGACCGAGATTCGGTCGGGATTTAAGATAAAACACGGGAATCATTCCGGTGATATTATAGGACGATTATAAGTCCATAGTAGTACGTTTTAAAGGGACTCAACGTCCACTTACGAAACATTAAAATACCTCGAACTTTTATTAAAACGATTTCCCAACGATCATATTCCCTCAACTATATTTTATTGTTCGAATAATAAATATTATATACTTACTCCTTTATTATGGGAGTAGTATAATCCAACGTTTATTTATTTCAAACTCGATTAATCATTATAGATTATTAATTATGTAGACACAAACTAGTTGAGGAATATTATGTTAAATATTCTTTTAAAGAGTAAACTCATTCGAGGTTTAATTATCTATCGATTGTCATTTAATTATTTATTAAAGGGTTTATTATTGATTTAAAAATCATAGATCCTGATTTAAAACATATTTTCTGATTTCGGAATATCATTCAAATAATTTCATATTATCGGAGAACATTATCCCGACTTATTTAATATTTTGAATATAGTTTCAAGGAGAAACTTTTCCCCCTTATTTAATTATCTGTTGACAACGGTCAACTCACATCCTTAGTACTTACTCCGAAACTTTCGGAAGTACATATATATATATATATATATATATATATATATATATAGTAAAGCTATGCCTATCAACAAGCAAAACGCTTGGAGGAACTTCGATGTGGTTCGAGTTCTCGAGATATGATAGGACTTCCTAAAGGACAAGGGAGGGGTAGGATCCAAGTACTTCGTGTATTGGATAGACTATTGGTACCGTAGGAGACAGTACAATATGTACCTATGGACCTGCGAAGTGTGTGTATACCCGAAATGAGGACACATAGCCCGTATGCGGAAAGGGTGATAACCGAGATGTGAAGGTGTCGTCCCTCTACTAGTAGAAAAGGTTACTTTTATCGCTGAACACCTGATCATCGTATGCGGTGGCTCCAACGAATATCCTTATTCTTCCAATTGGAATTGTGATGCAATACCGTAACCCAAGCCTAAGTGCTGGGATTACTATTAAGGTATTCGCAGGTTATTAGAATCCCTTAAAGTATTGTTTTCATAAAAAGGTATGTATCACCAAGGAAAACTATTTTCGAATAAAACATAAATATCATATATGATGTTATTACACAGTCATTTTCATACTGTACATTATTATGCTGGGCATTATAGCTCACACTTTTTTTCTTAAATTGACACAACACAACAGTGAATCAAGATGCCTGCCATGAGAACCACAGCCAGGAAACGGGTAGGAAATGGCTAGCTATTCCGTAGATTGTTTGGTGTTGTACCACAGGTAGTCAGAATAAGTTGGATTAGTTTTCAGTTCTTTATAGTTCGGCTTATTTATAAGTATGACTTATGTAAGGTAATAAACAAGAAACGTATATTTGGCCGGCGGACTAGCCTTACCTAAAGGTCACTCCCCGGTAAGATTAATTACTTTTGGGTTGTAATAAATATCACTTGATGGTTTACAATTACTCTAGTTATGATGGTTCATTTCCAAGAAAATAACATGTAAGTGTGTGTGTGATAAGTGTGGGGTCGTGAAGTGTGAGTATTTATATATTGTAGTGTGAGTTGTGTGAGTTTAGATGGCGTGGCCTCCGAGACTCCTGACCCCGGGTTTTGGGGCGCCATACTGAAGTTGCTCGGTTTAAGAAGAAGATGTTGGAGTAGAAATATGAAGAGGACATTGTTGAAGCTTGCAAGAAAACTGCTGAATATGATAGAGTTATTGCCAAGGTCGGCGCTCCTGAAATTGCTCTCTACTGGATGGTCGTCGAGAAGCATATCAAATCCGACCCGAAAGCTGATTGGGGGAGCTTTTGCAAGAAGTTTATCAAGGAGAAGCAAGACATCAAGGTCGGACTTGGTAAGCCAGAGCCGTTTGATGTCCCTTATCCTAGCTTTCTCCCGACCAACTCTACTCCTGAAGCTTAATATATTTCAACTTTGCTCTCTGGTTTCCTAAACTGTTGTAAAACTTTAATTTTCTTCTTTGAAGTTTATGATATTATACTCTTTCCCAGATTATTGCGTAAGCTGAATTGTATTTTTATTGTTTCTTACATCTGTGTATTTATTTTTGCCTTAAAAATATTGTATGAATGTTACAACTAGCCCGGTTTCATGTATGGTCGGAGTTATGTTAGATTTTTATTTTAAAAAATATTTTAAGTATAAATATAGCTCCTAGTTGTTAGTCGCTAAACACGCGCTAAAATTTATGCAAGTATACGCGTTCGCAAGTAATATAGAATTATTTCTAGTTCGTTCCCACAGAGACTGGCTTTGGTTAACTAATTAATTTATGCGCTTATGTACCGATGATATGGTTATTATCCAATGCTAGGACGAATAATAAATTGAGATTGTTTTATAACTAATAATTAAACTAACAATTATAACTAAAAGAATAAGAATGGTTGAATTAATATATATGACAAACATGGGATTCTAACTTCATTAAATACTTCATTCAATAGCCTTTTCGTTCTTAACCTTAGCATGTAATGGTGATGACACTAATCAGATAACACGAAACTGATAAACGCCAACTTTCGTTGCACGGATACCATACTACCAGACATCCATAAAAGAGATAGAAGCTAAATAGACACCAATTATATTGAGACCCTATATGTCTATATAATTTGACAACATACCAGTTTAATGCACAAGTTATCCATCATGATTACATAGGGCAAGTAAGATGGTTAAAATTACCTGCGAATCATGCATAACAATAACACATGAACCTATGCTAGCATGGCAAGTTCTAAACCCTTAAATTGATCACTTTCGCTTCATTAAGAATTAACAAGCTATCTTATAAGTTCGCGATGCTCATAAGATGATTAAGCAGAACCAATACTAGGTTATCATACAATCACTACACACTAAGGCATTGAAACAATTAACTAAAGAAATCCATAAATAAATCTGCTAGAACCCCACGATAACGATTAGTCCATAATCGGACTCATCATCAATGTGGGTTCCGATGAAAACATGGTATAATAAACGTAGTCTTTATAAACGAATAATAAACAAAGCATAACAAAAGAGTATAGGTTCAAGAATAAGAAAAGTAGCATCCAACATTACAACTTAAACAAAGAATCACAAGTTAAAACTAGGTCTTCTTTGCCTTGGTTGAATTGTGCTAAAACGGTCTTCTTTTCTCCTTCTCCTTGCTCTCTGATGTGTCTCTGATGTAAAATGAACTTAATTATGTATATATAGCAGCCCCATGCAGAATAGAAGTCTTCTGGATCAAAAGCCCATTAGAATCAGGATTCTTTGAATTCAACCTGGCGCGGGCACGCGCTTGACCAGCGCGGGCGCGCTGCGTTTCTGGACTTTGGGCGCGGGCGCTTACTCCCTGGATCAACTTCTGATTTCTTCCTTTTCTTGCTGAATTGAGCCGGCTTTTTAAGAGATTTTATTCCAACACCACCTTAACACCAAATTAGCACCAAAATAATGCTAATTCACCTGATTACCTAGATAATGCCTGGAAATGCAAAAACACTAGAAAATACATTAAAATACCAACAACTCGAGTAAAATTATACCAATTCAAAGCTTTATGGAGCGTAATAAAGTGTCATAAATGCCACTCAACATACCCCCAAACTTGAATCGATGCTTGTCCTCAAGCATAAACTGACTCAAAGAACAAGAAATAAAAATGCATGAATGCAACTAAATGAATGCAACGATCCCCAATAGAATAACTAAACCAATCAACAAGCAACATCTCAACAAATGCAGTTACTCGCATAAAGATCAATCAAATCTCACAAATTAATCTACAAACCAGAGACGTGCGTGTGTGCAAATTCTTACAGACATACTATCGCAACTAGATCAATAATCATGACTCACTACTCATCAAAGCAATCACAAGGTTATAAATAAAATAAAAACTAGACTCAAAATAACTTTTTACACTTCAATTCTTATATCGGAGTTTTATATGGATTCATGCTTTTATTCTCAACAAAACAACAAAACTATGCTTATTTGATCGTGCAATGAGTGAGGTCCACAAAAGACTTATACAATAGTACCCATGTAGCGAGTTTTGGGTTAGCGGATCCCAGACTATTAAAAGCCTTAGCTCACTAGGAACAAAGTCCCCTAAGAACTTAATAACTCGAGTACTAAAGAGCCCACTCATGATCAATTATACATAACACATACTTTTTTTTTCTTTTTTTTTTCAACAATTTCTGAATGAGTGTGTTTCACTCCATCTCATCCAACCCTAGACTACTCATATAAAAATGAGTCAGCTACTAGCCATTTGACACCTAGCCAACACAACTAGAAATGAAATACAATTTTCTCCAATTTTTTTAAATATCCATGTCTTTTATTATTAAGAGAATATCCCAAATTCTAAATATAAACAAAAAACCTCGACAAACAACAAACCATGACCATGATCTAGTACTTTAGCAACATATAAGACTTAGTGAAATACAATTGTCTCTAGCATGCAAATCAACTCTATAAGACTTAACATCACTAAATACGACATCACTACACTAGCATCAATATCACACGTTAACCGGAAAAATTATCTAAGGGATCATGTTATTATGTAAATGCATGAAAATACATAAACAACTTATCATAAAAACTACCAAAAATAAATAAAAAAACTATTATATGCCACAATATGCAACTACATGAACTGAACTATCATGAATATGTAACTATATGCAAATCACACAAACATATTCCTTCAACTACTACCCCCAAACTTAAAATATTCTCTGTCATCAGTGAAGGTAATAGTAAGGAATCAGGCATACCTACTCCGAATCAGGATCATCTCCCTCAACAAGTGGAGTATCAGGTGTGTTTGGAGGTGGATACACGGCGTCCTCACCAAATATTGGCCACTGGATGTCAACACCGGTGGCTCTGAAAGCTGTCCCAAGTGCCTGGGTGAGATCACGTGCAAACCGACTATGGATGTCGTGCATGACATCCATCCTCCTCGCTAGACGCCTATACTGCGTCGTACTCAAACCAGCTCCTACCTCTGCTCATGCCTCCTCCTGCTACGAAAGGCCAGCCTCTTCTCCCAACTGAGCTTTCCATGCTACCTTCCTTGCCTGCTGCAACCCACCAGCAAAAGTCTAATCCGCTGGCCTACCACCTGGTAGATGATCATAAGAATAACCAAGCCCCTTAGGATCGGGCTTACCACCATACCACCCAGTCATATTCAACAGCGTAGAACTATCGATAGGAGCACTGGAAAGCTGTAGCTGCTCATGTGCGGGCCAATGAACACCAACTGCCACGCACAACTTCGTCACAATGGACGCATATGGTATAGAACCCGTAGTACCTCCTCCCAAGAACATCAAAATCCCCTGATATATAACCATCCCCAAATCAATATAATCTCCCTGAGGAATACCCTAAAGCAGATGAGCACGCTCCACCATAATCTCATACACATGTGATGATGACATGATGTTAGCAAAAATAAATGAGTTCCAAGCCCGTGCAAACCTTTTCATGCATGACGCAGGGAAGGTGGAGTAATCAGTGGTGCCCCTCTTGAACTTCCAGTGAGTCTCAGGCACACAAAGAGTAACAACGATCAAATCCAGAACAAAGTTCTCTAGAGTCTTATCATTCAAAGTGTCCTGACCGGGCTTCCTCGTAGGATGCTCAATCACCCTCCTAATAGCATCAACACTATACTCCACAGTCATCCCCCTAACCACCATGAAGCCATTCTTCTCCGCCTTCGCATTAGCATAGAACTCTCGCACAACACTCATGGGCACAGCAGCGGGAGCCTCGTAAAAAGGAACCCAGCCCATCTCCAGAATCATCTCCAACAACTTACCATCCTTCCCCGATGGTAGAAAACCTCGCTCCTTAGCAATAGGCTTTGAGAGAAGCCTCGTGTACTCCTCTCAGCCTCAGGAGTAGAAAACCTTTGTTAGGCAATGAATGGTGAATGTGTTTTACTGTTTTTAGGCTTTTCTTGAAAGTTAATGGTTGAACAAAGTAAATTAAATCTCGTAGAGAAAAGTGTTTATGCAGAATTTAAACTTGCAGAGAGTAAAGAACACAGATCTTCAAAACTCACTTAATTTTATATTAAAATTAAGACTGTTTTGCTACAAAATTTCTAAGCTCTTTGGTGTTAAAGAGCTCAGCTTCTTCTTGAGAGTGTTACAAGAAATCTGATCTAAATTATTACAACTGACTTAGGACCTGTGTTAACTTTATAACTCAGTTAACTGCTGGTTTACACAGTGGATAATAAAACATGCTATTAGCTTTTCTAAACTGTCACTTATCATTTCTATTTATAGAAAAGTAGATCTTCCATTTCTAGCTTAGCATATCTTTGGCATCCCGTGTTTACTTTAATCTTCCTCTCTCTGTTAATCTTTGCCATTGATCTTCCACACTCTTCAAGCTGCTTTTTGTAAACTTGTCAATCCAGCTGTTGGATCATTTGTTGATCGTTTATCTTGGGTACTGAACTGATCTGCAACCTTGTACTTTGAGACTATACATCGAGATCTTCAGTTTAGGTATATAGAACACTTGACATCTCGATAAGTATATAGACTTATCGAGATCTCTAGCATTCCATATTTAGATTGGCTTGTAGACATCTTCGGCTTGTCGAGATCTCTAGTCTTCACATTTACACTTTGACTTATCGATAAGTCTTAGTTCTCTAGTGACTTCTTGACTTGTCAATATCTCATAGTTCCTTAGTCAAATTCACCTTATCGATATCTCAGAGTTCTCTAGTGAATTTTGACTTATCGATATCTCTGAGTTTTCTAATCGAACTTGACTTATCGATAACTCAGAGTTCTCTACTGAATGTAGACTTGTCGATAACTCTGATTTCTCTAGTGAATGAATGTCTTGTTGATATCTTCCTGAGTTCTCTAGTAGCTATCTTGACTTCTCGATAAGCCATTCTGGAGTTCTTGAATGACTTCTCTATAACATTAAATCTGTGACTTATAGAGATCTTGACTTAGAGTATTTTTCTCCAAATAGATTTATTCAACTCCAAGCTTCTTCATAATTCTTCTGAGGCATGATCTTCTTGATCTTCTTCCAGATATAATCCTTAGGCTTGATACTGTTTCAGGAAAAAGACTCCAGTCTGCTCCTTTGCATTTTTACAGACTTTAAGTGTTACAAGTACAAAATACAAATTAAGATAACAATACAACTTACTTAGGATTGGCCCCAAGCTTCACTGATTACTAAAATAACAGTTCATTAATCTCCTCCTATCAGAGACACTAATGATACTGTTATCTTCTGTAATCTTTGACATCATCACTTATATATTACAATCTCCCCCAACTTGTTCATTATGGAATTATGCACAAGTTCTGATTGATGATATCAAAAATCTGGCTAAATGTAGAATTCAATCTCCCCATCTGGTCTTCTTTTGTGAGTTGCATTTAGATTTATTCTTCTCTCCCCCTATGAAAAATAGAATTTTATTATTTGGCTATTATTTGGCTATTTGGCAACATAACATCCATCAGCTGTTTTGGTATTTAGACATATTCTCCCCCTTTTTGACATTATCTCCAGGTAGAAAGATCCAGCTAGATGTATATTGTTCAAGTTGCTGTCATTGTCCATTTAAAGCACTGTCTGCATCTTCAAGCTTTAGTTAGATCTGTAGTGATGAGTTTATCAAGTAGAATAAGTGTTTAACTTAGATTTACAGAAGAAGTGTGTCAGTAACAAAAGTCCTAAACTCTCTGTTCTTTTGAATAAGTAGTCTCACTACTTTCTCACTGCACTAGTCTCATGACTTTTGAGAGTTAAAGTTTCCTCACAAGGATTACTAAATCCAGACACTCATCTACCTCTCCTTTTTCCAGGAAGGATCCTGCCTCTCTTACTTTCTGTTTTTCTCTCAATCTTTTCTCTCAATCTCACATGAAAGGCTTAATTGTTGTTTGACTTACAGAAATAAGAGGTGGCTGAGAAGAGTTTTCTGTGATCATATGATAAGGGGTAATCCATATAGGTCTAACCATACTCATTTCATCAGAAGAGTAAATACCAGTTTGAGATTGTAAGATGAATGAATCATCAGAACCACCTGTGACTAGGGTCACAGTTTGACTCACAAACTGCTCTATGGTTTTGACAGTGTGTTGTTCCTCACTTGTAGTGGGAACCTCTAATTGAATTAGAGGGGATTTGACTGGGTTACTATCATGTACACCAGTCTCAAACCCTTATGTGTCTTGCAACACACTGGCACATAAATGTGCTATACTTGCCCTTCTCATGACATTGTCATAGGCAATTGTACTTCTAGCTTTGACTGCTAAGGCAACTTTTGCTAGAGTTATGAGTAACCTCCAATTGAATTGGAGAGGATTTAGATAGCTCCCCCTCAGGAGTACTACCCTCAAACCTTTTTAGTCTGTGAAGACTGTTTTGCACATGAAGGTGCATTAGAGGTGTTCATGGGATATTCAGTAGAAACTGATGAAATTCCCATGTTAGTGATGGTTTTTGTTCTCAAACAAAATAATCCGAAGAACATGGTGACATTGCTGCCTTAATAGGTTTCTTTTTGAGAGTCACCTGAATGGTATTGTGTTTGAGTTTGTGTTTGTGTTGCTGTGCCTGGGTGAACTGCAGTTCGGTTTAGAAATGTTTTAGCACAAATACCTGTTGATTGATTATTTGACCTTCCCGTTGTTGTCTGAGTAGATTTTGTTGGACCTGTAATGCATTGAACATACTTGTCTTTGTTTGGAAGTTTATTTTGGCATATGCATTGAGATTTACAGTTGCAAACACTTTGACAGGAAAAATAATAATCAATGGAGTTGTAAACACAAGGCAATCATGACATGAACAACAAGCAACAAAACAAATTGATAGAGAAGAAGAAAATTTTTCATTGATAATAAACACAAAGTACATTAAGATTTAGATTACATCAAGTAAATCCTAATCCTAACTACTCTAGTTTTGGCTTCTTCTTCTCGGCCTCTATCCTCCTTGCCTGATGATGGTAAGCTCTGGATATGGAGTGTGCAAGAGAGATGATCCTCTCCCGCAACTCCAGAGCAGCAAGGCGTTGCTGCTCAGCCACCCTTGCACGTTTCTCCTGCTCCAGAGAGACCTCTCCCTAAAAAAAGGAAGCTGATCTGATTGTCCCATGAGAGTTCATCGAAGACCTCAAGTGGAACATTAAAGGGGCTGCAAACAACCCCCTTGATACGGAAACGAAGTTCGATAGGATCAAAGTAAACTTGGTCGTCAGCCAGATGATGAACAGGTAGATAAACTCCATTTAAAAGCCTGTAGAAGACTGGGGCATCCATTGGAGAGAGATGAACAAGAGGTGAGTTTTGAAATTAGGATGTTTGTTGAGAATGAGAGTAGTGATGAGGAGTGAAAGGTTTGAATTTATAAAGGGAGAATATAAAGAAACCAAGAGACTCTTGAAATACCCGGTTAATAAGTGTAATAATTACACGAGCATACTTTACGAGAAACTATACAGTTAAAAATGACTAGTTACTTCCCCATGCAAGTACTCAAGAATCTTAGTTCACTTTCTAGGATAACTATTTCCCATGCAAGTAAACAAGTACTCCCTACACAAAAGGTAACCCCTCATATCAGCAAAATATTTCACTAGCTAATTCATCAAAACAAATACTGATAAGGAATTATTTTGAATAAATTCAAAACACATAATTAGCACATAGTCAAATAAATTTAACTGTTATCAGCATTTGTAAAACATCACATATAATGCACTAGCCTACTTACATTGGACTAACATATTTTACATTAAAAAAATTGCACATAAGCACGTAAATGTGATAATAAGTTTGAGTAATTATAGACAAAGTGTGTCAAAAGTATTTTGCTGAACATAATTTATGAATTAAATTATTTCAGTTTTTCATACTTTTTGCTTCTTTTGATCTATTATTTATTAACTTCATATATTTAGAATATGAATTAATAGATATTCAGTTTGCTTAGAATTTTGAGAAATTCCAAGTAAAAAAAATATTCGAGAAGTCTGGATATTTATAGTAAAAGTAAATGACTTGTGGAGAACTCAAAATTAGACATTTGAAGTTAGTCTATCGAGAAGTCATTTTGAGAAATAAAGTACATATCGAGAAGTCATTTTAAATTACTCTTTTAGAGAACTCAAACTTGACTTATCGAGATATCAAATAAATACCCAGTTTATCCAAAAAGTGGACTGAATTAATTCCAACTTTTATTAGAATAAATTCAACATAAAATTAGAATAAATTTTCCAAAAGTATTTTACCAAAATAATTTATTAATTTAAATTATCTCAATTCTGAGTTATTGATAAGTCAAAAATTGTACTTGTAGAGAACTCTGTGAATAAACACTACTAGAAAACTCTACAAGGACTCATCGATTAGTCACTTTTAAGCCTATCGAGAAGTCTCTCGAGAAGTCAGTAAATTGACTTATCGAGGACTCACTCAAGAAGTCCTAAAATGACTTGTCGAGAAGTCAATTTATACTTATCGAGAACTCAGTTTTTTTGTATACTTTTGGGTTATTGTAATTCTGCCTTGTTTTAATTTTACATATTAAGAATGTAAATTAGCAACTGAGCAGTTTACTTAGAATTTGAAAAATTCCAAGTTAATTGAATTTGAAAAATAAATATGCAGAGATATCTGAAATATTTTAATTCATATTTTAGTTAATTTCCAATTTAATCAAATTGATTTTGATTTACTGGAGATTAATTTGCCGCCAAACATTAGTCGAGTTCTTGCCTTAGGATGAAAAGTTAATTATTCCAATTTTACCTACAAGTCTAGTGAAAGTTGCTTCATCCAAAGATTTAGTAAAAATGTCAGCTAATTGTTTTTCTGTTGATACAAACTTGAGCTCAATGATACCATTTGTAGCATGTTCTCTGATGAAATGATACCTTACATCAATGTGCTTTGTCCTAGAATGATTAACTGGATTAACTACTATAGATATAGCACTAGTATTGTCACACTTAATAGGAATTTTGTGTAACACTAGGCCATAATCCATTAGCCGATTTCTAATCCAAAGCACTTGAGCACAACAACTTCCTGCAGCTATGTATTCAGCTTCAGCTGTAGAAGTTGATACAGATTGTTGCTTCTTGCTATACCAGGATACAAGTCTTTGTCCAAGAAATTGATAGCTTCCATTGGTACTCTTTCTGTCAACCCTGCATCCAGCAAAATCTGTATCTGTGTAACCAACAGCTTTAAACAAGTTCCCTTAGGATACCATAATCCCAAGTTTGGAGTTCCCTTCAAGTATATGAAAATTCTTTACAGCCATCAAATGTGATTCTTTTGGATTGACTTGAAATCTTGCACATAGACATGTGGCAAACATGATGTCTAGTTTACTTGTTGTTAGGTAAAGCAATGATCCAATCATCCCTCTATAGCTTGAGATATCTACACTATTACCCTTTTTATCTTCATCCAACTTTGTTACAGTAGACATAGGTGTAGATGCTGGTGAACAATCAACCATTCCAAACTTTTTCAATAGATCCTTGACATATTTAGTTTGGCTAATGAAGATACCATCACTGCTTTGGCTGACTTGAAGTCCAATGAAGTAACTCAGTTTCCCCATCATACTCATTTCATATTCACTTTGCATAAGCTTGGAGAATCTTTGGCAAAGCTTCTAATTAGTAGAACCAAAAATGATATCATCCACATAAATCTGAACTAGGATCATATCTTCACCATATTTCTTGTAGAAGAGAGTCTTGTCTATGGTTCCTCTAGTAAAACCATGCTTTAGTAGGAAATCTAATAGTGTGTCATACCAAGCTCTAGGTGCCTATTTTAGTCCATATAGAGCCTTGAGTAACTTGTACATAAAGTTTAGAAATTTTGGATCTTCAAAGCCAGATGGCTGTTGCACATAAACTTCTTCTTCTAGCTCACCATTCAGAAAGGCACTTTTGACATCCATTTGATATACTTTGAAGTTTAAATATACAACTAATGCTAAGAAAATTCTTATGGCTTCAAGTCTTGCAACTGGAGCAAAAGTTTCATCATAATCAATTCCTTCTTCTTGTGAGTAGCCTTTTACAACTAACCTTGTTTTGTTTCTAGTAACTATACCATTTTCATCCATCTTGTTCCTGAACACCCATTTTGTTCCAATGATGCTTCTATTCTTTGGTGCAGGAACTAATATCCAGACTTTGCTTCTTTCAAACTAATTCAATTCTTCCTGCATGGCAGATATCCAGTCAGGATCCAGAAGAGTTTCATCAATTTTCTTAGGTTCTACTTGAGACTAGAAAACATGCATGTAGGCACTCATTAGAAGTTGCACTCCTGGTCCTCACACCTGTAGTAGGGTCACCAATAATTGTATCTCTAGTGTGACTCCTATCCCACTTCCTTGTATGAGTTTGTTGATTGGTGCCTTAATTATTTTCCTCATTATTGGTATGACTGCTGGATTTTTCTTCTCTTTCTCCCCCTGAGTTTGTGCTCTCAAATTCAGGTGTTTGAGATGAGTTTCCATTTTCATGATTTTCCTGTTGAGTAGTCTCTTCATTTATTGTCTGATGTGCATCAACTTCAACTTCTCCATCAGAGTCACTATCAATGTTGAGATTTTCAAATGCCAGGGCTTTAGCTACATTATCATCAAGGCATTTCAAGCCTGGACATTTGTCATCATCAAAGATCACATCTGTGCTTTCCATAATCTTCTTTTGATCAGTCACATAAACTTTATAGGCTGTTCTTTCCAGTGAATATCCCAGAAAAATTGCTTCAAAAACTTTTAAGTCAAATTTTCCCACATGTTCAGAGTTGTCTTTCAAAATATAACACTTGCTTCCAAACACATGAAGATGCTTTACAGTAGGCTTCCTCTTGGACATGATTGAGTAAGGTGTCTTGCCATGTGCCTTGTTAATGAGATATCTTTCTGAGTGTAACAAGCAGTGTTAACAGCCTCTTCCCAGAAACTTGTTGGCAACTTGGCATCTTGAAGCATTGTTCTGGCAGCTTCAACCAAAGTTCTGTTCTTCCTCTCAACTACTCCATTTTGTTGAGGTGTCCTGGCAGCTGAGAATTCTTGAACAATGCCTTTGCCTTTGCAAAATTCACTTAATTAATATTTCTGAATTTTGTTCCATTGTCACTTCTCAGTCTTTTCACATAATTGTAATCTTCAGCCTGCGTCTCTATCTTCTTGATTTGCTCAATTATGATGTGTGGATTTTCATCTTTATAGTACATGAACTCTACCCAAGTGTATCTTGAGAAATCATCCACCATCACAAGTGTATATCTGTTCCTTTAAATTGATAGGAGCTTCACTGGCCCAAATAAGTCCATGTGAATAAGTTGCAAGGGTGCACTTATAGAGTTTAAAGTTTTTGACTTATGACTAGATCTTTTCATCTTTCCTTTCTGACAAGCTTCACAAACTTAAATTTGAGCAAATTCCAGTTTGGGCATATCTCTCACTAATTCCTTTTTGATTAAGTTGATAATTGCCTTGAAATTCAAGTGAGACAACTTCTTATGCCATAACTTGCTTTGTTCTTCTGATGCCTTGATGTAGAAGCAACAAATACCTTCCTTATTTATTGAGTCCAGATCTACAACAAACAAGCTTCCTTTTCTTGCTCCTTTCAAAGCAACTTCACCAGTTTTCTTGCTGATAAAAGTGCATTCTTCTTTGTTGAATAAAACTTCAAATCCTTTATCTGCAAATTGGCTAACACTGAGAATATTCACTTCAAGACCAACCACTAGTGCTACATCATCAATGACAACATTTTTAGAAATAATCTTGCCATATCCCATTGTGAATCCTTTGCTGTTATTTCCAAAGGTCACCAATGGGCCAGCTTTCTCCTCAAACTGTGATAGCAGGGCCTTATCACCTGTCATATGTCTGGAGCATCCACTGTCAATGATCCATATGACTTTCTTCACTTTGCCCTGCACACAATGAGATTCAAGTATGTTTAGTGACCCAAGCAGTGTTGGGTACTTTCTTCTTGTTAACTGATTTAGCAGAAGTAGAGTGAGTTATTTCAGATAAAATAGAGTTCAATAATTGTTGTGCATTTTCCCTTTTTGATGTAGACTCAATTTTTGTTTCTTTAAGGTCTACTCTCAGTTTGTGGCAACTCTTCATCACTTTCAATTTGCAAGGGATGCATTCAAACTTATCACAGAATGAGCAGGAATCATTTAAATCTGCTTCATTGTATTTGCAAGCTCCTTCAGTTGGCTTACTAACAACCTTTTTACAAAGGTGAGTTAGATGATTTGCAGAGCCATATTTTTTATACTTCTTTCCAAGAGCATCTACAACATAGTCCAGATTATTGCTTTTGTTTATCCCTATTCTCTCATTTCTATTTTTCTTCTTCTTTCTTGCATCTTCAATCTTGGTTTCTTTGACAGGAGTCTTGGTGCTTTGATTGTTCATGAGATTTTCTTCAGCCTTGGAAGATTGACTTGAGTTGGCATTTTTTTTCATTATCCTCATCTGCAATTTCTTGTTTGATAATCAATTCTTCTTCAATTAAGTCTACTTCACAAGCCTTGAACATAGGTGTCCCAACCTTTTTCAGCATTGCTGGAACATTTTCATTCTCTGTTGCTTTTTCTTTGTCCCTTAAGTTCTTTTTTTTGTTGTTCAAAGCATCATAATCAAGACCAATAGCAATGTTTGCACATGGTTTGATTTTCTCATGGTACTGACCAACCAATTTAGATACATTATTGAAAGACTTCAACCTTACTTCATTTTTCTCCAGTTTTTCCCTTAGCACAGCCTCAATCTCATTTGCACACTTGAGCTTGTTATTCAAATAACCATTTTCTTGTTTCAAAGCTTCAAGCTCCTTTATCAACAATTTAGTTCCTTGTTTTTCATTCTCAAGCTTCTCATTTAACTTTGTTAATCTGCTAACTTCTTCATTAGCAGCAACCATGCTTGTGTGGATGTGAAATATTTTTGTGCTCATCTTCTCAACAGTTTACTTATATTGATTCATATTTAAATCAATGGTGGTAAGAGTTGGTACCTGTGATTTAGATGAGGATGATTCTCCTTGCTCCAAAGCCATGAGTGCATAGTTTCCAAGTTCTTCATCTTCATCAATTTTATAGTCATCCCAACTTTTACCTTCTGCAATATAAGCTTTGCTTTGTTGTTTCTTCAGAAGACCTTCATACTTTGCTTCAAGTTCAAGATAAGCTTTATCTTTTGTTACCTTCTTGGGTTTCCTGCATTCTGTTACAAAGTGACCCAGTTGATCACAATTAAAGCACCCTATCTTAGACCTATCAACAGATCCAGTTTTGTAGCCATTTTTGCTATCAGAATTGTACTTCCCTTTTTTCCTTCCAGCTGCTGTCTTTGTTGAAAGACTGTCCTTTATTCTTGAAATATCTTGGCTTCTTTACTCTAATATTAGAGAATTTCCTATCCAAATAAGCCATTAACTGATCTAGCTCATCCCGTTCTTCAAGAGTATAGAACTCATCTTTTTCCAATTCCAGAATGACTTGTTCCTGTGAATCATTTGTTCTTTGCTCTCTTGCTGAGGCAACTGGAGTTTGAGATCTTGCCATCATTGGATGTTTGACCTTCATTTACAATTAAAGCACTAGATCCATCCACAACATGTCCTTGACCAGATCTCAATGATTGTCTTTGAATCATCTCTAGTTCATATGTTTTGAGAATTCCATATAGAACTTCCAGTGTTATTCTGCTTAAGTCTCTCCCTTCTCTGATTGATGAGATTTTCTGTTCCAAATGATCATGGAGAGTAAGCAGGAACTTTAGATTCACTTCTTCAGCTTCATAGTATTTGTCATGAATTTTCAAGTCATTTATCAGCTTATTGAATCTTTCAAACACATCAGTAATGCTTTTCTTTGGCTTAGCCATGAACCCCTCATACTGTGAAATCAGTATTCTTCTTTGGTTTGACCTAACTTTTTCAGTTCCTTCACAGAGTATCTCAATCTTTTCCCATATTTGCTTGGCAGTGTCACAGTTGACAATGTTGTTGTACAAGTGACTCAATCAATATTAATTGCAGGCTACTATCCAGGGATACTTTCTCTTTTTCAGGATCAGTATACTCAGCAGGATCTTTTGGAGCATAAAGAGTTGGGATAATCCTGTCTCTATCTGTAGATTCCTCAGTTCTAACCGTAGGAATGAAAGGTCCATCCTTGAGGATCTGAATGTAGAAAGGATTGGCCATCTTGATGAACAACATCATTTTCTTTTTCCAAATAGTGTAGTTAGCTTTGTCAAAGGTAGGAATTTTGATGCTACTGATTTTCTGTGTATTCATTCTTCCAAGATCTTAAATCTGTTTACTTTCAGATTTTGCTCTGATACCACTTGTTAGGTAATGAATAATACACAGAAGGGGGGGGGGTGAATGTGTTTTACTGTTTTAGGCTTTTCTTGAAAGTTAATGGTTGAATAAAGTAAATTAAATCTTGTAGAGAAAAGTGTTCATGCAGAATTTAAACTTACAGAAAGTAAAGAACTCGGATCTTCAAAGCTCACTTAATTTTATATTAAAATTAAGACTGTTTTGCTACAAAAATTCTAAGCTCTTTGGTGTTAAAAGAGCTCGGCTTCTTCTTGAAAGTGTTACAAGAAATCTGATCTAAATTGTTACAACTGACTAAGGACATGTGTTAATTTTATAACTCAGTTAATTGCTGGTTTACACAGTGGATAATAAAATATGCTGTTAGCTTTTCTAAACTATCACTTGTCATTTCTATTTATAGAAAAACATATCTACCATTTCTGGCTTAGCATATCTTTGGCATCCCGTATTTACTTTAATCTTCCTCTGTCAGTTAATCTTTGCCATTGATCTTGCACACTCTTCAAGCTGCTTTTTGTAGACTTGTCAATTCAGCTGTTGGATTGTTTATCGATTGTTTATCTTGGATATTGAACTGATCTGCAACCTTGTACTTTGAGACTGTACATCGAGATCTCCAATTTAGGTATATAGAACACTTGACATCTCGATAAGTATATAGACTTATCGAGATCTCTAGCATTCCATATTTAGATTGGCTTGTAGAGGTCTTCGGCTTGTCGAGATCTCTAGTCTTCACATCTACACTTTGACTTATCGATAAGTCTTAGTTCTCTAGTGACTTCTTGACTTGTCAAAATCTCAGAGTTCCTTAGTCAAATTCACCTTGTCGATATCCCGGAGTTCTCTAGTGAATTTTGACTTATCGATATCTCTGAGTTCTCTAATGGAACTTGACTTATCGATAACTCAGAGTTCTCTACTGAATGTAGACTTGTCGATAACTCTGAGTTCTCTAGTGAAGGAATGACTTGTTGATATCTCCAATCTTCAGTTCTTCAATTTGGCTTGTCAATATCTTCCTGAGTTCTCTAGTAGCTATGCTGACTTCTCGATAAGCCATTCTAGAGGTTTCGAATGACTTCTCTATAACATTAAATCTATGACTTGTAGAGATCTTGACTTAGAGTATTTTTCTCCAAACAGATTTATTCAACTCCAAGCTTCTTCAAAATTCTTCTGAGGCATGATCTTCTTGATCTTCTTCCAGATAGAATCCTTAGGCTTGATACTGTTTCAGGAAAAAGACTTCAGTCTGCTCCTTTGTATTTTTACAGACTTTAAGTGTTAGAAGTACAAAATACAAATTAAGATAACAATACAACTTACTTAGGGTTGTCCCCAAGCTTCACTGATTACTAAAATAGCAGTTCATTAATCTCCTCCTATCAGAGACACTAATGATATTGTTATCTCCAGTAATCTTTAACATCATCACTTATATATTACAACCTTGGCCTTACACCACCCGCAGATGAAGAATTGGTGGTGTTGCTGCTCACTTGAGTTCTTTGTCTCTTAGGTGCCATTGGGATTGAATAAGAGTGAATAAAAGCTAAGTGTTTGCGAGATTTTTTTGTTTGAGAATTTGTGATGTGGTGGAGAAGTTTGTGAATAAGTGTATGTATTTATAGTTGGTGAGAAGAGAATTATATACGGAATAGAAGTGGTAATTGATTATGGGAATCGTGGGAATAATGGGTTAGATTTGGAGAGGGAAATTTGGGATGTGGAAGAGTAAAATTTAGTTTGAAATTGATTTTGTAGCAAAAATCCCGTTTTTTCCTCTTTAAAACTGCTATTTTTATTTTTCTGAGTCAGGACCCCGGCGCGGCTGCGCGCTAGACCAGCGCGGGCACGCTCACCTTCTGCCAAACCGGTGCGGCCGCGCGCTTGATCGGTGCGGCCACACTTACCTTCTGGAAAAACAGCGCGGCTGCGCGCTAGATCAGCACGGGCTCGCTTGGCTACTGAAGTTGGCCCTGAATTTTTTTCTTTTTCTGATTTTTTTGTGATTTTCTCCTTTCTTCTTGCTTCCTCTACCTACTAATGTACAACAAACTTGGGTTGCCTCCCAAGAAGCATTTGTTTTACGTCGTTAGCTTGACGTAGAAACTTGAGATCAAATGGGCAACAAAATGAGATTAACCACCTCGCGGTTTGTCGTGTCACCATAGTAATGCTTCAACCTCTAACCATTTACCTTGAATGTTTAGCCCAGATCATTCTCAAAAAAATTCACCGTTCCATGCGAAAACACAGTTTTGATTATGAAGGGCCCTGACCACCTTGACTTCAACTTTCCAGGAAAAAGACAGAGACGAAAGTTAAACAAAAGAACTTGTTATCCCATCACAAATGATTTGAGCACTAGATCCCTATCGTGTCACCTCTTGACTTTCTCCTTATACATTTTGTTGTTCTCATAAGCTTGAAGTTGGAACTCGTCGAGTTCATTCAATTGAAGCATGCACTTCTTTCCAGCTGCATCCAAGTCAAGATTCAATTTCTTCAAAGCCCAATACGCCTTATGCTCGAGCTCCAATGGAAAATGACACCCCTTACCATAAACCAACTGAAATGGAGACATTCTCAATGGAGTCTTGTATATTGTTCTATAAGCCCAAACAGCTTCATCAAGCTTCAAAGATCAATCTTTCCTCGATGGACACACAACTTTCTCTAAGATGCGCTTAATCTCTCTGTTAGATACCTCAGCTTGACCATTTGTCTGAGGATGATAAGCCGTAACAATGCGATGATTCACATTATACCTTTGCATCATAGCAGTGAACTTGCGATTGCAGAAATGCGACCCCTCATCACTGATTATGCCTCTTTGAGTTCCAAACCTTGTGAATATCTGCTTGTGAAGAAAATTAAGCACCACCTTCGCATCGTTCATTGGAAAAGGCTTAACTTCAACCCATTTTGACACATAATCAACCGCCAACAAGATATACTGATTGTTACTAGATGAGACAAATGACCCCATGAAGTCAATTCCCCAAATATCGAAGACTTCAACCTCGAGAAGCACATTAAGAGGCATCTCAAACCTCTTAGACATATTACCCACACGTTGACATTGATCACATTTCAAAATGAACTGATGAGCATCTTTAAACAAAGTTGGCCAAAAGAATCCTGCTTGAAGAATACGAGCTGTTATTTTTTCTCCACCATAGTTTCCTCCATAAGCTATTGAGTGGCAATCTCGCAAGATCCCCCCCCCCCCGTTTCGCAGTGGGGAATACATCTCCTGATGATTTGGTCAGCTCCTTGATGAAAAAGAAACGGCTTATCCCATATATACCACTTCACTTCATGCAAAAACTACTTCCTTTGAGCGTACGATAAGTTGGGAGGCATGATGTTACTCACAAAGTAGTTCACAATGTCTGCGAACCAAGGTACTTCCTCTTGCGCTCCAAACAACTGCTCATCGGGAAAAGACTCATTTATCAATGTCTTGTCCAGTAAAGTAGCATTAGGGTTCTCTAAACGTGAGTGATGATCAGCGACCTGATTTTCAGTCCCCTTTCTATCATTGATCTCTAATTCAAATTCTTGAAGCAAAAGAACCCATATAATCAATCTCGGCTTTGAGTCCTTTGAGACAAGATATCGAATTGCAGCGTGATCAGTAAAAACTGTCACTTTAGTCCCCAGTAGATAAGATTGAAATTTTTCAAAACCATAGACGATATCCAAGAATTCTTTCTCCGTAGTAGTATAATTCAGTTGAGCACCATTCAATGTCTTACTATCGTAGTAGACCACATGAAAATTGTTGTTCTTTCTCTGCCCAAGAACTGCCCCAACTGCATAGTCACTTACATCGCACATCATCTCAAAAGGTTCATTCCAGTCAGGTGCAGTTATGACAGGTGCCGAGATTAAACTCTTCTTCAATTTCTTAAAAGCGGCAAGGCACTCATCATCAAACTTGAAAGGGACATCTTTTTCTAGCAAACTGCACAATGGATTTAAAATCTTAGAAAAGTCCTTGATGAAACGCCTATAGAAACCCGCATGACCAAAAAAACTGCGAATTCCCTTAACTGAAATAGGTGGAGGAAGATTTTCAATGACCCCCACCTTCGCTTTGTCCACCTCAAGACCCTTACTAGAAACCTTGTGCCCAAGTATAATGCCTTGTCGCACCATAAAGTGACATTTCTCCCAATTGAGAACCAAGTTGGTCTCAACACACCTCTTGAGAACTTGTCGAAGATTTTGCAAGCATTCATCAAAAGAATCGCCAAATACAGAGAAGTTGTCCATGAACACCTCTACATTCTGGCCAATCATATAAGAAAAGATGGCCATCATATATCTCTGAAATATGGCTGGTGCACCACATAGACCAAATGAAACTCGTCTGAAGGCGAAAGTACCAAATGGACAAGTGAGTGTAGTCTTCTCCTAATCTTCTAGAGCGATACAAATCTGATTATAACCCGAATAACCATCCAGAAGATAGTAATACTCGTGACCAGCCAATCTGTCAAGCATATGGTTAATGAAAGGCAGAGGGAAGTGATCCTTCCTAGTGGCCTTGTTCAGCTTTCTGTAGTCCATACAAACTCTCCATCCCGTAACTGTTCGAGTAGGAATGAGCTCATTCTTCTCATTAGCAACAACTGTGATACCTCCCTTCTTCGGTACACACTGAACTAGACTCGCACAAGAACTGTCAGAAATGGGATAAATAATCCCTGCATCTAGCCACTTAAGAATTTCCTTCTTCACTACTTCCTTCATGATCGGATTAAGTCTTCTTTTCTGCTCAACCGTAGGCTTGCTACCTTCCTCTAGCAGAATTTTATGCATGCAATAAGAATGACTAATTCCCTTAATATCTGCTATAGTCCATCCAATTGCTGATTTAAACTCTCTTAGAATCCTCAAAAGCTTCTCCCCGTCGCTACCTGAAAGGTCAGATGCAATAATAACATGCAAAGTAGATGCATCACCTAAAAACGCATACCTCAAATGTTCAGGTAAAGGCTTAAGCTCAAGAGTAGGAGCTTCCTCAATAGATGGCTTGAGGCGTTTAGGAGCTTTGTTCAATTCCTCCATTCCAAGAGATTCAAAAGGCATATCAATCTTCCTCTTCCATGGAGAAGTATTTAGATATTGCAATTGCTCTTCACCTTCATCATCCTCACTATCTGAATTCCCCAATAAGGCCTTCTCTAAGGCATCATACCTTAGCAATTGATCAAGTTCTGAAGTAACCACAGAATCGACCAAATCCACTTTTAAGCACTCATCATTTTCCAATAGTGCATCATACTGATGCTAGCTCCCAAGTCACATAAGCATCTGTCAAAAGACACTTTTCCAATAGTGCATGGAATAGTGAAGCTTCCTGGATCTTTAAGCTTCGGAGGTAACTTCTGTTGCAGCACATCTAGCTTCACTTTTTGAGAAAGTATACCTTTCATAAACTTTGCGTAACTAGGCATCTGCTCAAGAGCCTCAGCGAAAGGTATGTTGATATGAAGTTTCTTGAACACCTCAAGAAACTTCTCAAATTGCTTATCCAGCCTTTTCTTCTACAGTCGCTTAGGAAAAGGCGATGGAGGATAGATTTGTTTCTTCCCGGTATTACCCTCAGGAGGAGTGTGCTCAATAGTAGTCTTCCTTGGTTCCACTTCTACTTCCTATTGCTCTATTTCTTATTCAGCCCTAGCTTCTTCATTTGAAACTTGAGTTTTTTCGGAATTCGCAACCTTTCCAGACCTCAAAGTGATTGTCTTCACCTGTTCCTTAGCTTCCCTCTTTCCTGGAACTTCAGTGTCACTAGGTAAGGTACCAGGTTAACAATTTATCAAGGCATTAGAAATTTGTCCAATTTGATTTTCCAAGGTCTTGATAGAAACAACTTGACTCTTGTACATAAGCTTCAACTCCTCTAATTCATATTTTTCATTAGCTTGTTGCAGCTGAAGTTGCTGCCTAGGTGCATATTACGGTTGTTGAAAACCAGGGGGGGTTGTACTGCTTGGCTGGGTACTGCTGATAAGGCTATTGAATTGTATTCTGAGCATTGCTCCAGCTGAAATTAGGATGATTGTGGTTGTTAGGATGATAAGTGGTTGGCACATGTTGCTGCGATCGCTGAAAATTGCTCACGAACTGAGCGAATTCACTAAAAATAGCACACTGATCAGTCTCATGGGCACCAGCACAAAGCTCACAGATACTAGTGATTTAATTAACTCCATAATTAGTCAAAGTGTCCAATTCATCGCCAAAGCCTTAAGTTGGGCAGCTATAGCAGTTGCTGCATCCAACTCCAGAATTCCTGCTACTTTTCCCCTAGTCAGTCTCTGAGAAGGATTCTGGTATTCATTAGCAGCCATCAGTTCAATCAATTCATAAGCTTCATTGTAGCTTTTAGCCCACAAGGCTCCTCCGGATGCTGCATCGAGCATGGGACTAGAAGTAGCACCCAATCCATTATAGAAATAGTTTATAATTATCTAATCAGGCATACCATGGTGTGGGTACTTCCTTAGCATCTCCTTATATCGATCCCAAGCCTCACGCAGAGATTCACCAGTTTGCTGAGCAAACTGAGTTAGAGCATTCCTGATTGCAGCAGTCTTCGCCATAGGGAAAAAATTAGTGAGAAACTTTTAGGCAAGATCCTCCCAAGTGGTGATAGACCCTGGTGGTAGAGAATGTAACCAACACTTTGCTCAATCCTCAGATAGAATGGGAAGAGTCACATCTTGATAGCATCTTCCGTCACACCATTGAACTTGAAAGTGTCGCAGATCTCAATGAAATCTCTGATGTGCATGTTGGGGTCTTCAGTAGGAGAACCCCCAAACTGAACTGAGTTATGTATCATCTGAATCGTGCTCGACTTGATCTCAAAAGCGTTAACTGAGATGGCTGGCCTGATGATGCTTGATTGAATATCATTGATCTTAGACTGAGAATAGTCCATCAAAGCCTTAGGAATTTTTGCTTGATCCCCCATCACTACTAAAACTGGTTCCTCTACTTTCTCTTCTTCTTCTATCTTCTTTTCGTCCTCAAAAACTTCTCTTCGAACCACTATAACTTCTTCCTCGGTTTTATCCAGAGTTCTCTTACGAGACCGTGAACGCGTATGCATACACACTCGCTAGAGTGCCTGAAATAAGACAAGGAGCATTAATTTAATAATGTCCGACTTTAATGTCCGAGTCAATGAACTTTAACGATCACTGATGACAAACACATAAACAAAAAATTAACACTGCAGTCCCCGACAGCGGCGCCAAAAACTTGTTAGTCGCTAAACACGCGCTAAAATTCAGGCAAGTATACGCGTTCGCAAGTATTATATAATTATTTCTAGTTCATTCCCACAGAGAGTGGCTTTGGTTAACTAATTAATTTATGCACTTATGCACCGATGATATGACTATTATCCAATGCTAGGACGAATAATAAATTGAGATCATTTTATAACTAAGAATTAAACTAACAATTATAACTAAGAGAATAAGAATGGTTGAATTAATATATATGACAAACATAAGATTCTAACTTCATTAAATACTTTATTCAATAGCCTTTTCGTTCTTAACCTTAGTATGTAATGGTGATGGCACTAATCAGATAACATGAAACTGATAAGCGCCAACTTTCATTGCACTAATACCATACTACCAGACATCCAAAAAAGAGATAGAAGCTGAATAGACACCAATTATATTGAGACCCTATATGTTTAAAGAATTCGACAATATAATGGTTTAATGCACAAGTTATCCATCACGATTACATAGGGCAAGTAAGATAGTTAAAATTACCTACGAATCATGCATAACAATAACACATGAACTTATGCTAGCATGGCAAGTTCTAAACCCTTAAATTCACTTTCTCTTCATTAAGAATTAACAAGCTATCTTATAAGTTCGCAACGCTCATAAGACGATTAAGCACAACCAATACTAGGTTATCATAAAAATCACCACACACTAAGGCATCATCAACGTGGGTTCCGATGAAAACATGGTATAATAAACGTATTATTTATAAACGAATAATAAACAAAGTATAACACAAGAGTATAGGTTCAAGAATAAGAAAACTAGCATCCAACGTTACAACTTAAACAAAGAATCACAAGTTAAAACTAGGTCTTCTTTGCCTTGGTTGAATTGTGCTAAAACGGTCTTCTTTTCTCCTTCTCCTTGCTCTCTGATGTGTCTATGATGTGTCTCTGATGTAAAACAAACTTAATTATGTATATATAGCAGCCTCATACAGAATAGAAGTCTTCTGGATCAAAAGCCCATTAGAATCAGGATTTTTTGAATTCGACCTGGCGCGGCCACGCGCTTGACCAGCGCAGGCGCGTTGTGTTTCTGGACTTTGGGCGCGGTCGCGCACTATCACAGCGCGGGCGTGCTGACTCCCTGGATCAACTTCTGATTTCTTCCTTTTCTTGCTGAATTGAGTCGGCTTTCTAAGAGCTTTTATTCCAATACCACCTTAACACCAAATTAGCACCAAAATAATGTTAATTCACCTGATTACCTAGATAATGCCTGAAAATGCAAAAACACTAGAAAACACATTAATATACCAACAACTTGTGTACAATTACACCAATTCAAAGCTTTACTGAGTGTAATAATGTGTCATAAATTCCACTCAACACTAGTGGGGGTTCATATATGGCCTCGGGTTAGGTATGGCCTCAGATGGTTGCTCCAAGGTTATGTCGTGGTTAATATAAAGTTGATCTGGGTCCTGTCTACGCGTGCTTGTAGAAGGTCTTCCAGATGGGATTTTATGTAACGACCGAGGAATTACGCTTGTATTATATTATAATAATAATAAATTATGTGTATTATTATGTGATTAAATGTGTTAAGTCGTTGAACCCTAACTGCTATGTGTTATGTGTTGGTTGTTTTGATCCAAACGTGTTTTGGATATTTATTGAGCGTTCTATCGTCAGTTATATATATTATATCAAAACCTGTACAGCTCAAAACTATGTTTTAAAAGCCCGTATTTCAAACAAAATCATTGGCCCTATTTTGCCAAAAATGCCCTATACCGTATCGCTATTCTGAACCCCTAGACGTTTTACAAATTGACCTTTTTCGCGAAAAATGACTTTTCCGGACCCCTTCGGGTATCAAAAACCCCACAAAAATCACATCTTTATTTTTATATGATCATGAAATTATCATATATCATTTTTCTTTGTATTTTTGTATTTTTCACAATTTTTGGGAATTTTTAGTATTTATTTTATATGTATTGGATATTTAAAAATTCATTATTAATACCCAAAAATTATAAAAATTGGGGCCAAATATTTTTATTAGGAGTGTAATTAGACCCTTAATTTTACTTAGGGGTATTATTTTCATAAATATAAATACCTGAATTACTATTAATTAAATCAGTTAATTATAATTAAAAATCAGAAAATAAAAAAAAAGAAAATCAGAAAAGGGAATTAGGGTTAGGGTTTGTGAAGAACAGAGCAGGAGGATCAAAGGCGATTTTGATCGTGATTCCGGAGTCCAAATCGAGCGTGTGAGTATTCGTTTTGAAGCTTATGATCTGTAGTTTTCAATTATGTGATTCTTTTTAACGTTTGATTGATCGAATTGAAAGTTGTTATTTTCGGGTTTTAATCGCGAATTCGGGTTTGATTTTCTGTGTGTTGTTTGATGTTTTGGTTGTTAGAGTCGTTTAGATCGTTGATTTTGGAATCGATTGACACCAGTTTCGTCAAATTTGGTTAACGTTTGGAGGAACTCGGTTTTCCGATGAAGTTCATCGGAGAACTTCGACTTGTGGTCGGAGATGGCGGAGGGGGGATTCTCTGATGGTGGTGACGCTGTGGGGCGACGGCTGAAACTCTAGGGAATCGAACGGAGTCAAAAAGGAGGAGAAACGATGATCAGGAGGCTCGTTTTTCGCCTCGCCGGAACCCGTCGCCGTCGCCGGATTCTGGGACGGTGACGGCTGTTCTTCGTGACCCGATAACCCGAGGTCGACCCGGTTTGCAACCCGGAAACGACCCGGGTTTGATCCCCTCAACCCTGAAACCATTTCCAGATTTTTGTTTCTGGATTTTCTATTATTTAATTTATATTTTATAAATCAGAAAATCATTTTATTAATTCTAATAATTAATTAAAAATTAGTTTTATATTCTGAAAAATAGTATTATTAATTTCTAAATTATTTTATTGATTTATAAATTCGAATTTAATTATTTAATTAATTATTTAATTATTTATCTAATTATTTATTAGTTATCTAATTAATTAATAATTAGGTAATTAATTAATAATTAGGTAATTAATTAATAAATAAGGATTAAAAAATAATTAAATAATATGATTAATAATTCGATAATTAGTTATTATTACGAGTAATGATTCGATAATGAGAATTATTATTCGAGCGATAGTTATTCGAATAATATGGTAGTGATTATTTGTATCGTATAATTAAATACCGATAATTAAGTGATTAACGAATCGTATAAGTTTCAGTAATAATGTAATAGTTCGATAATTATGTGAGGATTGCGAGTAGCTCGTATTTATACGAGTAATTAATCGTTGAGTTAGATTATAATTCGAGCACATAGTAGATATTCGATAAATAGCATATCTGTTAATAGAATCGATTGATTATTTGTAAATAATCGATCTAATCGAATAAATATCGATAAGTTATAAATATTATAATAAATTGTGATTAATCCTGATAATTAGAGATTTATTATTTTAGATTATTAAATAAGCAATTATTAATTATTTATCAGTTATTTATTTATTCAATATTTAAAAAGTGATTAATTATTTCGATAATTAATCACATAATTTTCAATAAATCGTAACTTCTTCATTTTAACTCCAAAAATTATAAAAAAATTATTTTTGACTTTGATTTTTCTTAAATAATTATTTAAAAATTATTTTAGGATTTAAAAGGTTGTAATAATTATCTATATTGAATAATAAATTGAATTATCAGTGTTTAATTCATAACAATTCAACCGTTAGTCCGATTTAAGTGAAACGAAGACCTCTAGACTCAGAAAAATGAGACGAATCCAATAAAAATAGTTGTAAGTTATAATTTATTCTGAAAAAGAGTGGTTTGGTGATAACTGATAGTTCGTAGGTCCTAGTAGGGATATAATTGAGCCGAATAAATCCCGAAAAATTATAATAAAATCAGATAATACTAGTAATGCAGGTATAAGCCTAGAATTGATTCTAAAAATAATTATAAATCTAGAAATTAATTGTGTGCTTTACGTGTTACGTGTTATATGTGATTATGTGCATAAATGTGTTGTGTAAATATATGTATATATATGCGAGTCAGATAGAAACGCATGGGTAGACTGATAAGGTTGCGTGATATCAATTAAAGATACACGTATGTAGTAAATTATCTAAACACCTATCTTTCCATGATTTGTTCAGTGTTAGCAAGGCAGAGCAAGCTAGGGTCAGAAGGCAGTAAGTTAAACCAGGTTAAGTACGCGCAAGGCAAGTTTTTCCCCTATTCTAAATTCAGAATAGTGATTTATATTTCCTTTCTATCGTATCAATTCTCTTTGATAATTATTGTTCATATACACTGTTACCCATTTATTATCACTTGTTCCATTTCATTTCAATTCTTGATTTACCCAATTTATTGAATTCCCTGTTCATATTTCAATTCCTTTACCCTTGTTACATATATTCCGGTATATCCTGGTGTTGGGATATATCAATAGCATACCGATTGTTCCGGATGCTCAGCCTTGGACTGGATGGTTACTATAAAGGTTGGGTTTTTCCCAGACCATTAATTAATAGGCCATAGTTGCCTGAGTACTCCTTATGTTGGTTGGGTCTATGCAGTTGGGTATAGATCCGTACTATATTCTGACTGATCAGCAGATTATAGTGTATATGTTGGTTCTTGTTTCCAGTCTTATTCATTTGGCACTCGCCATCATTGGCAAATTATTATCATATACAGATACAGATGGTTGTTCAAACCAGCAGCTTATTGGTTCATTTATTTCTCTCTCTTTATAATATATATATATATTGTTGCAGGCTTGTTGAGCAATTTTGGCTCATTTCTTTTATTGTCACTCCTATTGTTTTACAGTTAAGGTAGAGAATGAAACCCATCAGGACCCGCATAGTCAAGAAGCGAGTCAAGCAGCGGGACCCTCTTATACCAAGAGTGTTCCTTCCTATTCCCGAAGAGAGCTTTGAATTGCCAGATCAGGTGTAGCAGGATAAGTAGTAATGTTGGGTTGAATAAGAGTTTTGTGTAGTTTGAATAAAGGATTGCGTAGTGAAACTGTAGATAGAATAAAGTTTTGTAATAAAGAGAGTTCTTGAGACAGGTTTTATTTAGTTGGGTTTGTAATAAAGTGTAGTGCATGATTCTTGTTTCCAAACTCAACCCTTAAAAGATCCTGAGTAGTGATAGTTCGGGGTAATTATTATATTAATATTCCGCTTGTGCAGGTATAGTTGGTAATTGTTGTTAATAATGCCCCAAATCTATACCCCGGATTTGGAGGGTGTTATAGTTGGCATCAGAGCTTAGGATTGACCTTGGAAAACAAGAATGTTAGGGTTAAGATAAGATAGGAAAATAAGATAGGATGAGAGTAAGAGTGTTAGGATTGTTTGTCTATGTGATTAAAAGTTATGAGTTATAGGATTGTGATTTGATTGTTTTTGTGTTATTATTTTTATGTATATTAGATGGCTTCTTTATCATCATCTACGGAGAGGACCGAGACAGATCCAGTGGATGCACCGGTAGTAGCCCCAGTGTCAGAGCAGATCTTACCTCCATTGCCACCTGAGCCAGCACCAGAGATACCACTTCCCCCGGAGGTACCAGGTTTTGCAGATTATTTTCCATACGTTGAGCTAGAGATACCAGATATTCCACCATTAGAGTTTCCGATGTTTGATATTCCTGATATGGTTGATCTTCCGCAGTGGGAGGATTTAGAGCCTCAGATTCCTATGCCACCAGTCGAGATTCCAGAGATGCCACCGATGGAGCCAGAAGCAGAGCCGCCTGTGTATGCGCCTATGGAGCAGCCTGTCTTATTTCCTGCCCCATTAGCCATTTATGCACCTGTTCCAGGAGTGTATCAGTTTCCTCAGCCAGAGTTTATGGATGAGATCGTGGTAGATGGACCATTACCTTCTCGAGGTTCCAGCACTGATCTTCATGAGCATCATATCGTGACTTACCAGCATTTTCAGGCAGAGTGGGAGGAGAGGATTAGATGGCAGAACCAGTGTAGAGAGATCCTTGGATTGTATGAGACACAGACGGATGGTCCTGTCAGAGCATTACGACCGGATTATATACTGAGGGAGAGACTACATCATATTCACCGGGTTAGTTTGCAGCAGCTTACTGATTTGAGACAGCAGGATCTTAGTGCGGAGACAGCATATCGCAGAGCATTGGGACTTACCGAGGCAGTGCTAGAGGCAGTGCAGGAGGAGTTGAGCCACGTACCACCAGGATTTTGAGACCAGCAGATCGATGAGTGTTGTATTATGTATATTTTGTAGATAGAGGCAGCATAGTATTGTCTGACTAGTTTGTATGAGTGTAGCTACTGACTCTGACTGATAGTAGTAGCAGTACGACTGTTATATCATAGGGTTTTGTATCAAGCACTGACACCTGTAGCTGGTGTTCTACCTATATATATATATATGAGATAATCTTTTGCACGTTTTCTTTATTTTATTTCCAGTCATTTAAGCATTTACATTTATTTCAGTACCATTGCATATTTACAAATATAGTTTTATTCACGACCATGTTGAGAAAAAAAAAAAAAAAATTTTAAACATATCATACTGTTTTATCTATTCAGTTATTTAATAAGTTATTTTATTTCTCGAATCGACTGTTTTAATATATGTTTAATATACTGTTATTAAATAAGATCCATTATTTATTTACCAGAAAAATGGCACCTAAGAGAAAAGCGCAGCCCGACTCATCGAATGGAAATACCGAGGGCCAAAACAATAATAAACAGATGGATCAGATGTTTAATCTCATGCAACAGCAGATGTTGATGATGCAACAACAAATGCAGCAGCAGCAACAGCAGTTCCAGCAACAGATGTTACAGCAAGCCGCTCATCCAGGACATCAAATACCACCAGCAGCACCTATGACTACTTTCAAGCAATTTCAGTCGGTGAAGCCACCGGAATTTATGGGTTCCACAGATCCTACAAAAGCGAGAGCTTGGCTGAAAGAGATGGAAAAGGCTTTTTCGTTGGTAAAGGTTGAGGAAGAGCAGAAGACAGATTTCGCTAGCTATTTCCTAAAAGGTGAAGCTAATTACTGGTGGGAATCGAAGAAAGCTTTGGAAGAAGGTGTGGTGACTTGGAACAGATTCACTGATCTTTTCTTGGAGAAATATTTTCCTCGTTTTATGAAGAACCAGATGGAGATCAAGTTCCTGGAGCTGAAACAAGACAACTTATCGGTTGCGGATTATGAAACCAAGTTTACTGAATTGGCAAGGTTTGTTCCAGAGCAGGTGGATACGGACGAGAAGCGGGCCAAGAGATTTCAGCAAGGACTAAAACCATGGATTCGTAGCAGGGTAGCTGTGTTTGAATTGACAACTTATACGGCTGTTGTTCAGAAGGCTATGATTATTGAAGGAGAAAGCGAAGCAGCTCAGAAAGAGAAAGGACCAGGGAATTTTCAGAATCGTTTCAACAAAAGGCCGGGATTTCAAGCTCGAGGAAAAGTAAACTTTAGGAGACCAGAACAAAACAACCAGAGGATGGGTAATCGACTACCTGCCCCAACTCAGCAAAGGCTTATTCGACCGCCTATACCTGATTGCAGAACGTGTGGTAGAAAGCATACAGGAGTTTGCAACAAGCTAAATGTTACGTGTTTCAAGTGCAAGCAAAGGGGACACTATTCTGGAGAATGTCCAATGGGAAAAGCAGAAGTTACTTGTTTCCAATATGGGAGAAAAGGACATATCGCCAAAGACTGCAGAGGAATTGCAATGGCTGCCAGTATTCCAAGAATTTTAGCATTACCTCCACCTCCACTACCACAGCAAAATCAGCCCAGAGCAAGGACTTTCAACATGTCAATGAAGGAAGCGGTACAGAGTCCGAATGTGGTTGCAGGTACACTTCCTGTAAATTCCGTAAATGCTTTAGTATTGATTGATTCAGGAGCTACTAGATCTTTTATTTCTGAAGCCTTTATCTCTAAGATAGATTGTGAGATTCAGTGGTTGGATGAAGTGTTAGTCATAAAATTAGCAAATAATGATCAGGTTGCAGTAGATCGAGTATGTCCGAGCTGTGATATTGAGATAGGGAGATGTCATTTTTCAGTTGATTTGATACCTTTTAGGTTAGGGGAGTTTGATATTATTTTAGGAATGGATTGGCTGTCTAGTAATAATGCTCAAATTGACTGTGCGAATAAGAGAGTGAAATTGCAAACTGAAGAAAATGAAACGGTAATATTTAAAGGTGAGAAGCAAAAGCAGAAATTCCTATCAATAATGCAGACGAGAAGATTGCTACGTCAAGGATGTCAAGCTTATTTAGCCTATGTACGGGATGTTGATAAGGGAAATTTGAAGATTGAAGATATTCCTGTAGTTTGTGAATTTCTTGATGTTTTTCCGGACGAATTACCAGGACTTCCACCAGATCGAGAAATCGAATTCACTATTGACTTGACGCCAGGGACTGAACCAATTTCGAAAGCTCCATATCGAATGGCACCTGTTGAAATGAGGGAATTAGCAAAGCAGTTGCAAGAACTTCTTGACAAAGGAATTATAAGGCCAAGTGTATCCCCGTGGGGTGCGCCAGTATTGTTCGTGAAAAAGAAGGATGGTAGTATGCGACTGTGTATTGATTATCGTGAGCTGAACAAGTTAACTATCAAGAATAAATATCCTTTACCTCACATTGATGATTTATTTGATCAACTAAAAGGAGCGGCATGGTTTTCGAAAATCAACTTACGATCAGGCTATCATCAGTTAAAGATCAAGGCCGAAGATATTCCAAAGACAGCGTTTAGAACAAGGTACGGACACTATGAATTTCTTGTAATGGCTTTTGGATTGACGAATGCACCTGCAGCGTTTATGGATTTGATGAATCAAATATTCAAGAAGTATTTGGATAAGTTTATCATTATATTTATTGATGACATCTTGATCTATTCAAAAACGGAAGAAGAGCATGCAGCGCATTTAAGAACGATATTGGAAATATTACGGAAGGAGCACCTTTATGCAAAATTTTCCAAATGCGAATTTTGGTTGAAAGAAGTGCAGTTTTTAGGGCACATCATCAGCAGATAAGGCATTCAAGTTGATCCAGCAAAGATTGAAGCCGTGTTGAATTGGGAAAGACCAAAGACGCCGACAGAGGTTCGAAGTTTCTTAGGTTTGGCAGGATATTATCAAAGATTTGTCAAAGATTTTGCGAAGATAGCTACACCGCTGACCAAGTTAACTCGACAAAGTGAAAAGTTCGAATGGAATAGTAAGTGTGAAGAAAGTTTTCAAGAGTTGAAGAATCGGTTGGTGACGGCACCAGTATTAGTATTGCCAGACGAGCAAGGAAATTTTGTTATCTACAGTGACGCTTCATATCGTGGTTTAGGATGTGTGTTGATGCAACATGGTAACGTCATTGCATATGCGTCGAGACAACTTAAACCTCATGAACAGAAATATCCTACGCATGATCTGGAATTAGCAGCAATTGTTTTTGCATTAAAGCTTTGGAGACATTATCTGTACGGTGAAAAATGTGAAATCTACACGGATCATAAAAGTCTGAAGTATATCTTCACGCAAAAGGAACTAAACATGCGACAACGTCAATGGCTGGAATTGATTAAAGATTACGATGTTACAATCAGTTATCATCCAGGAAAAGCAAATGTTGTAGCAGATGCGCTAAGCAGAAAAGAAAGATTGAATCGGTTGACTTCATGCGAAGAATTGGCCAGGGAATTCGACAAATTGGAAATCGAAATTCGTACTCCTAATGAATCTGCAGAAACTATCTACGCTATGACTTTCCAACCAGAATTGCTGGAAAAGATTCGTCGTTGTCAAGAAGAAGTGATGAGTCAAGACGACAACTTAACAGGAGAAGAGATTACAACTCAGAAAGATAATGAAGGAATTTTACGTTTTGCGTCAAGAATCTGGATCCCTAACGTGGCAGAATTAAAAGAAGAAATTATGCGAGATGCGCACAATTCGAAGTATTCCATTCATCCAGGAAGCACGAAAATGTATCGCGATTTGAAGGAAAACTTTTGGTGGCCGAATATGAAAAAGGAGATAGCAGAATGGGTGAGTAAATGCTACACATGCCAGCGAGTTAAAGCAGAACACCAACATCCGAGTGGGTTATTGCAACCATTAGACATTCCAGAATGGAAATGGGAACATTTAGCGATGGATTTTGTGGTAGGACTACCGAAGACTAGGGCAAATCATGATGCGATATGGGTAATCATTGACAGACTTACGAAGTCGGCACATTTTCTACCAATTAATGAAAGATTTTCGCTCGACAAATTAGTGCACATGTATCTCAAAGAAATTGTGATGCGTCATGGAGTACCAGTATCAATTGTATCGGATCGAGATCCTCGTTTCAATTCAAGATTTTGGAGGCAATTTCAAGAATGTCTAGGAACGAAGTTGAATATGAGTACAGCTTATCATCCGCAAACTGACGGCCAAAGTGAAAGGACAATTCAAACGATTGAAGACATGCTACGAGTTTGTGCGATCGATTTTGAAGGCAGTTGGGATGAACATTTACCCCTAGTGGAATTTTCTTATAATAATAGCTATCACGCCAGTATTGGAATGCCACCGTATAAAGCATTATATGGGAGGAAATGCAGATCACCCGTGCACTGGGATGAAGTTGGAGAACGCAAGATTTTGGGTCCAGAATTAATTCAGCAGACAAAAGAAAAGATTAATCTTATTCGAAAACGAATCGAGGCAGCACAAAACAGACAAAGCAGATATGCAAACCAAGCCAGGAAGGATATGGATTATCAGGAAGGAGAACACGTATTGCTCAAAATATCGCCATGGAAAGGATTGACCAGATTTGGTAATAAAGGGAAATTGAAGCCACGATACGTTGGACCATTTGAGATTTTGAAGAAAATTGGGAAGGTTGCGTACGAGTTAGCTCTACCACCCCATATGCAGCACATTCACAACGTATTTCATGTATCTATGCTTAAGAGGTATAATCCTGATACAAGGCATGTAATAGAGTATGAACCAGTAGAACTTCAGGCAGATTTGTCATATGTAGAACAGCCAATAAAAATTCTAGATAGGCAAGAGAGGGTATTAAGAAATAAGTCTGTGTCATTAGTGAGAGTTTTATGGAGAAACCCAGTGGTTGAAGAATCAACCTGGGAGCTTGAAAGTGAAATGCTAGAAAAGTATCCTCAGTTATTTGCATAATTAGATTCTGAGGACAGAATCTTGTTAAGGGGGGGAGAATGTAACGACCGAGGAATTACGCTTGTATTATATTATAATAATAATAAATTATGTGTATTATTATGTGATTAAATGTGTTAAGTCGTTGAACCCTAACTGCTATGTGTTATGTGTTGGTTGTTTTGATCCAAACGTGTTTTGGATATTTATTGAGCGTTCTATCGTCAGTTATATATATTATATCAAAACCTGTACAGCTCAAAACTATGTTTTAAAAGCCCGTATTTCAAACAAAATCATTGGCCCTATTTTGCCAAAAATGCCCTATACCGTATCGCTATTCTGAACCCCTAGACGTTTTACAAATTGACCTTTTTCGCGAAAAACGACTTTTCCGGACCCCTTCGGGTATCAAAAACCCCACAAAAATCACATCTTTATTTTTATATGATCATGAAATTATCATATATCATTTTTCTTTGTATTTTTGTATTTTTCACAATTTTTGGGAATTTTTAGTATTTATTTTGTATTTATTGGATATTTAAAAATTCATTATTAATACCCAAAAATTATAAAAATTGGGACCAAATATTTTTATTAGGAGTGTAATTAGACCCTTAATTTTACTTAGGGGTATTATTTTCATAAATATAAATACCTGAATTACTATTAATTAAATCAATTAATTATAATTAAAAATCAGAAAATAAAAAAAAAGAAAATCAGAAAAGGGAATTAGGGTTAGGGTTTGTGAAGAACAGAGCAGGAGGATCAAAGGCGATTTTGATCGTGATTCCGGAGTCCAAATCGAGCGTGTGAGTATTCGTTTTGAAGCTTATGATCTGTAGTTTTCAATTATGTGATTCTTTTTAACGTTTGATTGATCGAATTGAAAGTTGTTATTTTCGGGTTTTAATCGCGAATTCGGGTTTGATTTTCTGTGTGTTGTTTGATGTTTTGGTTGTTAGAGTCGTTTAGATCGTTGATTTTGGAATCGATTGACACTAGTTTCGTCAAATTTGGTTAACGTTTGGAGGAACTCGGTTTTCCGATGAAGTTCATCGGAGAACTTCGACTTGTGGTCGGAGATGGCGGAGGGGGGATTCTCTGATGGTGGTGACGCTGTGGGGCGACGGCTGAAACTCTAGGGAATCGAACGGAGTCAAAAAGGAGGAGAAACGATGATCAGGAGGCTCGTTTTTCGCCTCGCCGGAACCCGTCGCCGTCGCCGGATTCTGGGACGGTGACGGCTGTTCTTCGTGACCCAATAACCCGAGGTCGACCCGGTTTGCAACCCGGAAACGACCCGGGTTTGATCCCCTCAACCCTGAAACCATTTCCAGATTTTTGTTTCTGGATTTTCTATTATTTAATTTATATTTTATAAATCAGAAAATCATTTTATTAATTCTAATAATTAATTAAAAATTAGTTTTATATTCTGAAAAATAGTATTATTAATTTCTAAATTATTTTATTGATTTATAAATTCGAATTTAATTATTTAATTAATTATTTAATTATTTATCTAATTATTTATTAGTTATCTAATTAATTAATAATTAGGTAATTAATTAATAATTAGGTAATTAATTAATAAATAAGGATTAAAAAATAATTAAATAATATGATTAATAATTCGATAATTAGTTATTATTACGAGTAATGATTCGATAATGAGAATTATTATTCGAGCGATAGTTATTCGAATAATATGGTAGTGATTATTTGTATCGTATAATTAAATACCGATAATTAAGTGATTAACGAATCGTATAAGTTTCAGTAATAATGTAATAGTTCGATAATTATGTGAGGATTGCGAGTAGCTCGTATTTATACGAGTAATTAATCGTTGAGTTAGATTATAATTCGAGCACATAGTAGATATTCGATAAATAGCATATCTGTTAATAGAATCGATTGATTATTTGTAAATAATCGATCTAATCGAATAAATATCGATAAGTTATAAATATTATAATAAATTGTGATTAATCCTGATAATTAGAGATTTATTATTTTAGATTATTAAATAAGCAATTATTAATTATTTATCAGTTATTTATTTATTCAATATTTAAAAAGTGATTAATTATTTCGATAATTAATCACATAATTTTCAATAAATCGTAACTTCTTCATTTTAACTCCAAAAATTATAAAAAAATTATTTTTGACTTTGATTTTTCTTAAATAATTATTTAAAAATTATTTTAGGATTTAAAAGGTTGTAATAATTATCTATATTGAATAATAAATTGAATTATCAGTGTTTAATTCATAACAATTCAACCGTTAGTCCGATTTAAGTGAAACGAAGACCTCTAGACTCAGAAAAATGAGACGAATCCAATAAAAATAGTTGTAAGTTATAATTTATTCTGAAAAAGAGTGGTTTGGTGATAACTGATAGTTCGTAGGTCCTAGTAGGGATATAATTGAGCCGAATAAATCCCGAAAAATTATAATAAAATCAGATAAGACTAGTAATGCAGGTATAAGCCTAGAATTGATTCTAAAAATAATTATAAATCTAGAAATTAATTGTGTGCTTTACGTGTTACGTGTTACGTGTTATATGTGATTATGTGCATAAATGTGTTGTGTAAATATATGTATATATATGCGAGTTAGATAGAAACACATGGGTAGACTGATAAGGTTGCGTGATATCAATTAAAGATACACGTATGTAGTAAATTATCTAAACACCTATCTTTCCATGATTTGTTCAGTGTTAGCAAGGCAGAACAAGCTAGGGTCAGAAGGCAGTAAGTTAAACCAGGTTAAGTACGCGCAAGGCAAGTTTTTCCCCTATTCTAAATTCAGAATAGTGATTTATATTTCCTTTCTATCGTATCAATTCTCTTTGATAATTATTGTTCATATACACTGTTACCCATTTAATATCACTTGTTCCATTTCATTTCAATTCTTGATTTACCCAATTTATTGAATTCCCTGTTCATATTTCAATTCCTTTACCCTTGTTACATATATTCCGGTATATCCTGGTGTTGGGATATATCAATAGCATACCGATTATTCCGGATGCGCAGCCTTGGACTGGATGGTTACTATAAAGGTTGGGTTTTTCCCAGACCATTAATTAATAGGCCATAGTTGTCTGAGTACTCCTTATGTTGGTTGGGTCTATGCAGTTGGGTATAGATCCGTACTATATTCTGACTGATCAGCAGATTATAGTGCATATGTTGGTTCTTGTTTCCAGTCTTGTTCATTTGGCACTCGCCATCATTGGCAAATTATTATCATATACAGATACAGATGGTTGTTCAAACCAGCAGCTTATTGGTTCATTTATTTCTCTCTCTTTATAATATATATATATATATATATATTGTTGCAGGCTTGTTGAGCAATTTTGGCTCATTTCTTTTATTGTCACTCCTATTGTTTTACAGTTAAGGTAGAGAATGAAACCCATCAGGACCCGCATAGTCAAGAAGCGAGTCAAGCAGCGGGACCCTCTTATACCAAGAGTGTTCCTTCCTATTCCCGAAGAGAGCTTTGAATTGCCAGATCAGGTGTAGCAGGATAAGTAGTAATGTTGGGTTGAATAAGAGTTTTGTGTAGTTTGAATAAAGGATTGCGTAGTGAAACTGTAGATAGAATAAAGTTTTGTAATAAAGAGAGTTCTTGAGACAGGTTTTATTTAGTTGGGTTTGTAATAAAGTGTAGTGCATGATTCTTGTTTCCAAACTCAACCCTTAAAAGATCCTGAGTAGTGATAGTTCGGGGTAATTATTATATTAATATTCTGCTTGTGCAGGTATAGTTGGTAATTGTTGTTAATAATGCCCCAAATCTATACCCCGGATTTGGAGGGTGTTATATTTTACCTCCTCTAGCCATGGTTTCAATGACCCAAAATGCAACAGTGCATTTTGCAAACAACGAGATTTTACGAGAAATGGGCCCCGCAAATAACAATTAACACTAGATTTTAAGCTATCAAAATAGATCTAAGGTTGATTTCAACCAGAATCAATACCAATCAACATAATAACAATCAAGTTGCGGGGTCAACAATATCATAGAACAGCTAAATCTAGGTTTAAGCTATCAACTAAGTATTTAAGAGTAAAGCAAATATGGGTTCGTAACAAGCAAATCTAGCTATAGCTCACACAAACGTGGCTTAAAACAAAGAAAACAAATCTCACACGAATGTGACCTAAAATGAAGAGCACACAGGATGAAACCTAGAACATTCATAGTTATGACTGAGTTGGGTTGCTTAAATTCTTACAAATTATGGAAATGACTCTTTTCAGAGCTTGTTGAAAAGACGAGTTCTGGGGAACCGAGACCCAAGGACGGAGCACCCCTCCTTCTGGGCCAAATAATACCTCTAATCCACGGTCTGGGCCTTCCGATCCCTCGCCCTGACCCTTGTTGTGGTGTAGCTGTGGTTGAGTTTCTACAAAACAACATCGGAGGGGGATTTGATCCTCGTAGCGCCTCCGGTGTAAGGATAAGAACTGACTTTTGGATGGTGAAGATAGAAATATAAAGTAGTTGTGTGTGCGTATGATAATGTGTTGAAGACAGTGATTTTCTAAACCCCTTTTCCTTGGACTATTTATAGCTCAAGGGTAGGGTTTTGGGGTTGATACCTTTCAATCAGGTCATTTGTTGTCGGGAGCGGAGGACGCTTGGCGTAAATGGATGCCTTACACGTGTCCCAGTAAAGATTGTTGAGGAATATTCCAAGAATGCTCTGATACGTGTCCTGATAATCCCCGTTATTGGTCATTAATAGTTGTCATTGTCACGTGTTTGGGCTCGTGCCTCACGTGGTGTGCTTTAGTTGGGCCTTCTAGGACAGGGGCGTGAGGATGCTTGGTCCCGGGGCTCACATCAGCTGGGCCTGTTCAGTCCTGGATTGGGCTGGAGCTGGACCTATCGTGTCCTGGACTAAGTGGCCTGGACCCGGGTCCAGTGAGGGCTACTAAGTGTCCTAGAACCCGGTTTGGTCTACTAGAGCTGGACCTAAATGGTCTAGATCCGAGTTCAGTGAGGATTTTATATCCTATCAACTTGTACCTCGGTTCACCCAGAAAACCTATACAAAATATTATATGTATGTCAGAAAAAAAGAAGAGAAAAGGCAGATAGGGCTTTCACAAGTTTTATTATGTCGTGTCTTTTTTCCAAACATTAAGTCCTTATATATAAATATATCACAGAACTAAAATGTAACTGAAAATATTACATTAATTAAAATAAATATTCTAACTCAAATTGCATTTAATAGAACATATCCCAGAATCAGAATCGTAGCAGTCAATATCAAATTTTGTTAAACTCAAACTCTGATTAGCCTCAGCCTCTAGACATGTCAGCATTTAATCTAGCTATACAACAAATGATGATCTCCATATTAGTATTTATTCTAACATATCAGAGTTTGTCACCGAATACTGATATCAATATTTATTCATATCTCTTGTTACAGATTTTAACTAAACCTGTTATAAAATTACTTGCCGCCCAGGTGGGCTCGCGTACACGAGATGCCGAAATTTTTGACCAAATCGACCTTCGACCCGACCCGAGTCGTCTCGTGAAGCGGTGAGGCGGCGCGCATATATGTATGCACAAGATCCACTCCCATTTTATGTGAGCCACTTTCCTTTTTTGGATGTCTCAAAAAGAATGAATCCACTAACTCATTTATAGTAATCATTTAATATTGTCATAACCACATGTCAATATAATATCAATTTTTCTACGGTGCGCCCATGGGCACAGAATAAACACAAATTTTCATACTTTTGGCTTATTTTGATTGGATTATACTTCTTAATAGTGGTGGACCCCCTGCATTCACAACAACTACAACAATCAAAATACTCGAAATTTATAAATTTTAGTACTTAGCATGTGCCCATGCGCACACACTAGACAACCCGATATAATATACTTACTTTATCATCCACTAACTCATTTTTGTAGTCTAGATTGAGTCAAGTATAATATCTTAAAAAGCATGCTAGTCAAACCAGATCAAACTGAATGAGACGGAGGGACTAAAGAGTATATACTACTCTGGAACATGTTATTATATAAAGCACACAAACTTTTGTTGGTGAGATTGTGAAGCTGAATGAACAGTAAATGTGATAACTCAACACTAGAACAGGACATGTAAATGATACTATGTCTACACAAGAAATTAGGAAGAAATGAAGACAAGACAAATACAAAGAATCAAAACATTAGAATAAGGTTTGAAGTCTGTTTACAGGTCACTGAAAGAAGTTCATTAATATGTACATGCCTCAGTGAATAATAAAGGTTAAAGACTTTCAGGGTTTCAGAAGTGTCGAAGATTTCAATATGACAGTGCCACAATTAGATTTTAGTGTATTTGCATTGATTGAAGATAAATAGTGTTCGAAGCATAGGAATATGGAGAATTAAAGACAAGGTATAAACAAAGGTTAAAGAAGACAGTTGTTGTCTTGAAGTTATACTCATTGAAAATAGTTCATTTTTTTGTTCAAGCATCAGTGAAGAACAGTGATTGAAGTATTCAAGATTGTAGTAGCAATGAAGACGTTATATGAGTACCAGAAAAGATTCTAGTAAAAGTACAATTATTTATTGACAGTCAATGTTCGAATCGATAAGGTTGTTGCAAGCTTAACAATGATTTGAGAAGTTTATAGTACGAAGGCCTGAGAGCGGAACTAGTCACCTGTGAGCCATACCATTGAAGTGTTAGTGATTCATAAAAGGAAACTAAGTAATATCGTTTAGGAAGATTTTTAAGTGAGGATTCGTATCTGGATATGCATGTTATATGGTTTATACGAAGTCAAAGAGATAAGACTTGAAGACGGGACGGTTTAGGGGTTAAAGCGTTCTACGGAAACTAGGTCAAAGTGATCACTACCTTGTAGTAGGAATCACCATAGCCAATCTATTGCTTATTAGGAGCAATAACATTGAAGTACAACTCAAAAACTAAGTATCAGACTTGGTTTTGACCTAGTAGAAGCAACAGGGAAGAAATGGAAAAATAAACTATCTCTAAAATGCATGTTGTTCCTTATAGTCGCAACTTAGGAGAAAAATTATGGCAAAAACACCTCCAAGGGTAGCTAGGGGTGCAACTAAAACTCCCAAGGGGAGCTAGGGTCGTACCTTAGCTATCCTAAGTGCTTGAAATATTCTAAGGCACTATGTTGTTCTTACTAGGCTACACGGGTCGCCACTTAGGAGTCAGAAATACTTTTAAGGCACAAGTTGTGACTACTACTCTTCTCTAAAATGCATTGGGTTGCAACCTAGATCTACAAAGGATCCTAAGGTTGCAACTTAGCCCTGTTATGGGTTTTAGCCTTTTAGGTCGCAACTTACATGAAAATTCATGTAGAAACCAAGGCAAAACCCTTGTATGCGCAAGTGAAGTCTTACCTTAAATATTCCAAGTGCTAAACTCTCCTAGACGCAAGTTAACTCTCAACAACAACATTATTGATTCTATCAATTGATTTACTTGGTTAATATTTAGCAACGTAATTCATTTTGATATAAAGTCTACACCAAAGAAGTAGAAGAATAATAATTCAATTGTTCTGTTTATCTTCTTCTCAAACGAGAGCTGATAAAACAAGAAACAAAGAATTACAGGGAAGCTTAGACACATTGAATATCCGTTAAACTTCTCACGGGAGAAATGTTATAATGCTCGATTTAACTCTTGTATATTCATAGGGGCATTATAATCGTGATTCGGTAATTATATCATTAGACAAAAAAAGCTAGAACATTGTATAAGATCTAATTTGTATATCTCTACAGAAGCAAGAACATTGTTATTCTTGGATTGTAGTCGGTTAATTTATTTATCGGAGTGTAGCAACACCCCCGAGGATTAATATATAAATATATACTTCCCCGGATATCTTGTATTCGTTACTTTATTGTCCTAAACACTATTCATCTCAAAAACACGGAACCATTAACTGAACACTAAATTAATTATCAGCACAAGATTCAGTTTTTTTTTAATTTAGTGAGTATCGTATTCAACTCCCCCTTTTACGATACTTCGGGACCTAACAACTTTCTTTACAATATCAATATGGGATAAACTCACACAACTATAAACTATAGTAAGAAAATGACTTAAATCCAAATATAAAAGTTCAAGTACTCGTTCTAAGGAACAACCTCCAATAATTAGTTTTCAGTAATTTTATCAAAAGTCAGAACTTATTACTTCTAACCGAAATGTACGACATTAAAATGTAAACATTAAATCTCATTTTTTGTGGTTTTGCACATCATCCTACCGAAGTTTTTTTAACAAACTGGTGCTACTTTATTTCAATAAACTATGACTAAAATACGTAATTGATGTCTTTTGCATTCCAACGTGCAATTTGACTTGTGCAATTCAGTTTTTTCTTATACAATTTTAGTTTTATATCTAGATGAAATTTTATTTTTATTAGAATGAAAATTTATATTTATAAAATATAAGAGATATATCATTCATAAATATATATGATACGTTAATTAGTGTTACACCCAAAATTAGATGTAACCTAATTTTATGTCTCGAGAATATGATGAACTCTCCTAATGGTACAACCAACCCAAAGAATGGTTCTGAGCCTTAATTACAGAAATGATTCTAGAAGACTATGAGCATTACCCGAAAAAAGCCCAATAAGCTTTGTTCTAGCCCAAAGGTATGCTTAGTCCCTGTTGGCATTAAAGATATTGGACTTATAAGCTATGGGCTCGCGGAGTACTGTCCTAGCCCGAAGGTTGGGATTGGGCCTCGACCAAGGAAAGTCCTAGCCAAAAGGTTGGCATTAGGCCTCGATCAAGACAGGTTGGCATTGGGCCTTGACCAGGAAAGGTTATCATTGGGTCTCGACCAAGGAAAGTACTAACCCAAAAATTGGCATCGGGCCTCGACTAGGGTAAGTCCTAGCCCAAAGGTCAAGCCTAGAGCAAAGAAGCTGTTTTACAAAGATTTTCAAAAGAAAACATCCTAGCTCAAAAGTCAACATTGGACCTCTGTTTATTAATTCAAATCCAATCCAGTCAATACTTATCCTTATAATGGATTAGGCCCTATCCCAGATAACATGGATCACCCAGTTAGGGGGTCGAAGGACGTCACCCCTTTGTAGGTAATAGATCTCAAAGCTCATTACTTAAGTTTCCTTTTTCCTTGGTTCTAAGTTGACATTGACTCCGAATTTTACTCACCCACACCCCAAATTCGGGAATTTTAATACAAAATCAATTCCCTCCCGAATTTTACTTACCCACATCCCAAATTTCCCTATCTAAATCAAAATCATTATTCCCATAATCAATTCCCACTCCTTTTCTGTTAGGAATATATTGTGAACTTGATGATAAATTAAACAAAACACCTTAGTAGATTTAACTTAGTAAATTTTGTAGCACTCGACGAATGATTTATGATAGTCCCGACGGATGACAATTTGACATCCACCGGGTGAGTATCTTATTTAATAATAAGATCTGTAGCACATTTCTGTAAACAACTTTGTGTAGATTCTGTAGGAGCATATAAGTCATGTTGACTACTAATGAATATGCAGAATAGGTTAATTAATTGTAAATATGAGATGTCTTGTAATTCCGTGTAAGTGAAATAGAGTCTAGTGACTAATAGCTACCCGATGGATGATCAACAAAGCTACCCGACGGATGACAAATATGTACCCGACGGATGATCAAATTCAAATATCTGTTGACAGTGACAACACAGTCACTTGCGTCGAGTGTTTGCAAAAGGAATATGGCAGCCTGTTAAGCAGGAAATTGAGAACAAAGAAGCATTACCATTTCCATGTAATTGTGAAGATATTCAAAGAATCTGGAATAGAGTAGTGAAGTTGCATGGAGTTAGACTAGATATGTTTTGTTTTATTATCTTGTCTTATTACCATGTAAACTTGGTAATATATAAACCACTAACTTGGTAACTTGGTGCTACAAAATTCACTAAGTTAAATCTACTAAGGTGTTTTATTTAGTTTATCATCAAGTATATAACATATTCCTAATAATCTCCCCCAATTTATGTCTACTGGAATTGTAGCCATAAATTAAGAGAAACTTGATGATAACAAAACATCCTAAAGATACAGATTGAAAAATAGCAGATAAAACTAATAAGTGCTGCAAGTTTTACTGAAAATTGAACAAAGCAAAGTGTACAAAGAGTTCTCACAATCAATTTTCAAGGTGCTCCTCTAGTCTGAGCAGATAAGTCTATCTCCTTGAATGTCTGGATTTCTTCCCAAGTCTTCTGTTATTTTCCTCTATTTGATTCTGAAGTTGTCTGTGGAATTCAAGTTCATCAGCTTCTGAGAGATTTATCATTTCTTGCATTTCCAAAAGAGTCTCATTGCTACAGATACTCAACTAGTCCTCCAATCTGAAGAATCTTCTAACTCCTTTGTTGTCCATGAATTCCATCAGCCAATAAGGCCTTAGATGCACTCTCTTTCCTGTGAAGGGAATTGATAGAGTTTTTGGAAGTACATCTTTGGCTCTATCACTCCCAAGCTCCTCAATCCTCTTAAGAACTATTCTTCTTGCAGTCACATTATATCCAAAATTCTTTTTGAAGGATGAGTAGACTTTAATCAGAACGGGTTGGCTTTCTTGGAGAATCCTATGAAGAGGCCATGTTATCTTTTTCCTTCCCTTGTATTTAAATACCAGTCTTTCAGGAAGGTGTCTGTAAGCATCAATTCCTCTTACTTCTTCCAGTTCATCCAAGTAGAGATTCAAGTATGAAAACTCTTTACTATCACAAATGTACATGAGATCTCTCTTGTTGACTGTGGGTTGGGATTTGGTTAAGATCTTGGATTTGAGAGATACTGGTTTCACTTTCTTGATTGCTCTTGACTTTGTCTTCTTTGCCTTGAAGATAGGAAAGTTCAGCTCGGGAATTGGCAAAATATCCCAGTCTACTGGTTCATCCTTAGGAATTATGGGCTCACCATGAATGTTCCTTGTTGGATCCACCACTTTGAATTCTTCAAATACCACAAAGGGTTTTGATGTTTGAGTTGTAGTTGTAGGCTTCCTGGGAATAGAATTTTCCTTTTTCTCATCACTGAAGTCCAATTTTCTCTTGATTCTTTGCTTTTATCTAGGTTTCTTTGTCTGTTGAGGTTCAACTTGCACCTTTAGATCTTGAGATTCAGCAATTACACATGGTTGTGCAGAAGTTTCTGTTATGGTTTTTACAGCTTGAAGCTTGGCCAAGATAGCAGCTTGCTCCTTCTTTTGTCTGTGCTTCTTAGCATCCAAGGCAGCTTGCTTCTTTTCTAGCCTGATACTTTCTTTCTCTTCCTTCTTAGCTTCCACAAATAGTGGGTGTCCAACCACCACACAAATCTCCTTACCATTTCTGTAAATTTTAGCAATTCTCCTTTTAAGCACTGAATCAGTTGGATCCTTGTAGAATGCAATAGACCTAGCCAATAACTTCTTCTCATCTGGCCTAGGTATTTCAAACACTGTATCCATAGGATTCTTGTCTGAAAACTTTGGATAGTTTCTTTTAGGCTTCATGATTAAATCTGTTTTTGGAGATTTGATGTAGGAATTTTGACCCTTTTTCAGATAGTTCATGCTTATGTCATTCACAAAGATTTTTATGACTTGAGAGTGATGAGTAAAGACTTTATCTGGTTTCTGAATTGGCCCAAACTTTTGTTGAATCTATGCATCTATCTTTCTCCACTTTTCTTTCAATTCCTTCTCAGCTGTTGTTATATCAATCTTTAGCAGTTTGTCATCTATGTTCAGTTTTGCTGCTGCCACATTTATGATATCAATGATGTCCAGGGCTGGTGGCTTTATGAAAGCAATTGTTGGCACAATCACTTTGCTGACTTGTATGTTTACCTGTGGCTCCCCCTCACTTGCACCTTTCTCCCCCTCACTTGAGCTTTTCTCCCCCTTTTTATTAGCATCAAGTTGTTAAGTGGAGGGGAGTTGAGCAACCACCAGTTGTTGTTATAGTTGAATTTGCTGAGCTTGATGTAGATGTATAGGTGTTAAAGAATCTCCCATCGCTGTCATTCTGGTATCCAAGAAATCTATCTTTGTGGTAAGATCAGAATTTTTCCTGAGTTGTCTCTTAATGTCAAGCATTGTAGCTTCTGGAAGTTCAGAATCCAACCTTTCAGATATGTCCCTTTTCATTTGATCAATTTCACCTTTGATAGAAATGACATCCCGAGTATGTTGAAAACCCTGGATTTGTTGTAATTGAAGAGAAGCAAGGTGTGCATGTAGAAGCTTCTTAGTGCTGGCATTTGTTATGGATTGAAGAGCAGAGTGTGTCTGACTTATAAGTTGAATGAGGGTGGTCTTGAAATAGTGTTCATCACACTGCTTTGAAATTTCCCAAGGTGGCATACCAGATCTGGAACTAGGACCTACTTCTCCCCCTATGTCCAGTGACCCCTCTTCACTTGCATCACCAAAGAAATCAGCAGATTCCCCAGTCCCATAGTCAACATCATCATCAGCTCTAGCTGGCATAGCTGTGATGGCATCCTTAGCTCTTTGCATTGACTGGGTGGTGTGCACCAGGTTCAGTATCCTTTCTGCATCTTCATTGCCCTGTCCAGCCAAAATTTGATATGCTGGAACAGGATGAGTAAATGCCTCAGCATCCAAAGTGATGGAACTTATAACAGCTTGATGATGCTGAGATAGTCTCTCAATATCTGCATCATTGGTATGCATTGACTCACTAGAAATGATCTTCAGCTTTATCCCTCCTGTACCTGCATTTCTCTCATTTTCTCTCTCTTTTTGCATCAAGGGCTCCCCTTGGCTCCCCACCCTCACAACCTCACCTTCACCATCTAAGGCGGGACTCCTCTCACTCACTTTTGCTAGTTCTGAAGAAATGGATTGCATTAGATCACTCTTTTTCTCTCCTTTTTCCTAGGAGCAACCCAGACTCTCACTCAATTCACTCCATTCCCTCAGTCCTAAGAGTGATTATACTACTACTAAGTCTTCTGCACTTGTAAGAATTGATGGAATTTGAAGTTGTGCAGAGACACCCGACGGATGAGGAATATCCATCGGATAGCAGTTTGGCTATCCAACGGATGACTGCTATTAAGCTTATCCGTCGGGATACAATCATTACTCGACGGATGATAAATATCCATCGGGATAGAAGAAATAATTGAGTTTGTAGTGGAGACTATTATGGACTCTGTGCAGATTGATGATAATTTAGGCACAGATGTCTCAACAGCCTCAGAAAGAAATGGTAAATGAGCCAACAAATCATCTAAAAGATGATGCTCACTTGCTTGGATTTTTGGCTTCTCCAAGAGAGTTAAAGATGGAGAATTTGGAAGTGACGTATTAATCATGTCAACATCCAGTGAGTGTGTGGGAGAATTTGGTGTATCAGGTGCTTTAATTATGAGAGATTTTGGCTGTGATTCCATATTTATTGGAGCCACATCAACCTGACTTTGAGAAGGTGCGGTGACTGGGTCTTTTGCACCAGTTTGCACAGTGTGTGAGCCATGTGCATCCCCAAAGGTTTTTGATCTTTTCTTTCTAGCATAAGTTTCTGGTGAACAAGTGTCCCTACCCCTCTTGGCCTGTGCTCCTGGTTGGGAGCTTTTTTCAATGGTAACACCCTTTTGGGAGGATGAAACCAATAATGAGCTAATATCCTTATTAACAACCACAATTTGTTGGGAAACTGTGGTGTGGCTAGGTTTGGGTACACTCTTCTCACCAGCCTTATCCTTAGGGCTTCTTTGATTTTCACCCTGTACCTCACCTTTCTTACCCTCCTTCACACTCCCCTCTTTAGGTTTAGTAGATTTTACAACTGATTTCTTTTGAAAGAAATCAGAGGGTGCTTTCTTAGCTTTGGATTTAGAAACTTTTGCTGGTTTGGTAGCTTGGGTAGGCATCTATTGGGTCATTGACACAGATGTCATAGCTACACTAGAATGCAAAGAAATGTGTGAGGTTGGAAGAGTAGAGACAGTAGAAATTACCTCACTTACCTGAGGTCCCTCCACTACTGGAAAGTAGTACAAGGGCACCTCCCTGTGATGATTTGCTCTATTCAAATATGCAATAATCATTCTTTCTTGAACCCAACAATTCAGCTTGTTGGTTGGGTTCTCAATCTCAATATTCTCAATAAGATGGTTAGCAAGCATCATTAAGAATCTAGCATAATAGACACTTTTACCTTTCTTATTAAGTTCTCCTAACTTAAAGCCTAACCCAAACAAAACCAAGTCACTGAAATTGAAATATTTATCAGTAACTAGCATGTAAAGCATGTTGAGCATGGATATATTGATACAATCAAAGTTGCTAATCTTACCAGAAAACACTTTAGTTACTACATCACACAGATAACTTCATTATTTCCTAAAACCTAACCTTCTAATTTCACTTAACTTAGAAGTAGTGAGTGTATAGCCCATAGAATTAAGTATGTTAACAATGTCTGTGTCTGTGTGTGGAGCAGTTACAGTATTATCAGGAATCCTAAAGCATGCTTTGATGATATCACTGTTTATGCAAAACTGCTTACCTTTTAGAGTGAAAGTGATGGTCTTGTCTGTTGAGTTGTACACTGCAGTTGTCCACATCTCCTCTACAACCTAACGGTAAATGGTGGGTGATTCTAAGCACACACATATTCAGAGAAACATTTTCAAGCTGTATTCTGTAGCATTTATATGTAAGTTCAGTTGTTCAAACTTGTAAGCAGCTGTGAGCTATTCAAAGCTTCACAGGGTTCTCATTCGATATATATATATATATGTATATATATATGTTATTTCCTAAAAACACAACAAGAATTACAGAAGGGGGGTTGAATGTAATGCTGGCTACTTTTTAAGATTTTTAAAATTGTTCTAACTCAATGATATATAAGTGTTTGATTTGCAAAGTGCGGAATGAAAGAATTATATATATCAAAACACAAGTAATAAAAACACAGGTCTTTTAAACTTTCTGGAGGATTTGAATGTATCCACCATATATATATATATATATATATATATATATATATCGAGAGAACCCTGTGAAGCTTGAATAGCTGACAGCTGCAGTTACAAATATGAACAACTAAACTTACAGAGAAATGATACAGGATACATCTTATAAATGTTTCTCTGAGAATGTGTTTTCTTAGTCTAGTTAGTTAGTTGTTCTACTTGCTACACTTGGTTTATATATCACCAAGTTTACAAGGTAATAAGAAAAGATAATAAAATAAAACCTATCAAGTCTAACTCCATGCTGCTTCACTACTCTATTCCAGCATCTTTGAATATCTTCAAAATAGCATGGAAATGGCAGTGCTTCTTTGTTCTCAAAACCCTGCTAAACAGGCTGCCACATTCCTTTTTGCAAACACTCGACGCATGTGACTATGTTGTCACTGTCAACAGATATTTGAATTGATCATCCGTCGGGTACATGCTTGTTATCCGTCAGGTAGCCTTGTTGATCATCCGTCAGGTAGCTTTGTTGATCATCGGTCGGGTAGCCATTTATCACTTGACTCCATTTCATTTGTGCAGAATTACAAGATATACATTTAATCAACCTATTCTGCCCATCTACTAGCAGTCTACATGATTCATAAGCTATTACAGAATCCATACAAAGTTGTTTGCAGAAATGTGCTACAGTACTTATTGTTACATAAGCTACTCACCCGATGGATATCAGTCAGTCATCCTCGGGACTATATTGAATCATCCATCAGGACTACAATTGATTATCCGTCGGGTGCTACAAAATTCACAAAGTTAAATTTACTAAGGTGTTTTGTTGAGTTTATCTTCAAGTACACAACATATTCCTGACAATATCTCTGGTGGATACATTCAAATCCACCAAAAAGTTTTAAAAGCTTGTATTTTTATTACTTTGTGTTTTGATTTATATAATTCTTTCATTCTGCACTCTGCAAATCAAACACACATATATATTCAGTTAGAACAGTTTTTAAATCTTGAAAAAGTAGCCAGAATTACATTCAACCCCCCTTCAGTAATTCTTGTTGTATTGTTAGAGAATAATATTTTCCTTAACTAATTATCTCCCAATCTCCTATATATACATACACTTATACACAAACTTCTCCATCACTTCTCAAAACTCTCAAACACACAAATCTCTCTTACAACTTCTATTCTCTCAAACTTATTCAATCTCAATGGCACCAAAAGGACAGCGAACTCAAGCAGCAACACCATTGATTCTTCGAGTGCAGGTAGTGTGAGGCCTAGACTTTCAACTCCCGAGGCTAAGGTGGAGTATGTGGGGCTGCTTTCGAAGCCTATAGCCAAATAGTGTGGTTTTCTTCCATTAAAGAAAGATGGTAAGTTGTTGGAGATGATCTTGGAGATGGGCTGGGTTGCTTTTTACCATTACATGTTAAGGTTAAGAATGAAAAGGCTATTGAATGAAGTATTTAATGAAGTTAGAATCCCATGTTTGTGTCATATAGTATTCAACTCTCTTTAATCTCTTAGTTAATGTTCTTTAGTATAATCTCTTAGTTAATTGTAGTTATAAACAACCTCAATTTGTTATTCGTCTTAGCATTGGATAATAACCATACCATTGTTGCATATATACATTGATTGAAATTAACCTAAACCAGTCTCTATGGAAACGAACTAGAATTAATTCTATATTACTTGCGATCGCGTATACTTGCGTGAATATTAGCGCATGTTTCAGCCCTAACAAGTTTTTGGCGCCGCTGCCGGGGATATCGGTGTTAATTTTTAGTTTATGTGTTTGTCATAATTGGTCGTTAAGTTCAGTGACTCGGACATTGTTACTTACTTAATTCCTTGTCGTGTTTCAGGTACTCTAGCGAGCGTGTATGCATACGCATTCTCGGTCTCGTAAGAGAACACTGGATCAAGCTGAGGAAGAAGTTGTAGTCGAGGAGAAAGTTGAAGAAGAGATCTTAGTTGAGAAAGAAGAAGAGACTCTTATTGCAATGGGAGAACCAGAAGCAAATCCAAAGGCGTTGATGGGCTACTCTCAATCGAAGATCAATGATATTCAGTCTAACATTGTTCGACCAGCCATCTCGGCTAACACCTTTGAGATCAAGTCGAGCATGATTCAGATGATACAGAACTCAATTTAGTTTGGAGGTTCTCCAACAGAAGACCCCAACATGCACATCAGAGATTACATCGAGATTTGTGACACTTTAAAGTTCAATGGAGTTTTTGAAGATGCTATTAAGTTGAGGCTTTTCCCATTCTCTCTGCGGGATAAAGCAAAGTGCTGGTTACATTCTCTTCCATCAGGGTCTATCACCAAATGGGAGGATCTTGATCAAAAGTTCTTTACTAAATTTTTTCCTGTGGCGAAGACTGCTATGATCAGAAACACACTTATTCAATTTGCTCAGCAATCTGGAGAATCTTTATGTGAGGCTTGAGATCGTTATAACGAGATTCTTAGGAAGTGCCCTAATCATGGGATGCCTGACTGGATGATCATTAACTGTTTCTATAATGGATTGGGTGCTACTTCTAGACCCATGCTTGATGCAGCATCAGGAGGAGCATTGTGGTCTAGAAGCTATGATGAAGCTTATGAATTGATTGAACTGATGGCTGCTAATGAATACCAGAATCCTACTCAGAGACTATCTCAGGGCAAGGTAGCAGGAATTCTGGAGTTAGATACAGCTACTGCTATAGCTGTTAAGCTTAAGGCTTTGACGATGAAGGTGGATTCTTTGGCTAATAATGGAGTTAATCAGATCACTAGTGTCTGTGAGCTTTGTGATGGTGCCCATGAGACGGAGCAGTGTGCTATTTCTAGTGAATCAACTCAATTCGTGAGCAACTTTCATAGGTCGCAATAACCTGTGCCAGCCACCTATCATCCCAATAACCGCAATCATCCTAACTTTAGTTGGAGCAACACTCAGAATGCGGTTCAGTAGCCTTATCAGTAGTATCCAGCAAAGCAGTATAACCCCCCTGGTTTTCAGCAACTGCAATATGCACCAAGGCAGCAACTCCAGCTACAACAGTCTAATGAAAAATCTGAATTGGAGGAGTTGAGGCTCATGTGCAAAAGCCAAGCAGTTTCTATCAAGACCTTGGAAAATCAATTGGGCAAATTGCTAATGCCTTGCTAAATCGTCAACCTGGTACACTCCCTAGTGACACTAAAGTGCCAGGAAAGAGGAAAGCTAAGGAGCAAGTAAAGACAATTACATTGAGGTCTGGGAAGGTTGCGAATCCCGAGCACTCTCAAGTTTCGGATGAAGAAGCTGTGGCTAAAGAAGAAGTGTAGAAGGAAGCAGAAGTGGAACCAAGGAAGACTACTGTTAAATACACTCCTCCTGAGGGTAATACAGGGAAGAAATAGATTTATCCTCCACCTCCCTTTCCTAAGAGGCTGTAGAAGAAAAAGCTGGATAAGAAGTTTGAGAAGTTTCTGGAGGTGTTCAAGAATCTTCATATCAACATACCTTTCGCTGAAGCTCTTGAACATATGCCTATTTATGCGAAGTTTATGAAAGGTATACTTTCTCAAAAAGTGAAGCTTGATGATTTAGAGACGTTGCTCTCACGGAGGAATGCAGTGTTGTGTTGTAACAGAAGTTGCCTCCGAAGCTTAAAGATCCTGAAAGCTTCACTATTTCTTGCACCATTGGAAAATTATCATTTGACAAATGCTTATGTGACTTGGGAGCCAACATCAATCTGATGCCTTTGTCAATTTTCAAGAAGTTGGACTTACCTGATCCAAAGCCGACTTATATGACCTTGTAGTTGGCCGACCGTTCTATTTCATATCCACGAGGCATTGTGGAGGATGTCTTTGTCAAGGTGGATAAACTCATCTTTCCTGCTAATTTTGTAATTCTTGATTTCGAGGAGGATAAGAAGATTCCCAAAATCTTGGGAAGACCGTTCTTGGCTACTGGATGAACCTTGATAGATGTGCAGAAGGGTGAGCTCACCATATGAGTGTTGGATCAGGATGTAACTTTTAATGTGTTCAATGCCATAAAATTCCCTACGGAAAATGAGGAGTGCTTAAAGGTGGAGTTGGTCGATTATGTGGTTACTTCAGAACTTGATCGATTGCTAAGGTCTGATGCCTTAGAAAAGGCCTTGTTGGGGAATTCATATAGTGAAGATGATGAAGGTGATAAGAAGTTGAAATATCTGAATGCTTCTCCCTGGAAGCGGAAGATGGATATGCCTTTTAAATCTTTTGGAATGGAGGAGTTGAACAAATCTCCAAAGCGCCTCAAGCCATCTGTTCAGGAAGCTCTTACACTTGAGCTTAAACCATTACCTGAACACTTAAGGTATGTTTTTTTAGGTGATGTATCTACTTTTCATGTGATTATTACATCTCAGCTTTCAGGTAGTGATAAGGAAAAACTCTTAAGAATTCTGAGAGAGTTGAAATCGATAATTGGATGGACGATAGCAGATATTAAGGGAATCAACCCTTCTTATTGCATGCATAAAATTCTGCTAGAGGAAGGCAGCAAGCCTACTATTGAGCAACAGAGAAGACTTAATCCAATTATGAAGGAAGTGGTGAAGAAGGAAATTCTTAAGTGGCTGGGTGCAGGGATCATCAATCCCGTATGTGACAGTTCTTGGGTGAGTCAAGTTCAATGTATGTCGAAGAAAGGAGGTATCACGGTTGTAGCTAATGAGAAGAATGAGCTCATTTCTACTTGAAAAGTCACGGGGTGGAGAGTTTGCATGGACTACAGGAAGCTGAACAAGGCCATGAGAAAGGATCACTTCCCTCTGCCTTTTATTGATCGATGCTCGATAGGTTGGCTGGGCATGAGTACTATTGTCTTCAGAATGGCTATTAAGGCTATAATCATATTTGTATCGCTCCAGAATATCAGGAAAAGACTACCTTCACTTGTCCATTTACTACTTTCGCCTTCAGAAGAGTTTTTTTTGGTTTTTGTGGTGCATCTACCACATTTCAGAGATGCATGATGGCCATCTTCTCTGATATGATTGGTCATAATGTGGAGGTGTTTATGGACAACTTCTCAGTGTTTGGAGATTCATTTGATGAGTGCTTGCGGAATCTTTGTGACGTTCTTAAAAGGTGTGTTGAGACCAATCATAAGGTCTCTAGTAAAGGTCTTGAGGTGGACAAAACCAAGGTGGGGGTCATCGAAAATCTTCCTCCACCAATTTTTATTAAGGGATTTCGCAGCTTTCTTGGTCATGCGGGTTTTTATAGACGGTTCATCAAGGACTTCTAAAAAATCTCTAAACCTTTGCGCAATCTTCTGGAGAAGGATGTCCCGTTCAAGTTTGATGATGAGTGCCTAGTTGCTTTTGAGTTCTTGAAGAAGAGTTTGATCACGGCACCTGTCATAACTGCACCTGATTGGAATGAACCTTTTGAGATGATGTGCGATACAAGTGACTATGCAATTGGAGCAATTCTTGGGCAGAGAAAGAACAACATATTTCATGTGGTCTACTATGCTAGTAAGACCCTCAATGGTGCTCAACTGAATTATACTACTACTAAGAAAGAACTGTTGGCCATTGTCTACGGTTTTGAGAAGTTTCGATCTTATTTGCTTGGGACGAAGGTGACAGTTTTCACTGATCACGCTACAATTCGATATCTCGTCTCGAAGAAGGACTCGAAGCCTAGATTGATTAGATGGGTTCTTTTGCTTCAGGAGTTTGAATTAGAGATCAGGACAGAAAAGGTACTGAGAATCAGGTCCCTGATCATCTTTCTCATTTGGAAGATCCAAGTGCGACTTCGCAGGATAAGACATTGATAAATGAGTTTTTTCCCCATGAACAGCTGTTTGGAGTGCAAGAGGAAGAACCGTGGTTTCCAGACATTGTGAAATTCCTTTTGAGTAATATCATGCCTCAAGATTTGTTTTATGCTCAAAGGAAGAAGTTTCTTCATGAGGTGAAGTGGTACATGTGAGATGACCCATATCTGTTTAGGCAAGGAGCTGACCAAATCATCAGGAGATGTAAGCGAAACAGGGGGGATCTTGCGAGACTGCCATTCGACTGTTTATGGAGGCCACTATGGTGGAGAGAAGACAACAGCTCGTGTCCTTCAAGCGGGATTCTTCTGGCCTACATTATTTAAGGATGCGCATCAATTTGTTTGAAGTGTGATCGATGCCAGCGTGTGGGTAATATATCCAAGAGGGATGAGATGCCTCTTAATATGCTTCTCGAGGTTGAAGTCTTCAATGTTTGGGGAATCGACTTCATGGGGCTGTTTTTCTCATCTTGCAATAATCAATATATCTTGCTGGAGGTCAATTATGTGTCGAAATGGGTTGAAGTCAAGGCTTTGAAGACAAATGATGCAAAGGTAGTGCTTAATTTTCTTTATAAGCAGATATTCACATAATTTGGGACTCCAAGAGTCATAATCAGTGATGAGGGATCGCATTTTTGTAATCGCAAGTTCACTGCCATAATGCAAAGGTATAATGTGAATCATCGCATTGCTACAGCCTACCATCCTCAGACTAATGGTCAAGCTGAGGTGTCTAACAGGGAGATCAAGCGTATTCTAGAGAAATTTGTGTGTCCATCAAGGAAAGACTGGTCTTTGAAGCTTGATGAAGCTATTTGGGCATATAGAACAACATACAAGACTCCATTATGAATGTTGCCATTTTAGTTGGTTTATGGTTAGAGGTGTCATTTGCCTGTGGAGCTTGAACATAAAGCGTACTAGGCTTTGAAGAAGTTGAACCTTGATTTGGATGCAGCTGGTAAGAAAAGAATGTTTCAATTGAATGAACTCGATGAATTCCGGCTTCAAGCATATGAAAACAACAAAATGTACAAGGAGAAAGTCAAGAGGTGGCACGATAGGGGTCTAGTGCTCATATAATTTGTGTCGGGACAAAAAGTTCTGTTATTTAACTCTCGTCTCCGTCTTTTTCCTAGAAAATTGAAGTCGAGTTGGTCCGGGCCTTTCATAATCAAAACTGTGTTTCCACATGGAGCTGTGGAGATTTTTTAGAATGATCCAGGCGAAGCATTCAAAGTAAATGGTCAGAGGTTGAAGCACTACTATGGAGATACAGCAAATCGTGAGGTGGTTAGTGTCGTTTTATTGTCTACTTGATCTCGAGATTATACGTAAAGCTAACGATGTAAACCAAGCGATTCTTGGGAGGCAACCGAAGTTTGTTGTACATTAGTAGGTAGAGGAAGCAGAAAAAAAAGAGAAAAATACAAAAAAATCAAAAAAATAAAAAAAAATTCAGGGCCAACTACAGTAGCATGGCGCGCCCGCGCTGTGGAGTGGGGCAGCCGCGTTATTTTTCCAGAAGCTGCGCGCGTCCGCCCGCGCTGTCTGGCGGGGCGGCAGCGCGGGCGGACGCACTGAAATGTCAGAAGCACGGCGCGGCCGCGCCAAGGTAGTGTGTGGCCGTGCTGGGTCCCTGTGTTCGAAAAAAAAGTCAGAATGAGTGTAAATTCGAGAATTTTAATACAAAATCAATTCCCACCCGAATTTTACTCATCCACATCCCAAATTTCCCTCTCCAAATCAAACCCATTATTCCCATAATCAATTCCCACTCCTTTTCCGTAACTAATTCTCTCTGAATCTCCTATATATACATACACTTATACACAAAGTTCTCCATCACTTCTCAAAAGTCTCAAACACATAAATCTCTCTTACAACTTCTATTCTCTCAAACTTATTCAATCTCAATGTCACCAAAAAGACAGCGAACTCAAGTAAGCAGCAACACCACTGATTCTTCGAGTGCAGGTGGTATGAGGCCTAGACTTTCAACTCCCGAGGATGAGGAGGAGTATGTGCGGCTGCTTTTGAAGCCTATAGCCAAGGAGCGTGGTTTTATGCCATCAGGAAAAGATGGTAAGTTGTTGGATATGATCTTGGAGATGGGCTGGGTTGCTTTTTGTGAGACACCCGCTGTTGTACCCATGAGTGTGGTGCGTGAGTTTTACGCGAATGCTAAGGCGGAGAAGAATGGTTTCACGGTGGTTAGGGGGATGACGGTGGAGTACCGTGTTGAGGCTATTCGTATGGTGATTGAGCAGCTCGAGATGAGGCATGATCAGGAGAACTAGAACGAGAAGACTCCGGAGGAGTTTAACTTGGATTTGATTGTTGCTACCCCGTGTGTGCCTGAGACTCATGGGAAGTTCAAGAAGGGCACGAATGAGTATGCCACGTTCCCTGCTTCGTGCATGAACAGGTTTGCACGTGCATGGAATTCTTTTATTTGTGCTAACATCATGTCATCTTCTCACGTGCATGAGATTATTGTGGAGCGTGCATGTTTGTTATGGGGCATTCTGCAGGGAGACTATGTGGATCTTGGGATAGTTATCCATCAGGGTATTCTGAGGTTCTTGCGAGGGAGTACTACGGGTTCGATACCCTATGCGTCCATTGTGACAAAGTTGTGTATGGCGGTTGGCGTTCATTGGCCCGCACATGAGCAGGTGCAGCTCCCTAGTGCCCCGATTGATAGTTCGACGCTGTTGAATATGACGGAGTGGTATGGTGGGAAGCCCAATCCTAAGGGGCTTGGATATTCTTATGGCCATATGCCAGGTGGAAGGACAGCTCCTCAGGCATATGTTGGTGGTACGATACAGGCGAGCAAGGCAACATGGAGAGTAGAGTTGGGAGAGACTGGTCCTTCGGGATCGCAGCAGCAGCAGGAGGAAACATAGGGCAGTGCTGGTTTGAGTACGACGCATTGTAGGCGTTTAGCTAGGAGGATGGATGCGATGCATGAACTTAATTCCCCCATCATACTCATTTCATATTCACTTTGCATAAGCTTAGAGAATCTTTGGCAAAGCTTATCATTTGTAGAACCAAAGATAATATCATCCATATAAATCTGAACTAGGATCATATCCTCACCATGCTTCTTATAGAAGAAAGTCTTGTCTATGGTGCCTCTAGTAAAACCATGTTTAAGTAAGAATTCTGACAGTGTGTCATGCCAAACTCTAGGTGCCTGCTTTAGTCCATATAGAGCCTTGAGTAGTTTGTACACAAAATCTGGAAATTCTGGGTCTTCAAAGTCAGGTGGCTGTTGCACATAAACTTCTTCTTCTAACTCACCATTTAGGAAGACACTCTTGACATCCATTTGATACACTTTGAAATTTTAATGTGCAGCAAATGCTAGAAAAATCCTTATTGCTTCAATTCTTGCAACTGGAGCAAAAGTTTCATCATAATCAATTCGTTCTTCCTGTGAATAGCCTTTTGCAACCAACCTTGCTTTATTTCTGGTAATTATACCATTTTCATCCATCTTGTTCCTGAACCATTTTGTTCCAATTACACTTATATTCTTTGGTGCAGGAACTAACTCCCAAACTTTGTTTCTTTCAAACTGATTAAGCTTTTCTTGCATGGCAGATATCTAATCAGGGTCCATTAGAGCTTCTTTAGTTTTCTTAGGCTCTACTTGAGACATAAAGCATGCATGCAGACATTTATTAGTAGTTGTACTTCTGGTCCTTATACCAGCATTGGGATCACCAATTATTGCATTTTGATTGTGACTCATATCCCATTTTTTGGTGTGAGTTTGTTGACTGGTGCCTTCATCATTATGACTAGTTGATCCTTCATTCTCTTTCTACCCCTGAGTTTGTGCTATCAAATTCAGGTACTTGAGATGACTTCTATTTCCATAATTTTCCTGTTCAGTAGTCTCTTCATTTATTATTTATTGTGCATTGACTTCAGCTTCTTCAGTTTACTCTTAGTCTTGAGACTGTTTACAGAAAAATACTCCAGTCTAGTTTATTTACATTTTTACAGATTTAGGTATTACAATACACAATGCAAATATAGATTATCATACAATTTACTTAAGGTTGTAACTTAATCTTATTATTGTACATGCATTTGCACAACAACAACGGTTCTGACAACATGGTCAACATGTTGGGGGAGTTTTATTGACTAATAATTTATGTTTTGAATCCTTAATGTGATTTCATGAGATGAGATTAACCTCTGAACATATAATTGTGTGATTAGATGACATAATAAATCGTACTTAATGGTCCAATTTATCAATCTTATTTAATGATCAAATCAACTTAATTTTGATAATAAATAAAAATTTATTCTTTAATTATTTTAGAAAACTGAAAAATACATATTAAACATTTAAACTAAATATATAATTTTTATAAATATTTTGATAATGTACTATATAAATTTTTTAATTAAAGTTAAATTAATTTAATCATAAAAAATTACAAATAAATTGGGACGGACTTTTGATCTGTTCACGCTGCAGCACTTCCAACATTCCAACATGCTTGTTTATATAATAATAATCTGCCTAATCACTGACCAACTACGAGTCTATGACATTAACATAAGCTTGTACACGACTACTTGGTTGATTATAATCATTTAAATTAGTTACTAATTGGTCTATGCGCAAGCTTCTAACCATTTCTGGTAACACCATCACGATTGATGTTTCAAAAGATGCCAGCTGCGAGATCACCTTCTACTAATTAATCGACTTGATGACTATTAAAATAAGTTATCGAAGCACTGACGAAATGTGTTTTAAATGAAAAGTAGTTTGTATAGTATTTATTATATTTGTAAAGTCTAAAAAAGAATATTTATCTAGATTTTACTTTAAAATTACAACTGATAGGCTAGGCAGGTAGCAGCACTGCCAAAACTTTGAATAAATTTGCTCTCATCTGCTCCATAAATATATATTCAGCAAACTGATGTAGGACAGTAGGAGTATCTGATTTGCTGAGTTGTATACTTGCACCAAACACTGGTATAGTAAATTACTAATGTCTCCTCCTCATGCTCAGGCTACTTAATAAAGGCTCCTGTAGTAGGTTAAGAAGATTAAGGAGAGGGGGGGGGGTGTTCTTGGGAAGAGTGCTAATAAACCTAGTAATTCTATTAGTTGAAACATAACCGATCCTAGATACAGCATTACAGAAAGACAGAAGTGACATACATATTGTAGTCGATAGAGAAACAGAGAATGGAGTTTGTCTTGCATGTCGTTAGTAGTATAGCATTAGCATAGAAGTATATAACATGATATGCAGATGCAGATGCAGATGCAGTACATACTATACAAATACAAAGCATGCATGTATGTAGAGATGAAGATGACATAAGAAAGTCAGCTTGCTTTGGTTCCTCAACTACATGACCAATACAAAGGGTTGCGTGCTCCTATAATGCTCCCTCTTTCTATTAATCTTCTTTCTTTCTTTCTCACTATCCTTCCTCTTTAAGCTTTAATAAGGCAGAGACTACCATCTCTCTCTCTCAGAGCCTTTTGCTTTCTCCTCCTCCCTACCTAGTACCTATCCTCGTTTTAGCTTTCTGTTTCATCTCTCAATAGCTACTTATCCTAGCTGCTCTCTTTCTTGAATCCTCACATACACACACGTCACCCTTATTATAGAATGTAAACTCATTCATAAACAAATAAACATCATCTTCAAGTTCTCTCGCTCATTTTTAACTACGTTTACTTTGTCTTTAGCAGAGTAGTCTTCTCTTCTTCAGGTTTAGCTTAGCCACTTCCAAATCTCAAGGTTTTTATTGTGCTTAAAGTTTCCAACTCTCTTCACTATAGCTTCGGTTGAGTGGTAGCTCAAGGTGAGCTGCCGAACTAGTGTTCATCCTCTTTATCTTTTTAATATAGTAATAAATATCTCAAGTTTTGTTTGGTGAAATCTAAGTTAAGAGCATCCTGTGTTTTTTTTTGGGTTTTGTAATTTGGGTATGCTTTCATTTTCTTTTAGAAGTGCTTATCAATCTTAACTTGTTCACCCTCATCTTCAAGGCACTTGTTAATTCAGTCATCATTTTAAAGATGAAGAAGTTTTCAAGAAAAAGTGACATAATTTCAGAAGCTAGTAGAGAATGGGATTCTGAGGAAGGGAAGCTAGAGCTGAGACTTGGTCCACCGGGTGAAGAAGATTGGGCCATAAAAACAAATGACCCTTCTGCACTACACTCCCTTGGTCACATGAACAATGCCTCAAACAAAGGGTTCTTTTTAGCTACTGATTCTCAGGAAAACACTTGGATTAATATTGAAAATCATCATAACTTGTCAACTTCATCTTCATCCTCCGAATATAATACACAAGTTCTTGGGAATACAATAGCATTATCACCATGGTCAACATCTGCTTCTTCTCAATACAAACAAAGTTTGCCCCCTGCAATGGGGAAAGAATCATTACAGATCAAGGACTATGGCAGTCATAAAGTAATGGTAGAATTGCAGAATGCAGAAAACAAAGGATTTTCACTATCTTCTGCAGAAAATACAGCTGTTGTTACCAATAACTCTCAGAAAAGGTACTCTTTACTTACCCAGTTTTTTTAAAAAAAATAATATTCCTTTGAAATTGTTTTGTTTTTATTTTGGGCAGAGGATATTCACTTCACCCTGTTATGTTTATGGTTAGCTGTGGTCCACGGCTCCATGCATCAAAAGATAGAGCTTTAACTATATTGTATATTTTATTTTTGAAAACTACATTATTAGGTGTAATGAACTCCTGTATGATTTGGAGAAGATCAACAGTGGAAATAATACTCATGTCCTATACAGTGATTTGGAGTGATCCTTTTAATGTAGTCCTTTACTGCATTTAGTCCACTATCTACTAGATATTTTGAATTTTTTTTGGTTCTCATAACTGTTCTGATTACATAATCTTTAGTCAATGTATTGTACTTTCACAAAAAGATCCCTCACTTTGCTTGGCTTGTGCCTTTATCCGAGCGGTCTTTCTAATGCACACAATAAACACTAAATTTTATGAGTTTTGTGCATTTTTATTGGTGGAGTTGTTGTAAATGCGGGGGGTCCATTAATATTTATGATTAGATGACCAATCAAAATGCACCAAACCCATGGGAGTTAGTGCTTATTGTGTGCGCTCGTGTATGGTACTTTTTCTTCTGTATTCTTGCAGTACATTGAATATTTGCATCCATTTTGTATTGTTGTTGGTTCTGTCCTATTCTTTTGCTCATGATTTGTGTGCCTAAATTAGTGTTTTGCTTAATTACTTACATCTTGCTTTAATCTACTTAAAATAATTCATTTATGGTGTCTAGTTCAGGCTAAGTTTCACAATATGATCTAACAAATATATATATATATATATATATATATATATATGTAATACAGAATTGCTCCAGTTGTTGGATGGCCTCCAATTCGATCATTCAGGAAGAATCGTGCAATTGCCTGTGCTTCAAAGCTGTCAGTTCAATCTGAGGCAAGGAATGAGGTTTCAGAGAAGATTGCCAGCAAACAGCAAAATCACAGTAGCCAAAAAGGTTTGTTTGTGAAGATCAATATGGATGGAGTCCCTATTGGAAGAAAAGTAAATCTTAATGCTTATGACAGCTATGGAAAATTATCTTCTGCGGTGGATGAACTCTTCAGAGGCCTCTTGGCAGGTTATTCTGGGTGTACATTATGTTTACTAGTTCCACTGTTTTTTTAGTAGTTCACTTAAGCAGGGTATAGTTATTGACCCTCATTGTTTCATTGTTTAGCTCAAACTAATCCCTCGGATTACAGCAAATATGAAGATGGGGAGACGGCTATTACAGGAGTGTTAGATTGGAGTGGGGAGTACACACTTGTTTACGAGGATAATGAAGGTGATAGGATGCTTGTCGGAGACGTCCCATGGAAGTAATATTTCGCGACACTCTCTCTCTCTCTCTCTCAGTATACATTTCAGTTTAATTCCGTACTTATTTTTTTTATAAAAGGTGTATGTACCATCATCTGAAGTAACTTCTCGTTTGATACTTGTATTGTGCAGTATGTTTGTGTCCACGGTCAAGAGATTACGTGTGTTGAAAAGCTCTGAACTTTCTTCTCTGCTATGTGAGTATTCCTTCTACTTAAATTCTAGCTTGCCTGAACTTGATGATTGCCAACGACAGAAGAAAATGAAACACACACGAGGAGCCCCTCGGAAAAAGAATTAGAATTAGAACATAATTAGCTGACGTGGTCTTTTTCTCTTGTTTTTTTTTTTTGGCAGATGGGTAGTAAGCAAGAAAAGGAACCAACCTGATGCATCAGTACATCACGAAGAAGATTACTTGATTAAGGACTTCGGAGGAAGATTAGATAAATTAGCTGTATTCACATTGAATTTTGATGCGTAATGAAAATGAAAGGCACTTTGACTATGACAAAGATGCCGGGAGTACTTGTTTTTTCTTCTGTTTCTCTTTACCAACTAATTGACAGTGCCGTGTATATAATTCTTAAGAAAATGTCACTGTTTGTGGACGTTTTCCTCATCTGTTGGACATTTTTGGCTATAAACTTTATACGTTTATCCACCCTAAACGTTTGGTCACGATAGTATATGTAAAAATCATCACCACTGAATTTTCGACCGTAATTTTTCACAGTTATAAATCTAAGCAAATATATATTGTTAGACCAAATTAAAGCAGAGCGCTAATAGAACAGCACTTGGACAGCATGGTGAACTTGATTAAGATGGTGAAAAAAAGCACCTTCAGAATTTTCATCAAGAGTAGCAGTCAAAGATTAACAGCTCCAAGTTTAATAGCTGAAAGCATCATGACTATGCTTAAGATCACTGAAAGCTCTTATCTTAAGATCAATGAAGGCTCTTATTATATATATAGGCGCAATAAATTGTTTGAACAACTAAAATCTAATCTGATGATAAACAACCGAACAGTTCGGCTTCGAAAAAGAATGAAAAAGTACCAAGAAGAAAATGCAGAACAGGGATAATCTCCTTTGACAAAATCCAATGCCCGATCCTTATTTCCAAATTAGCTGAGATACCAGGAATGCGAAGCAGCAAGAAGTGCAGCCCCAATGCCTGAGCCATCATTGGAATGCTCACAGACTATGTGTTCCGCGACTTTGTCATCAAGCAGCTCTTTTAATGTGGATTCCAAACACTCACGATATGCAGTATAATGCTCATATAATCCACCATCCATAGCTATAACTGTCCTTTGTGCATCCCCATCTCTGAAAGTATCTCTACCCAATTTCTTTAGTATGCCCAAGATTCCAGCAGCAGCAAGTCGGGCACCACGTATGGCGACGATATTGCATAACTCAACCACGACCTTCCTCACCTTCAGAGTAGTGTTGGAAATCTACAACAACAAGAACAAAAAGTTTCGGGCTACATAATTGATGATACATAGGTTGTCAAATAAGAGATGACACTAAATTTGTTATATTTAATATTTTTGTAATTGCTCTAAAGATTATAAGCCTTTTGGCAGCGGGTTTTTTTTTGCCAACATTAAGGTCAAAAACTAATGCATACCTCCAAGATATCCTTCAATTTATTTCCCACCACCTTCAGGTCGGACGATGTATCATGATGCATCGCAGACATGTCAGGCGTTCTGCATATCACAAGAAAGGATGCAACAGCTCAGTGTACATTATATGATATGACTCGACCATATTGATGTAGGTAAGATATAATAAGACCAAGGGGGTGGTATGGTATTAATACTTTTAATGACTTTTTTGAGGTCAATGACTTTGTGGAATTTACATACTATTAATAACTTCTACAGAGTTATTGAAATTTTAGATGACTTTCCACGGAGTTATGAAGTCATGCCAAATTTTATGGAAAAGGGCACGAATTTTTTTTTTGTAAGTGACATAGTTATTAGTTTTGTTGAAAGTCATTGACTTTTCGAAATTTGAAAAACAGAATACTCGTAAAGAGTCTATGAATGTCTGAATTCAATACCGTCTTACTTTTAAAGACATTTTAAAAGTCTTGATTGAATAACACAATACTTCTATAGACTCTTGATACAATACCCGTTAATGGCTAAAGAATACAAAGCAGAAAACTAAAGATCAAGACAGATTTAATTGGAAAAACTTTTTGGATACATACCTTAATATAAATGGAGTCGTCAGTTTTGGTGGAACAGTGTCACCAAAAAGGGCAGATTCCTCTGCCATCCTACATAAAACTCTGCGAACAATCTCTCCCAGATACATTCCAGAAGTTAACTTCTCAAATATCTGCAAAATAGAAAAGAGAATTAAGAAACACGGAACTGTGTGTAACAGCATACTGACTGTCAATATGTTACTACAGTCTACATTCATGGAAAATATAATCACCTGTTCACTAGGGTTTAGACTTTCAGCATCCAGTGCATGATCATACTCTGTCAGGGGAAGATGTGACGACCGGAAATTACCCCATTCCATGTTTATAACCTAAAACATGAAGGAACCAGAAAATTAACTACTGCCACACACCAGAATATCCTACCACCTTAATTTCAAAACTTACAACGAAGAACTGAATTTGAAATTCAACAATGCTGGCCAAAAACTGCTTACCATCTCTCCTGATTCAGGTTGAGGGCCATGCCACTTGGGTATTGCTTGAGAACGCTCCACATAAGCTGCATTAGTTCCGGTGCCCATAATAACTGCCACTGCAACATCCTTGTTGGTGTACCTACCCCCAGCTAATGTGCCAACCGTGTCGTTAACCTAGTGATAATATAAGAAATTAAAACCCTTACTAGAAAATATCATGATATGCCAACAGATTAACATAACAAATGTTTTGCCATGTAATACAAACAAAGGACTGTCTATTATACAGCACATAACTTTCAATAACAAAGAAGTTTAATTTACCAGAGCAGACACATGCATTTCAACACCTTGTCTTTCCATGGCACTTGATAGTTCGGCTACCACGTCTTTACCAACCTACACCAGTGAAACTAGTTCAGTGAGACACCAAAAAATTAAGGTAAAAGTTAACCAGCACATGCTGGTTTACCAGTGAATATCATAGTAATATGTGTGACCTAGAAGTTCAAGTGAAATGATCATGAGTGGTTTTTAACATCTGCAATAAATTCAAAAGATGGATGATATACTTTTACAAATTATACATTACCCAGATTAGGTGACTTGTGGCATATAGTCTCCAATCATGTTCACAATACCAGAAGAGACAAAAGCCAGGCAAGTCACTAATTTGGGACATAAACATAACACAGGGTCTGAAGTGAGCTATCCATTCCTCACACCAATTGTTACTACAATTAGCTTTCACAAGGTTATTTCAGTTTTCGGACTTGCCAAATTATGATCAACAAAGAGCTATCATTTAGATATAACTTGTTATTTAACTAATCAACTTAAAATGAGAAACTGATATTAATAAATAGCGCACACAAAAACACGTATTATTCATGCAAAGGTCATGCCCAGCCCTACCTTTATTTCTCATTTAAAAAGCTGTTTCCTAGGGTTCAACCCCTTGACCTAGTGGATATGACGTAGATACCTAACTACTCCACCAAGTATGGCCTTCATTCATAGACATGTATCTGGATAAATACCTATCTGACCAAACTATTGCAATAAACAAAAAAAGATTGTAGCTTGCGTGCATATAGAGAAAAGGCCCAAGGAATCAGCACTAACCGCATCATCAATAGAGAAACCTTTGGTCCACCTCATAAGTGTCCCAGAAACAATTGAATTTTGCATCACAGGGAAAGAGAAGGTGAAACCTAATTCCCTCTTCCTACCAGCAGGAAGTTGAAATCTGTCACCTTCTTGAGCAACAAACTTTGCAAGTTCTGCTGCAATATAATCAAAAAGTTCCTGAAAAGAAATCGTAAAGCGCCTTAGTTTCACACCTATCAAAACTCTAAAACAATGCAAGTAGTAAAGTTTAGCCAACATACTCACCTGCGATGTCCCAACCATCAAATTCGGAGGAATTGACACCTCCGCAAATTCTTGATCAACAACACCACCATTCGCCCCTCCCAATTGCACCCGCAAGACCCGGAAATTCGTTCCTCCAAGATCCAATGCATAATACACACCTTCCTCAGCACTTCAACAGAATAACACCACTCATAAGTCCCAATTACCCTCTTCGATTCACTTACAACTTCCTATGAACTACATCTACCACAACCAAGCAATAACACAAATCACCCCATTCAACAAAAAGTCAAAAACTCAACCACCAAACTACTCAATACCACATTTTCACAACTAGAATCACAAGATTACTTAAATCACAAAAACAAAACAATAAAAAATCTAAAATAATTAAGTCTAGGCGATGCACCCAGTATGAAAATTATCAACATTGCTTACATCTTCAATTCAGTTCCAACTTCCTCTCAAATACATCTACCGCAACAAAGCTAATAACACAATTCACCCCATTCAACAAAAAGTCGTAAACTTTACCACAAAACAACACACCAAACTACTCAATACCACATTATTAACAACTAGAATCACAAAATCACTCAATCACCAAAAAAAAAAAAATTAAAATCAAAAATCAAATAAGTGTAAGTGATATACCCAGTGGGGAGATTATCAACAAAGCTAATAAGCATTTTGAGTTTACTACCGCCTTCAGAAGCAAGTCCAGCGTGCATCTCCACCGTCATAGCATCTGCCACCTGTTTCAATTTTGAACTGGGGGTCCCACACTTCTGTTCAAACTCCTTTAAAATAGCAGCAGCTCTTCGAGAATTACGAAGCTGGTGCCGAACAACCAAAGCCACCGCCGCACACACGGCGGCGCCGCCTATCACCGCTGCCGTCACTGCCACCTTACCCATCACTAATTATTACTCTTACAATAATTATAAGAATAATCTAGTAGATCAAATTGAACTGGTGTAAGAAAATTGGAGGAATGAAAGAGCTATATATATGTGTGTAATTGAGATTGAGATTTGATTTGATTGATTCTGTGTGTGTTTTTTAATTGTTGCGTGGGTGTGTGTGTAAGTAAAGTACTTGTACTCTCCGAGGGAGTTAAATGTTGGGAAAGGAATCAAAGATTAATTAGTAATGGTAAATGGTAATTAGAGACATATTTGGTGGGGGTTAAGTTGTAATTTAATAAGGAATCTTTGTAAACCGACGTCTAAAATATTAGTACTAATATTCTAAAAATATTAGTTTTTGAAAGAAAATGGGAAGATATATTCATATTCATATTCTCTCATCCAATTTTCCAGGTATGTAAGAATAACGTATTATTATTATCGTTACTTTACGTGTGAATGGTACTTGGTATAGAAAACTTTGTTTTCAAAAGTCTCCGTTTAAAATATTTTGATTCTTTATGATGCTTTTCTTTTTATCCAATATGTTGATTAGGAGTACTATCTTAGTACGGTGTCTTTATAATTTAATATCTTTAATTTTATTTTAACTCGATTGAATATTATATTTTAGTCCACATAAATCTTATATATCATTTTGTTCGGAGATATTATTTTCTTCTATCCCGGGTTGTTTTCCTAGCACCAATTATTCTAATGTAATTTTGTTTTAGATCGATTCGATAGGATGATTTTTTTGACCAGGGTGATTAGTACATTTTTTTCTAGTAAGAGACCATTATACATATTTAATTATTTTGTTTTATACCGGCTCAATAGTATAATTTTTTTGGCACGGTCAATAGTATATATATATTATTGTGTTACAGCTAAAAATCATTATACATATTTAATTCTATTTGTATTTATATAATTATATTGCGAGTATTAGTTTAGTAAGAAGAGTGTTTTATGTTAAATATAATTACAGATTTAGAGTTGTCAAAATAAAGGTGACCAATGAACAACAATCAAACTTTCAATATTTCGTCTTTAATAATATACTAGCCTAAAACCCGTGTTGTAGCGACTGAGAATTTCGCGATGTGATTAAGTGAATAAAGTATAATTTTGTGTAATAATTGTGAAATTATGTGATTAAATAAAAGGATAATTGATTTTGTGGTTAATTGTCGTTATTGTATAATAGTGATTGGGAACGTAAAGGCACTCGTTCCAATTCGATGAGTCAGCTTAAGGATTAAGCTGTGTCGTCGGGCCGTCAGGTTAAATGAAACCTGTATTAACAAGGGATAAAAATATTTAAAAGTGTGAATGTGAAATATATGTGATGATCCTATGTGTTTACATATTGTTTGATGTGTGCATGTTCGAATTTGAGATCGGTTTTATTTTTTAAATGTTTTTAAAAGGGATTTTAAGGATTTTATTGATCTCAAAATATTTTTATAAAATTATAGAAATGTGATCAAGGTATGAAATTTGCTTTGTTGCTTTCAAAATAGTCCAAGGGACTTTTAAAAGTAATAGTTGGATTTAGATTAATGATTTGAGATTTTAAAATGATTTTATAGAATTTATTTATATTATTTGGGGTATTTGTGAAAATTCATATTAAATAATTTATTGTGCAATAATTTGTATAGAGTGTAAGAAGAGAGTTAGTTTTGTGTTTTTTATATAAAAAGGAAAGTTTAATTATTTGTGATTAAGTGGAGATAAACTATATTATTTTAATCAATTATAAATCAAAATAGAAAGAGAAAGAAAGAAAAGATTTTATTAATTTCCATTTTACCCCTAGAATGTTATATATATATATATATATATACTCCCTTCCTCGCCTTTTTCTTTCCCCACCGTCTCTCTCTCTCTCTCTCTCTCTCTCTCTCTCTCTCTTTTCTCGCTTTCTCGAGCTCTCTTCTCTCTCTCTACTCTCGGTATTCTCTCTCTCCCTTACTCTCATCGATTCTTCCATTAAAACTCAATATTAGTTGAGATTTGAGTTCCCCATATCATATTTATATACATACATGTCTGCATGTGTGTGTTGTGTGTGATCGAGTTCGATTTAGGGTTTAGAATCAATCATATTTATATTCGGACAATTATTTCCCTCTGTCAAGAAACACTTTAAAGTCCTCCTAATGATTAGTGATGAATGTCGGCTTTCACCCTATCCTGAGCCTTGACTCTTGAAAGCCCAAAACTTTCTTCATAGCCATTACATAGTCAAAGATAGAGAATTGCCACCTAAAAATTTAAAAGTAGAATGCCTCAGAAACTGCTATTGCTAATGTTATTAATCTATAGAACTGTTTATATAATTACTTGGTGAGCTTTTGTGCTCATTTATTTGCTTTGATCTAACCATGACAGTTAAGTAAGAAGATGGTCAGACTTAGGTGCACCGCTTGCAAGAGCGTTCTTGGCGGTCCCTAAAGAGAGCAGGTAACATTGTAGATGCTAGAGAGTTGTAGTGGTTCAGCTATATCAGATACTGTCTTCTTCTTGTGTGATGCTTTCTTTGATTTTCCTTTTTCACATGCTTCACATAGCCCTTCAGGGCTGAATTCCATCTCAGGTAATCCTCTCACCAACTCTCTTTTCACTAGAGAATTCATTGTCTTGAAATTTAAGTGGGAGAGCTTCTTATGCCATAGCCAGCTGTCATTTGCAGATGCTTTACTGTAGAAGCACATTACTTGACCATCTTCTGCAGAATTCCAGTCAGCTACAAACAGATCACCTTTTCTTACTCCATTGAGAGCAAGCCTTTCATTCTTCTGATTAGTGATCAAACACTTCTCCTTCTTGAACAACACATCACATCCTTTGTCACATAATTGACTTATGCTTAGAAGATTATGCATAAGACCATCAACCGGAGAGATTTATTCTATGATGACATTTCCAATTTCCAAACAGCCATATCCCGTTGTATAACCTTTGCTGTCATCTCCAAAGGTAACCACTGGGCTAACTTTCTCAACCACCTTTGATAGCAGGGCTCTATCTCCAGTCATATGCCTCGAACATCCACTGTCCAGAATCCACATGACCTTCTTCTTCTTTATGCCCTGTATACAAAGGAGATTAAGATTTCTTTGGTACCCAAACCATGTTGGGTCCAGGGTACTTAGGAACATATGCATATCTAGCAGATTTCTTAACATTTTTGACAGATTCAGCATGATTTACAGTGTCATTGACTATGTCCTTAACACCCTTGGAAGGACCATTAGCTTTGCTTTTTGTCTTGGTGAAGGTAGCCCCTTTCCTAGCACTAAGAGGGTTTGCAGTCTTTGACTTACTCTTGTTCTTATGCATATGATTATCACGATCATGGCATGCATTGTGTGAGTGTGTGTAATCAAGATACGTTTTCATGAATGAAAAAACACATGACATGCAAGCAGGCTTATCACACTTCGAAGATTTAGGAACACTAGGCATGGCATGCATATTAACATTTTTTACTTTGTCCACTTTAACCTTTTTACATGCATGAGATAGGTGTCCAGTGGATCCACAGTTATTACACACCTTTCTAGGGCCATCCTTTCTTGTTCTGCCATTTCTATTCTTACTAGATTTAGTGGTGGAATTAAAAACCTAGTCCTGCAGTAGTTTGTTCACTTTCATGGGATGCTTGTTTATCAGATTTCTTAGAATTTTTATCTTTTATCTTTTCAAGATCTTCAACAAGCATCTCATGATGAATGAACAAATTCTCCTCATCAAAAGGTTGAGACTATGCCTTCTTGAATAAAAGTTTCTTAGCATTCTTCAGAACATGTGGCGTATCTGGTGGATTAACAACTTTTATTACAGGTTCATTATCCAGCACATGTTTCTTACTAGATTTCCTAAGTTCATCATAATCTAGTCCAATTCCAAGTTTTCCACTTACATCTTGACTAGATATGAGTTCATTTGCAAGATTAGCAGAATTAGCATAAGCATGAAGCTTAGTCTCTAATTCCTTTATCTTCTCATCCTTTCCTTCTATAGTCTCAACATGTTTCTTATCTCTAAGTTCCAGATATTGATTTCTTGTTTTAAGGTCTTCTATAGCAACATTGGTGAGAACTAGCTTATCATTTTCAATTTTGATATTTTCTAGTTCTTTCTTTAAGTCACTAGCAGTACCTTCTGAACATCTTAGGGATAAGCGACAATTTATATATCTTAACCTAAGCACATTGTAGTTTTCAGCACATAACTTATCACTACATTCTACATTAGGTCTATCATAGGAAAGTTTATCAAAATATACTTGAGCAAGTTCTTTAAAAGCTATACAGTCAGTATTATCACAAATTTTAGCAGGGGGTGATATAGATACCTGAGGAGTTGATTCTGCCATCAATGCAAGATTTCCATATTCTTCCTCTTCATCATCTGTATCATCCCAGCTTTTTCCTTCAGCAATGTAGGACTTGACTGGATACTTGTTTGATTTCCCTGAATCCCTTTTCTGAACCCCTTTGCCCTTGTCTTTTGATTGTTGAGACTTCCTGCATTCACTGGCAAAGTGTCCAACCTCATCACAGTTATAGCATTTGAATTTGTTTATGTCTACCATTCCAGTTTTATATCCAGAACTGGAGTATGAGTTGGATCTCTGCCCTCTGCTACTGCTCCCTGAGCCCCTGAAACCTTTCTTCCTTCTGAATCTCATATTACTGAACATCCCTGCTTGATTTGCCATTGTGGGATCTTCCATCTGTTTTAATTCTTCCATAGTGTAGTAGTCACTAGGATCCCCAGTCAGATTTCCATCATCCACTTCAGCCTCAAAAAGCACATTTGTTTGAGACTTGGCCTTCTCAACAGTGATATCCAGGTCTTCATGCTTGCTTGCAACCAGTGCAGTTGTTCTCAGCAACTCAGCATTTTTGGCATCATTGGATTTGTTTCCATATATGATCCTCTTCTGGTCTAACTCCATCTCATGTGTCTTCATTCTTCCATACCTTTTCCAGTTTCATGGTCTTGAAGTCCACTCGTTCACGAACTGTTTATGCCTTGTTGTCCAGATATGAAGGGAGTGTCAACAAAAACTTTCTGTTGATTTTATGTTGTGCATACTTCTTTCCATGAAGACACATTTCATTTAACAGCCTATTCAGTCTTTCATAAACTGAGGTTACACCTTCACCCGGGAGAGACCTCTTCAGTACCTTCCATTAACAGTTCAATTGTGTCCCACATGTGTTTGCCACTTTCACAAACAAGAATTTGGTGACACATGTTAGAGTCTATGGCATCTATCAATATCAGCTGTAGACTGTCATCTAGGGCAACCAATTCCTTTTCCTTTGCAGTCCAGCCAGATTATGGTTTAGGAATAGTAGGTCATTCATTATTAGGATCAACCATTTCAGGTATGTGTGGGCCGTCATTCAGAATTTCCATGTAATCAGGGTTCACAGCCTTGAGATAGAGAATCATCTTTTTCTTCCATATATTGTAAATTTCTTTGTCAAACTTTGGTACCTTAATACTTCCATCTTTTTGAGAACTCATGATTAAATTATTTAAGATTCAAAAATTTCAAGAAATAGAAAATTTTGAAAATAAAAAAATCTGCAAGAGTGAACTTGTTTTGGTCTAAACTTCCGGATCTTGATTTGTATGTCAATCAAACTACAATGATACCAATTGTTAGGTCCAAAGGTATCGTAGAAGGGGGGGTTGAATACGATACCACCAATTAATTCTGATTCAAAACAAGTTCTTATTTTATGCCGGAAAGTAAAAACACAACACAATTCAAGGAATATATTTCGATTGATATAAACCTTAATGTTGCTACAATCTAATCAATTGATTAGCTTCTACAGAAATTTCAACAGCATAACAGTACAGTTACAAAGCAATTAATATGAACTTGAATGCTCTGTAATGCTCTCCATAAAAGCTTCTCAGTTTGCTGGTGAAGATTCCTCTTCTGAATAAATGCTGAGATTTCTGTTTTATTGTAGACTTAAAACCAAATTCAGTACGTGGCTTCTTCTGGTCCAAGCATTCTAATTTGCTGCATTTCAAAATAACCCAAGTCCCTAGTAGTCGAATTTGCATTCCTTCTTAGTAGTCGAATTTGACCTTGATGAAATTCGACTTGTAGAATATAGAAGTCGAATTCTATACATGTGTAGCACTTGGAGAATATTCTAATTAAGTAGAAGTCAATTTTGGAGAAGTCAAAAATCAACTAGTGGAATGTTAGAATAACATTCCACTAGTTGATTTTCCACTTGTCGACTTCATACAAGTCGAATTCTACTAGTTGAAAATCAACTTTTATGCCTTAGAATATTTTCACTCATTCTTCTTTTCTTCAATTCTGGATACATTCTTTTGTATGATCTTGAATTCACTTAACACTTCTTTTGTAGACTTGAATGATCAATCCGGGAATGCTGATGCTTAGTGCACTGGTCTGGTTCACAAACGACTAGCCCTGAATTGAATATCTTTATCCTTTCTGATTGTTCCTTGTTAATGAATTCTGACTTGAGTTCTATAGATTGTTTTCCACTAGAATCACTTGATTTCTATATTTGAATCTTCAACTGTATTAAAACAACAAGTCCTCTGATTGTTTATTCTTCACAGAGGCCTGATCACTGAATGATCTTCTTTCTATGACTTCAAATGGACTTGCACTTGTAATATTGTGTTCTGACTCTTGTATGTGTCTGATCATTCTTCTTCTAGATTCCTGTGTTACATAGTTAATATTATTTACTATTTTCTTGTCCTAAGTTGAGTTATATCATCTCATTATCCATTATAGTACATCATGCTTTACATAAAAGTAATAAAATAATATTTATTCAAAACAGTCGTGCATCGCACGTGTGACGCCCTCAATCTCGGGGTTAAGAATGAGGACCCACACACCATTAAACTAATAATAACAACGGATATAATAAACCCCGATTAAATAATAACATGATCAAAACAAAATTAAGTTTGAGACAAGATTCCAACTACTAACCAGAATAAATATATTACAACCCAAAATAATAATAAATTCAAATTTATTCGATTTCGACATGGAACCGACAGGTAACCCATTGTATCTGATCCAACTTATACATTCCTTCCAACTAATATTCTTGCTCACACACACTGCTACATGCTCTAGCATCTAGAAACCTCCGCCGACATGGTAGGGACCGCCAAGAACGCTCTTGTAAGCGGTGCACCTAAGTCTGACCATCTTCTTGCTTAACTGTCATGGTTAGATCAAAGCAAATAAATGAGCACAAAAGCTCAGCAAGTAATTATATAAACAGTTCTATAAATTAATAACATTAGCAATAGCAGTTTCTGAGGCATTCTACTTTTAAATTTTTTAGGTGGCAATTCTCTATCTTTGACTATGTAATGGCTATGAAGAAAGTTTTGGGCTTTCAAGAGTCAAGGCTCAAGATAGGGTGAAAGCCGACATTCATCACTAATCATTAGCAGGACTTTAAAGTGTTTCTTGACAGAGGGAAATAATTTTCTGAATATAAATATGATTGATTCTAAATCCTAATTCATGATTGATTCTCTGCAAGAGCTGTTACTAAATGATTGCATGATTAGTTGCTTTGATTTTCTTGAATAAATTGGTGGTTTTCGTGTAAGGAAACCCTCGAGTTGAGGGAACCACTCGAGAACCTCCGCCACCAGCGATGAACTCCGGTGAATTGGTGGTGAACAGTGATGCAAAGTCTGAGTTCTAAAATTTCTACAACAAATCTCGGTGTTTAATTGTTGCATGCCGTGTTATTTGAAAATTCAAAATGCAACTTTTGATTTTTATAAAATTTTGGTTCGGTTTATCTGATAATTTGATGAATGTTCATAGTTTGGATTTAGATTAATATTTAATTGTGATTTGGAGGTTGCATGTTATTTTTGAGTGAATGCATGTGGTTTTAGGTTGAAAATCCGAATGGTGTTTTAGTATTAAAGAAAATGGTTTAAAAAGTTGTTTCTTGTTATAATTTGATTTAAGTTAAGCTTAATTTGTGGGATTAACTTTGCATGTTGATTGTGAAGCTTTCTTGTTGTTTTGTTGAATTAGGGTCGAATGATGCTTTGATCTTTAGGAGAGAAATGGATCGAATTACTTGATTAATTGAAAAGATTCGTAATTTTGATAACTCGATGTTTGTAACTTGATTTTTGATGAGTGTGGATGACTTGTTTGATTTGATTTTTATGATATAAATGGATGTTATGAATTGGTTCATTGAGTTTAAGTCGTAATAAGGTTCAGACGTAAATTTAGAAATGCGCATGTAAGGTTAAGTGGTTGCATGCCGACTTAGTTTGATTTGGTTATATTATTATGGTTCTAATTCATATAATAAAAATGGGATAAGTTGTTTTGGTGTAAGAGTATGTGTTATTATGTGTTATATATGATTCATGTACTTATAAGTTAAGTTGCGATTGGGGTAAACGTTAGACGTTCTAAGAAACGTCGAGAGTGATCGAGTATCTAATTAGGGTTATGTTGAATTGTAGATTCGGATAGCAGAGGCATTCATGCTAGTAAAGGAAAAGAGGTCGTAGGTGGCAGTAGCTCAGTACCCATTAAGCAGAAAAGCAATTTAAGGCAAGTAACTCTGCCTTCTCATATAATTTGAATATAGAGAGTAAATCATTGATGTCATGATAAAGTACTGAATCTCTATAGCGATTGTAATAAACCCTGATGTTACTCTTTGTGATAACTTGATATTGATCCCTGTTCAAACCCTTATAGTAACCCTGTTGATTTGTACCCTGATTAATTTATTATTCCCTTTGTTATCCTATGATCTCATAAACCCTAAAAGAACCTTTATGAATTCCCTTATATAATGTCTTGATCAATTTGGATTCTTCAATAACCTATGAACCCTATCATGTGTTGATCTTCGAAACTATTCTAACTTGGAACTAGTACACCCTATTTATCATTTGATCCAGTTCCTTAGTATTGATCCATGTTTACGTTTGATTCGTTCACTTCCCTTTGAATCTTAATTTGAACTTAAAAATGATTTTCGACTTGAATGAGTCTAAATGATTTCACATTCTTGATAATGTTAAAATGAATTTAGTCAACTCTTTTCCTTCTTCCAACACAAAGGTTTTTCAAATGAATTCATAAAGGATTGGATAGAGACGTAAGAGGCTAGTGGGACTAGTTCAGTCACGTAAGAGGCTAGCGGGGCTAGTCAAATATAAGTCTATAACGCCATAGGTACCATAACGACCAGATGGAGTTCCGTACGGGATGATCACCCGTATTATTTTTAAAAGATAGATATTCCAATCAAGGGTTCCTTTATGATCTGTAAAGAAGAAAATGTTTGCATTCTTTGAGCAATTTGCTCATTTCTCTTTAAAAATGAAGTAAAATGAAATGGAACAACTCGAGTCTTCGTTTCGGTTTTAATGTTGTGAACCCTATCACTTTATGCTAATGATAAGTTTCAAAATCTGATTGATTATTTCCCTCTGTCAAGAAAGACTTTAAAGTCCTCCTAATGATTAGTGATGAATGTCAGCTTTCACCCTATCCTGAGCCTTGACTCTTGAAAGCCCAAAACTTTCTTCATAGCCATTACATAGTCAAAGATAGAGAATTGCCACCTAAAAAATTTAAAAGTAGAATGCCTCAGAAACTGCTATTGCTAATGTTATTAATTTATAGAACTGTTTATATAATTACTTGCTGAGCTTTTGTGCTCATTTATTTGCTTTGATCTAACCATGACAGTTAAGCAAGAAGATGGTCAGACTTAGGTGCACCGATTGCAAGAGCGTTCTAAGCGGTCCCTACCATGTCGGCGGAGGTTTCTAGATGCTAGAGCAGGTAGCAGTGTGTGTGAGCAAGCATATTAGTTGGAAGGAATGTATAAGGTGGATCAGATACAATGGGTTATTTGTCGGTTCCATGTCGGAATCGAATAAATTTGAATTTATTATTATTTTGGGTTGTAATATATTTATTCTGGTTAGTAGTTGGAATCTTGTCTTAAACTTAATTTTGTTTTGATCATGTTATTATTTAATCAGGGTTTATTATATCCGTTGTTATTATTAGTTTAATGGTGTGTGGGTCCTCATTTCCTAACTCCGAGATTGAGGGCGTCACATGTGCGATGCACGACTGTTTTGAATAAATATTATTTTATTACTTTTATGTAAAGCATGATGTACTATAATGGATAATGAGATGATATAACTCAACTTAGGACAAGAAACTAGTAAATAATATTAATTATGTAACACAGGAATCCAGAAGAAGAATGATCAGACACATATAAGAGTCAGACACAGTATTACAAGTGCAAGCCCATTTGAAGTCATAGAAAGAAGATCATTCAGTGATCAGGCCTCTGTGAAGAATAAACAATCAGAGGACTTGTTGTTTTAATACAGTTGAAGATTCAAGTATAGAAATCAAGTGATTCTAGTGGAAAACAATCTATAAAACTCAAGTCAGAATTCATTAACAAGGAACAATCAGAAAGGATAAGGATATTCAATTTAGGGCTAGTCGTTTGTGAACCAGACCAGTGCACTAAGCGTCAGCATTCCAGGATTGATCATTTAAGTCTACAAATGAAGTGTTAAGTGAATTCAAGATCATACAAAAGAATATATTCAGAATTGAAGAAAAGAAGAAGGAGTGAAAATATTCTAAGGCATAGAAGTTGATTTTCAACTAGTAGAATTTGACTTGTATGAAGTCGACTAGTGGAAAATCAACTAGTGGAATGTTATTCTATTAGTCAATTTCTGACTTCTCCAAAATCGACTTCTACTTAATTAGAATATTCTCCAAGTGCTACACATGTATAGAATTCGACTTCTATATTCTATTAGTCGATTTTCATCAAAGTCAAATTCGACTACTAAGAAGGAATGCAAATTCGACTACTAGGGACTTGGGTTATTTTGAAATGCAGCAAATTAGAATGCTTGGACCAGAAGAAGCCACGTATTGAATTTGGTTTTAAGTCTACAATAAAACAGAAATCTCTCCATTTATTCAGAAGAGGAATCTTCACCAGCAAACTGAGAAGCTTTTATGGAGAGCATTACGGAGCATTCAAGTTCATATTAATTTCTTTGTAACTGTACTATTATGCTGTTGAAATTTCTGTAGAAGCTAATCAATTGATTAGATTGTAGCAACATTAAGGTTTATATCAATCAAAATATATTTCTTGAATTGTGTTGTGTTTTTACTTTCCGGCATAAACTAAGAACTTGTTTTGAATCAGAATTAATTGGTGGTATCGTATTCAACCCCCCCCCTTCTGCGATACCTTTGGACCTAACAATTGGTATCAGAGCAATTTGATTGACATACAAATCAAGATCCGGAAGTTTAGACCAAAACAAGTTCACTCTTGCAGATTTTTTAATTTTCAAAATTTTCTATTTCTTGAATTTTTTGAATCTTAAATAATTTAATCATGAGTTCTCAAAAAGTTGGAAGTATTAAGGTACCAAAGTTTGACAAAGAAATTTACAATCTATGGAAGAAAAAGATGATTTTCTATCTCAAGGCTGTGAACCCTGATTACATGGAAATTCTGAATGACGGCCCATACATACCTAAAATGGTTGATCCTAATAATGAACGACGTACTATTCCTAAACCAAAATCTGACTGGACTGCAAAGGAAAAGGAATTGGTTGCCCTAGATGACAGTCTACAGCTGATATTGATAGATGCCATGGACTCTGACATGTGTCACCAAATTCTTGTTTGTGAAAGTAGCAAACACATGTGGGACACAATTGAACTGTTAATGGAAGGTACTTGTAATAACCCCAATTTTTGAGAAATTTTTGAAACCCTTATGAATAGTGTTTTTGCTGAATGAGAAAACTTTTCATGCCACACTATGTAGGGGTTCTGTTATTGATATTCTGAGATTTTATTAGTACTTTATATGGGATATAAGTGTATGTAAAGATCGTCAGAATCCAAATCCGAACACTTTGATTTTTCCCGGAAATCCACTAGATACGGAGAGAATTGAGTATAAGGTAACAGGATAAAAAGGATTTAAATTAAAGGATTAAAGGAGAGGATCATAAAAGGAATATAATATATTGAGAAAGGTTAAGGGAACCTAAGTAATAAGATCCCGGGTATGATCCCTCAAACGATAAACGAAAACGAAAGTTAAGCGAACCGTATAACAGATCAGCGGTCATTAGGCAAACAATTAGGAAGTTAAGCAAAGGGATTAGAGGAAGTGATGTCACCCAACCAATGAGAAGAGGACAAGGAAGGGAGGATGACATAGCAATGTGATGTAAGCATGACATAGGGAAGGAGGAGGTGTGGTTGGTTTATAACCACACAAATATAAGGTTATTAAGGTAATTAACCAAAAACAAAACAAAAAACAACCAAGCTAAGCCAAACAAATCAAAAAACACAAAATCATTTCATTCTCATCATCTTGCTCTCGGCTTTTCATCTTTTTCAAGGGCAAGAATTTCAAAAATCAAGTTCCAAGCATTGTTAAATCACAAGGTAATTATCTAAGCTTCCTTGTACATAGATATGGATATGCTATAAGTTTAAGCTCCTAATTCCTTCACAATCTCTTCCAATAAATCAAGGAAGAAGATGGTGAATAGTAACCTTCAAGAAATAACTTTAGTTTTCTTGAATTTTTATGAAAGATTAAGGTTATACAAGCAAGGATCAAGGTTCTTTTAGGCATTCAAAGCTCTTGGGTTGTGTTAGGAAGCTTCAAGGAGGTATAAACAACTTTCACCTTTAACTTATAGTTTGAACTTTGAGTTTTGATGAGTTTATGGATGGATTAATGTATATATAGAAATATCCATGTATGTATAGCAAGATCCATGTATGTTAGATAGTTTGGTTGGATTTGTGGTGATTTTGGATATGAATCTTGGTTAATGGTTAATGAATCTTAAGTTATGGTTAGTAGATCATGTTTGCGGTTGAATAAGTTGGAAAACCTTGAGATTATGGACTGACTTTGCCTTGATATAAGTTGTGTTTGATGTATTGATGATGGTTGGGTGGTTTGTAGTGAATTGGTAAAGAATTGGAGTGGTATAAATATTGGTAATCGCGTAAACATAGCCGTCGTAACGTCCGATTTTCTTTAGACTGTTTTGTGCATAACATTAGGACCCGAGGACCCCCTGCTAGATTATGACCACTGCCATGTTTAGATAGCTCATGTTACGAGCTTCGTTTTGATATGTAGTTCGTTCGATTCCGATGCACGGTTTAGTAGAAACGACCGTTTTAAGTAACGGCATTTCGCGAACGAAACTTTTCCCCTCGCCTTACTTTGAAACATAGGTTAAAGACCAAAAAGGGTTAATTAATGTATGAAACATTTATGGTAAGTGTGTTAGGCAGTTGGTAAGACACTCGCGAAGGAATCGCATTAAAACTCGTAAAGGTTAAATTATTAAAAATGGTGGAGCCGAGGGTACTCGAGTGACTTAAGAGAATCAGTAAGCGCAGAATAAGCGTTAGAGTCTAAGTTAGTTAAAGTATAGATTTACAAGTGACTTTGGTTTAATTCCAACTTACTTGTTGTTTATAGGTTACCAGACTCGTCCCGAGCCATTCGTAACCCCCCAGTCGCTCAGGCAAGTATTCTATCCGTTATACTGTTGTTGTGATGTATACACTTGTATATGCATTATCTTGCGATAGATGCATGTTGGTTATTTAGCAAATTCTTGCGATATATTGTAGCATGTGATATGGTATATATGCATGCCTGTTTCATATTCTTGAAATATATATCTGTTGGTTCAGTTGATAATACCTATGCTAGAGGATAGCGGTAACTTGCATATACCCTTAGTATAGGGACCCAAAGGTGAAAATATTTTCTAAAACCGGGAGTCGAGGATCCCGAGTAGATTTTGTATATATGGATATGGATATATATATATATATATATATATATATATATATTTATATATATATATATGGTCATAGTTTTCAAAATTATTAATCGAATAAGGTTTATTCGATAACTTTAACTTTATTTTATTATTGAATATTATTTCGAATATAATTCGAAGGCGTATGACTCCTTTTATTTATTTATTTGAATATTATTTGAATATTCATTCGAGGACTTATGACTCCTTTTATTTTATTAATGAATATTATTTTGAATATTCATTCGAGGGCTTATGACCCTTTTATTTATTTATCTAAATATTATTTTGAATATTCATTCGAGGGCTTATGACCCTTTTAATTATTTATCTGAATATTATTTGAATATTCATTCGAGGGCTTATGACTCAGTTTATATTATTTATTGAATATTTTTGAATATTCATTTGAGGATCTATGACTCCGATTATTTGCTGAGATATATTCTTTATTTTATTAAAGAATAAGGTGTAAATAATCAAACTTATTTTCGATTATTCAAATAAAGATAGTACTTTCATATAAGTATATCTTTGATTATTTAATACTCGTTTCAAGTATAAGTTTTAATACTTCTACTCAATTATTTTTATAAAGATAATTCTTTGTGGGAGTATTATTTGAATAATAATATGCAGACATTTTCTAAATATACTGGGGACTGATTTACTTCATTAAATCAGTATTACTCCAAACACTCTTTAAAGTGTTTTCGAGTCTTTAAAATGATTTTCAAAAGTTAGAGCGGATCCCAAAACTATTTTTATATTTAAGATCTTCCTTTTAAAAAGGGGATTTAAATACTCGCTCAAAACTTGGGGGATCCGGCTCGGTGGTGTGTTTTATATTCGCAACAAGGTTGCTGTCTTGGTAAAAGAGTTTTTGATTACTTACCCAATATTCGGGAAGTAAAATTCTTGGAACAAGTTAATCCATTAACAGGTATCGCCTGGGAAATATCGGTGAGTTTTCCTTTCCAACTAGATACGACTTCTTGGTGGAGCCGTATCAACAAGTTTCTACTTGGGGAAAGGGGGAAACGAGCTTTACGTTTCAGAGTCATGGATTTCATCTGAACTAGGAGTGGCGTAAGTGGTCGAGTAGCGCCGGCCCATCTTATTATATTGGCCCAAATGGCCTGGAAGTTCCGCTAAGGCGGTCCATTTCCTAGGAGTTCAGTGTTCGGTTGACAAGTAAATCCGACAGGTTCTCCTCTACATGTAGAAAATGGTGGGGTTGTACTACTACGACTGATCATCGTAAGTGGTCTTCCTGGCGCGGTAAACTCCCGTAATGAGTTCATCATCCATTTGGATAATTCTGCAACACTACCCGTAGCATTTCGATTGAAAGGCTACTAATGGGTGGTTGCCGAAGCATTGACAGGGTCAAACATTTTTACTGGTGTATCCATTGAATGAAGTATCTCGTAACTTCATCTCTTTTCAAAATATTTCAAAGATCAAATATTTTCAAGTTTTATTTGTGGTCTCATCTGTGGGATGACCTCGTGAATCTTATTATACTTTGAACAGTGGTAGTTCAAGTAGCTTTATAAATGATATAAGTATAGTGAAGTATTTGGTAACTTCATCCCTTGTTTCTACTTATATCTAGTAAGTAATTATCTTACTCGTGATAAAAGATTCTAGTAAGTATCCATTTAGATACTTATATTATTGTTATCACTACATATTATCTTGCGAGCTGTAAGGCTCACTCTTGCTTTATTTCTTCATCACACAACAACAGTTAGGAAAGATGGCCAGACTCCAGCAGACCCAGCGCAAGCGCGTGGGAAGCATCCCGCGTCTTCCCGATGATGTTGTGGCTGCTATAGCTGCAGAGGTAGATCTATTGGTAGATCAGGCATTCTATTTTTTAGAATCAATTATGTATAATTATAACTTGTGGCAGATAATGGCAATTAACTGTAAATTATCAAGTAATCATTTTGGGTTGTAATAATTTTAAATTGTGGATTCAAAGACTTGTACTTATTTCAATTTCATCTCTGAGACTATAACGGGTTGTGGTGTGTGTTAGTGTGGGGTCACAGCATAAGGTTATTATTATTAATTAAGTGAAGTGATATTGTGGAAAGAAAGACCGTGACGACCCGGATCCCCGACCCCGGATCTGGGGGTGTTACAGAAATGGTATCAGAGCTAAGCGTTATAAACCTCAGAGATGATGGGACGTTAAGATAATAAGTTCACAAAGATAATAAGAACTCTTGCCAAGTTCATAGTCGGGCTACCTAACGTAGTACTGACAGTTAAAACCCTTATGGGAACCCTTATAAATATCGTGATAGAAGCGTAGTTCGTTATCGTAGATGGTAGCGGGACTCCGAACCCTGAGGTTGAGGAGCAACAGCGCGATGATGTTTTATTACTAACCGGAGATCAGATTGTGGATCCAATAGAGCGTCCTAATGCAGGACCGGATGATGCTGATATTGAAGATGTAGCGGTTGAGGAGATTGTCCTAGAAGGGATAGTTGTTGAGGAGGATCCCAAGGAGGATCCTGACAAGATTGGATAAAGGACCACTGATGAATTGATGACCATGGTTAGGTCGACTACCAGAGGTAGGATTGGTCGGTCACTACCGGAGGTTCGTTCAAGTTTGTAAAGATAGTAGCCCCTTTAACGCGGCTTACTCGTAAGACTAAGAAGTTCGAATGGACAGAGAAATGCGAGAACAGCTTTCAAGAACTGAAGCAGAGGTTGGTGATGGCCCCTATGCTGGCGTTGCCGGATGGAAAAGGAGATTTTGTGATTTGTAAGTGACGCTTCGCATAAGGAATTAGGGTGCTTCTTATATAGCACAGCAAGATAATCGCGTCTGCGTCAAGACAATTAAGGGAATTTAAAATTCGATATCCCCACCCATGAGCTTGGGCTCGTGGCAATAGTTTTGCCCTAAAGATTGGAGGCACTACTTATATGGATAGAAGTGTGAGATTCACAAACCATAGGAGCTCTAGTACATTCTTACGTAGAAAGAGCTCAACATACGCCAGAGGAGGCGGTTAGAGCTAATCAAGAATTATGATTGGGAGATTCTTTATCATTCGGGGAAAGCCAATATGGTGGCTGATGCCCTTAGTAAAAAGGAGAGACTCAAGATGATAATGTCTTTTGGAGAGTTTATAAGAGATTTTGAGAAAATGGAAATAGTAGTGAAGGTAACCGGAGCCGGTACCGAAAAGCTGTTTGAGATAGCAATACAGCCCGAAGTATTGGAAAAGAACATATTATGCCAGTAAAAGTGATGAATGAAGGCAGAGAGCCAACAAATAGGTATGAGATTAATACCGAGAGAGATGATAAGGGAATAATGAGGTATTCCTATAGAATTTGGGTTCCAAAGGTTTAAGAGCTTAAAGATGAAATCTTAGATGAAAGCTAGTTTGAGGAATAAGAGTTAGAGCAAACCCTGAACGTGATAGTCAGAGAGGTTGCCACCAAGACAAAAGGAACCCATAACATGATGAAGTGGAAAATGAGGATTTAAATTATGTAAGATGACCCCAATTATGGGGAGTAGGAAGAAATATTTAGACTGAGGAAACAAAAGTCGAGTAAGGACAGGAGACCCGAGATGGTACCCCTATACGGCAATTCATGGACCTGTCTAAAGAGAACTTAGACTATTATCCCCAACCACCACCCTGAGGAGACAGTGCGGTGGGAAATTCTTTCATGACCTTTAAGTCGCTAAGCTCTCAGAGTTCCAAGGAACAAGCTGACCCAGTCGAGGCAAGAGCCTGGCTAAAGGAAATAGATGAATTATTTGAGATTCTAAATGATTGACGAACCACAAAAGACTGTTTTGTCACTTACCCTCCTAAGAGAGAGACCACCCGCTGGTGAAAGGCCAAGGAAGGCACGGAGCAAGAGATTATAATAAACTGATTTAAGTTCAGTCAATTGTTTTCAGGAAAGTACTTCCCAAGGTTATGGAGATAGTGTAAAAGCTTAAGAGCGAGAACAAAGGCAGACGAGTATGATGAATTATGAATCTAAGTTGTAAAAGTTATCAAGATTCGTTCTGAAGACACGAATCCAGAATAACGGGATGTTTGAAATCAATGCTTATGTTGTGTTGGTTCATGAAATAACGATAAGAGAAAGGAATATAAAGGCAAGAGAGTTTGAGGAATGATAAGGGAGTTGGGTATGAGGAAACCCTAAAGACTCGTAGAAATAGAAATAGAAAAGTAGGTAATCGTCCGGATGAGAGTGATTCACCATGAGTTAAATTGATGGTTGAAGGTATAAGAGATACATATATTTTATCCCCTGTAAGTTGGAAAGATTCGAGGAAACCTTGAGATAATTCGAAGGATAAATAATGAGACGCGGATAGACTGAGGAGACAAGAAAGTAAGAAATTAAGAAAATTGGGTGAAGGAAGTGACCTTCAAGAAGGTAAAGTGTAAGACCGGTGGCATGATACCCAGAAAGGGAGACGCCAGATATGAAAGATATCCCAACATTGAGATGACTGTTGAGATAAACAACAAAAGTAAATAAGGAATTATTAAGAAGAAGTTCACGTTGAACATGACCAATATCTTCCAGAACATCCATGTTATCATTACCAAATCAAGAAAGAAAAGTGGATGACCATTGTTATCTTTTGGAGGCCATATGGATTGACCTCAATTTGAATAAGGATGCTATTATGAAGTTAGGTATAGACTATCGAGGTGGGAATGATTGAATAAGACACCCTTATCAGGGATATATGACTTGATTTATCCATGGAAGGATGCAGGTACCTTTTAAAGGTGGAATTAAGGATAGAACATCGGTAACTTAAAATGAATCCTAGGGGAATGCATAAAGGTTGGAATTTCACCCTTAATAGGGACAGTATGAGTTTTGATAGTATGATTTGGAAAGGGTTAATGTAGCAACAACCTTTAAGAATCAGTGGAGAAATTTTTCAGAAGTATATAGACAATGGTTCTAGTAATAGTAAATGGTATTTTAATATGCCCTGTATCTAGGGAATACAGGAGGAACGATTGAAGGATAACCTTAGAGGTTTTACAAGGAGAAAGGTAATATTCAAAATTTTCAAGAATAGAAATGTTGATAAAGGAAATATGACGTAATTATAATGTTTCCAAGTGGGGCACGTGTTAAACCACGAGAAAGTATGGATCGAACCAGTAATGGTCGAAATTATTCAGGGCAATTAGGACTTAAGATAAAAGATGTTCTAATTATGATTGAGAGTCAGTCATGACAGTGATTAACCTCTAAAGACTGAGGCAATAACTTATGGAAAAATGGTGATTTTTTTTTACTCATCAGATTTTAAGGAAAGCATTTTCACATAAGCTGTGATTGAAATAAGGTAGAAAATTTATTTGGAGATGGTTAAAGTGACATTGACTGTAAGGAAATTTTACTATCAGGAAAGGCCAAAGAGGTGGCCGACACTTTAAAGGTAAGAGGATAATTATAGGCGCTTGTGCCAAAAGAATACAGTGATGATGGTTAAAACTGTGAAGGTTGTATTATGGTTTGGAAGATTGACATTCCTTCTGATGACTGTGCAATACCCAGCCGTAATAGTAGTTGGTAAAGGTTTAATTCGTGTAATCGCCATGAGCGGGCTATCTATCTTAGAAGGTACTATCTTGAGAATGAGTCTGGACCATGTTTCAAAAGGACTAAACGAACCTTTGAGATCAGGAGTGTTCTTCATGAATCAGAAATGGTGATTATGTTACCTCCTTAGAAGGATTTGATACGACATGTATGGACTCCGTATGGTTAGCTATTAAGATTTCATGGAAAGTGAATGATGACAGTGGGTCAGTGGTGGACCATAGTAAGGCAGCAATGATTCTGCGAGTAACGAGCTGATTACAACCGTGAGAGTTGTATTGGAATGGATGTCGAGATTGAGTACCACTAAACGGGTCGTGGTAGTGTATAAGTTATCATTGATAGACTAATTAAGTAGAGTATCTACCTATTGAATATTTATTCCCTCTTATGAAAAGAGAGTCGTATTACTATATGAGGAAGGTTGCGGTGCAAGCATAGAACTCTAGTAACGGTGATGTCTAAAATGAGATCCCAGGTTCGATTTTCGAAATCGAGGGAGTTTCAAAGATGATTGTGTATAAGCTCGAGGAAGAGCATGGGTCCATAGAATGATGGACGGAATAGAAATATTTAGGCATGGGAAATACGATGCTATAATACTTGATGCTGATATAAATACGTATATGTTTTGTTCTCCTATGACAAACCTCTATAGTTCAGAGGTAGATTCCAAGCCAGATATTTTATGGCAATAAAAATTTTTATGAATATATAATTCTCTTCAGTTCGTTCTTTTCTCTTCTTTTCATTACATGTAAGCTGAGAAGAACAACCCTTCCAGAAAGGGGAGGTATTGCCGAATGACTATCTATCTGTGTGATAGAAGCCTAGTAGGATACCATCTATTGTTTAATTGCTTGTCAAGTACTAAAGGCTGGCCACCTTCTGTACTAACTATGCGATAGAACAAGTGTTCATGATCATAGTGATCTCTCAACAAATTCCTTTACTTCTATATGATTGATCAAGCTTCCAAAGATAGAAGCAGCTGAAAAAGGAGTAGTAAAGTTGTGGTAGTATTCGGAATGGAAACACATTCGTGATACTAAGGTTGACGTGGTTAATAAAGGGTTATAGAACGCTAGCGAGCAAAAGTATAACCAGTATAATATTAGGAACGGAAGGTAGTAGCTATTACGAACTGGAAAAGAATGGGTATTAAGAAGCAAAAGCTATAAATCTAGAAGCTATAATGAGAGTCTGTGCAATAGACTTGAAAGAAATTTGAATGATCACATAACGCGGATTGAGTTTTCTTATGACAATAGATCATATGTCAGTATTGAGATATCGCCTTATGAGATCCTTGAAGGAAGACAATGTCGATCTCCCTTATGTTAGGATGAAGTTGTAGAGCGCAAGATGCTCGGACCCGCAGTAGTCCAAAGGACCAAGGATATGATAGATCTAATCAGAGGATGGCTGGTAGTAGCCCAAGATGGACATGATAAGTATGTTGATTTGACACGAAAGGATAAAGAGTATGAAATAGGGGACCTAGTAATGTTATAGGTACCCCTTGGAAAGGATTGATGAGGTTCGGAAAGAAAGGAAAGCTAAGACTACAATTTGTTGGACCCTTGGATATATTAAGACGTTTGGGAAGTTAGCATATGAGCTAGCCCTAACCCCGAACATGTAGCAGGTCGTAACGTGTTTCACGTATCAATGTTAAGAAAATGTAATTCGGATGCCAGATAAATAAGGGCATATGAGCGCATAGGCATGCGACCAGGCATACCCTATAGGGAGCAACCAGAAAGGGTTATAGATCGAAAAGGGACAAGTGCTTAGGGGAAGGGTTATCAAACTAGTCAGAGTTTGATGGTAGAACCACAATGTGGGAAAATTGACTTGAGAGTTAGAAAGTGCAATACTAAGAAAGTATCCCTATTTATTTCTATCTGATTCCGGGACGGAATCCTTTTAAGGAGGGGAGACTGTAATAACCCCAATTTTTGAGAAATTTTTGAAACCCTTATGAATAGTGTTTTTGCTGAATGAGAAAACTTTTCATGCCACACTATGTAGGGGTTCTGTTATTGATATTCTGAGATTTTATTAGTACTTTATATGGGATATAAGTGTATGTAAAGATCGTCAGAATCCAAATCCGAACACTTTGATTTTTCCCGGAAATCCACTAGATACGGAGAGAATTGAGTATAAGGTAACAGGATAAAAATGATTTAAATTAAAGGATTAAAGGAGAGGATCATAAAAGGAATATAATATATTGAGAAAGGTTAAGGGAACCTAAGTAATAAGATCCCGGGTATGATCCCTCAAACGATAAACGAAAACGAAAGTTAAGCGAACCGTATAACAGATCAGCGGTCATTAGGCAAACAATTAGGAAGTTAAGCAAAGGGATTAGAGGAAGTGATGTCACCCAACCAATGAGAAGAGGACAAGGAAGGGAGGATGACATAGCAATGTGATGTAAGCATGACATAGGGAAGGAGGAGGTGTGGTTGGTTTATAACCACACAAATATAAGGTTATTAAGGTAATTAACCAAAAACAAAACAAAAAACAACCAAGCTAAGCCAAACAAATCAAAAAACACAAAATCATTTCATTCTCATCATCTTGCTCTCGGCTTTTCATCTTTTTCAAGGGCAAGAATTTCAAAAATCAAGTTCCAAGCATTGTTAAATCACAAGGTAATTATCTAAGCTTCCTTGTACATAGATATGGATATGCTATAAGTTTAAGCTCCTAATTCCTTCACAATCTCTTCCAATAAATCAAGGAAGAAGATGGTGAATAGTAACCTTCAAGAAATAACTTTAGTTTTCTTGAATTTTTATGAAAGATTAAGGTTATACAAGCAAGGATCAAGGTTCTTTTAGGCATTCAAAGCTCTTGGGTTGTGTTAGGAAGCTTCAAGGAGGTATAAACAACTTTCACCTTTAACTTATAGTTTGAACTTTGAGTTTTGATGAGTTTATGGATGGATTAATGTATATATAGAAATATCCATGTATGTATAGCAAGATCCATGTATGTTAGATAGTTTGGTTGGATTTGTGGTGATTTTGGATATGAATCTTGGTTAATGGTTAATGAATCTTAAGTTATGGTTAGTAGATCATGTTTGCGGTTGAATAAGTTGGAAAACCTTGAGATTATGGACTGACTTTGCCTTGATATAAGTTGTGTTTGATGTATTGATGATGGTTGGGTGGTTTGTAGTGAATTGGTAAAGAATTGGAGTGGTATAAATATTGGTAATCGCGTAAACATAGCCGTCGTAACGTCCGATTTTCTTTAGACTGTTTTGTGCATAACATTAGGACCCGAGGACCCCCTGATAGATTATGACCACTGCCATGTTTAGATAGCTCATGTTACGAGCTTCGTTTTGATATGTAGTTCGTTCGATTCCGATGCACGGTTTAGGAGAAACGACCGTTTTAAGTAACGGCATTTCGCGAACGAAACTTTTCCCCTCGCCTTACTTTGAAACATAGGTTAAAGACCAAAAAGGGTTAATTAATGTATGAAACATTTATGGTAAGTGTGTTAGGCAGTTGGTAAGACACTCGCGAAGGAATCGCATTAAAACTCGTAAAGGTTAAATTATTAAAAATGGTGGAGCCGAGGGTACTCGAGTGACTTAAGAGAATCAGTAAGCGCAGAATAAGCGTTAGAGTCTAAGTTAGTTAAAGTATAGATTTACAAGTGACTTTGGTTTAATTCCAACTTACTTGTTGTTTATAGGTTACCAGACTCGTCCCGAGCCATTCGTAACCCCCCAGTCGCTCAGGCAAGTATTCTATCCGTTATACTGTTGTTGTGATGTATACACTTGTATATGCATTATCTTGCGATAGATGCATGTTGGTTATTTAGCAAATTCTTGCGATATATTGTAGCATGTGATATGGTATATATGCATGCCTGTTTCATATTCTTGAAATATATATCTGTTGGTTCAGTTGATAATACCTATGCTAGAGGATAGCGGTAACTTGCATATACCCTTAGTATAGGGACCCAAAGGTGAAAATATTTTCTAAAACCGGGAGTCGAGGATCCCGAGTAGATTTTGTATATATGGATATGGATATATATATATATATTTATATATATATGGTCATAGTTTTCAAAACTATTAATCGAATAAGGTTTATTCGATAACTTTAACTTTATTTTATTATTGAATATTATTTCGAATATAATTCGAAGGCGTATGACTCCTTTTATTTATTTATTTGAATATTATTTGAATATTCATTCGAGGACTTATGACTCCTTTTATTTTATTAATGAATATTATTTTGAATATTCATTCGAGGGCTTATGACCCTTTTATTTATTTATCTAAATATTATTTTGAATATTCATTCGAGGGCTTATGACCCTTTTAATTATTTATCTGAATATTATTTGAATATTCATTCGAGGGCTTATGACTCAGTTTATATTATTTATTGAATATTTTTGAATATTCATTTGAGGATCTATGACTCCGATTATTTGCTGAGATATATTCTTTATTTTATTAAAGAATAAGGTGTAAATAATCAAACTTATTTTCGATTATTCAAATAAAGATAGTACTTTCATATAAGTATATCTTTGATTATTTAATACTCGTTTCAAGTATAAGTTTTAATACTTCTACTCAATTATTTTTATAAAGATAATTCTTTGTGGGAGTATTATTTGAATAATAATATGCAGACATTTTCTAAATATACTGGGGACTGATTTACTTCATTAAATCAGTATTACTCCAAACACTCTTTAAAGTGTTTTCGAGTCTTTAAAATGATTTTCAAAAGTTAGAGCGGATCCCAAAACTATTTTTATATTTAAGATCTTCCTTTTAAAAAGGGGATTTAAATACTCGCTCAAAACCTGGGGGATCCGGCTCGGTGGTGTATTTTATATTCGCAACAAGGTTGCTGTCTTGGTAAAAGAGTTTTTGATTACTTACCCAATATTCGGGAAGTAAAATTCTTGGAACAAGTTAATCCATTAACAGGCATCGCCTGGGAAATATCGGTGAGTTTTCCTTTCCAACTAGATACGACTTCTTGGTGGAGCCGTATCAACAAGTTTCTACTTGGGGAAAGGGGGAAACGAGCTTTACGTTTCAGAGTCATGGATTTCATCTGAACTAGGAGTGGCGTAAGTGGTCGAGTAGCGCCGGCCCAGCCTTATTATATTGGCCCAAATGGCCTGGAAGTTCCGCTAAGGCGGTCCATTCCCTAGGAGTTCAGTGTTCGGTTGACAAGTAAATCCGACAGGTTCTCCTCTACATGTAGAAAATGGTGGGGTTGTACTACTACGACTGATCATCGTAAGTGGTCTTCCTGGCGCGGTAAACTCCCGTAATGAGTTCATCATCCATTTGGATAATTCTGCAACACTACCCGTAGCATTTCGATTGAAAGGCTACTAATGGGTGGTTTCCGAAGCATTGACAGGGTCAAACATTTTTACTGGTGTATCCATTGAATGAAGTATCTCGTAACTTCATCTCTTTTCAAAATATTTCAAAGATCAAATATTTTCAAGTTTTATTTGTGGTCTCATCTATGGGATGACCTCGTGAATCTTATTATACTTTGAACAGTGGTAGTTCAAGTAGCTTTATAAATGATATAAGTATAGTGAAGTATTTGGTAACTTCATCCCTTGTTTCTACTTATATCTAGTAAGTAATTATCTTACTCGTGATAAAAGATTCTAGTAAGTATCCATTTAGATACTTATATTATTGTTATCACTACATATTATCTTGCGAGCTGTAAGGCTCACTCTTGCTTTATTTCTTCATCACACAACAACAGTTAGGAAAGATGGCCAGACTCCAGCAGACCCAGCGCAAGCGCGTGGGAAGCATCCCGCGTCTTCCCGATGATGTTGTGGCTGCTATAGCTGCAGAGGTAGATCTATTGGTAGATCAGGCATTCTATTTTTGAGAATCAATTATGTATAATTATAACTTGTGGCAGATAATGGCAATTAACTGTAAATTATCAAGTAATCATTTTGGGTTGTAATAATTTTAAATTGTGGATTCAAAGACTTGTACTTATTTCAATTTCATCTCTGAGACTATAACGGGTTGTGGTGTGTGTTAGTGTGGGGTCACAGCATAAGGTTATTATTATTAATTAAGTGAAGTGATATTGTGGAAAGAAAGACCGTGACGACCCGGATCCCCGACCCCGGATCTGGGGGTGTTACAGTACTGAAGATGTGAGAGAGAATCGCCTAGACATGTTAACTATTCAATATGAAGCCTTTAGGTCTCTCCCGGGTGAAGGTGTAACCTCAGTTTATGAAAGACTGAATAGGCTGTTAAATGAAATGAGTCTTCATGGAAAGAAGTATGCACAACATGAAATCAACAGAAAGATTTTGTTGACACTCCTTTCACATCTGGACAACAAGGCATAAACAGTTCATGAACGAGTGGACTTCAAGACCATGAAACTGGAAAAGGTGTATGGATGAATGAAGACTCATGAGATGGAGTTAGACCAGAAGAGGATCATATATGGAAACAAATCCAATGATGCCAAAAATGATGAGTTGTTGAGAACAACTGCACTAGTTGCAAGCAAGCATGAAGACCTGAATATCACTGTTGAGAAGGCCAAGTCTCAAACAAATGTGCTTTTTGAGGCTGAAGTGGATGATGGAAATCTGACTGGGGATCCTAGTGACTACTACACCATGGAAGAATTAAAACAGATGGAACATCCCACAATGGCAAATCTAGCAGGGATGTTCAGCAATATGAGATTCAGAAGGAAGAAAGGTTTCAGGGGCTCAGGGAGCAGTAGCAGAAGGCAGAGATCCAACTCATACTCCAGTTCTGGATTAAAACTGGAATGGTAGACAGAAACAAATTCAAATGCTATAACTGTGATGAGGTTGGACACTTTGCCAGTGAATGCAGGAAGCCTCCACAATCAAAAGACAAGGGCAAAGGGGTTCAAAAAAGGGATTCAGGGAAATCCAAAAAGTATCCAGTCAAGTCCTACATTGCTGAAGGAAAAAGCTGGGATGATACATATGATGAAGCAGAAGAATATGGAAATCTTGCATTGATGGCAGAATCAACTCCTCAGGTATCTATATCACCCCCTGCTAAAATTTGTGATAATGCTGACTATATACCTTTTAAAGAACTTGCTCAAGTATATTTTGATAAACTTTCCTATGATAGACCTAATGTAGAATGTAGTGACAAGTTATGTTATGAAAACTACAATGTGCTTAGGTTAAGATATAGGAATTGTTGCTTATCCCTAAGATGTTCAGAAGGTACTGCTAGTGACTTAAAGAAAGAACTAGAAAAGATCAAAACTGAAAATGATAAGCTAGTTCACACCAATGTTGCTATAGAAGACCTTAAAACAAGAAATCAGTATCTGGAACTTAGAGATAAGAAACATGTTGAGACTATAGAAGGAAAGGATGAGAAGATAAAGGAATTAGAAACTAAGCTTCAGGCTTATGCTAATTCTGCTAATCTTGCAAAGGAACTCATATCTAGTCAAGATGTAAGTGGAAAACTTGGAATTGGACTAGATTATGATGAACTTAGGAAATCTAGTAAGAAATATGTGGTGGATAATGAACCTGTAATAAAAGTTGTTAATCCACCAGATACACCACATGTTCTGAAGAATGCTAAGAAACTTTTGTTCAAGAAGGCATCTTCTGAACCTTTTGATGAGGAGAATCTGTTCATTCATCATGAGATGCTTGTTGAAGATCTTGAAAAGATAAAAGATAAAAATGCTAAGAAATCTGATAAACAAGCATCCCCTGAAAGTGAACAAACTACTGCAGGACTAGGTTTTTAGTTCCACCACTAAATCTAGTAAGAATAGAAATGACAGAACTGGAAAGGATGGCCCTAGAAAGGTGTGTAATAACTGTGGATCCGCTGGACACCTATCTCATGCATGTAAAAGGTTAAAGTGGACAAAGTAAAAAATGTTTATATGCATTACCATGCCTAGTGTTCCTAAATCTTCCAAGTGTGATAAGCCTGCTTGCATGTCATGTGTTGTTTCATTCATGAAAATGTATCTTGATTACACAAACTTACACAATGCATGCCATGATCATGATAATCATATGCATAAGAACAAGAGTAAGTCAAAGACTGCAAGTCCTCCTAGTGCTAGGAAAAAGGCTACCTTCACCAAGACCAAAAGCAATGTTAATGGTCCTTCCAAGGGTGTTAAGGACACAGTCAATGACAATGTAAAGCATGCTGAATCTGTCAAGAATGTTAAGAAATCTGCTAGATATGCATATGTTCCTAAGTACCCTGGACCCAACATGGTTTGGGTACCAAAGAAATCTTAATCTCCTTTGTATACAGGGCATAAAGAAGAAGAAGGTCATGTAGATTCTAGACAGTGGATGTTCGAGGCATATGACTGGAGATAGAGCCCTGCTATCAAAGGTGATTGAGAAAGATGGCCCAGTGGTTACCTTTGGAGATGACAGCAAAGGTTATACAACGGGATATGGCTGTTTGGAAATTGGAAATGTCATCATAGAAGAAATCTCTCTGGTTGATGGTCTTATGCATAATCTTCTAAGCATAAGTCAATTATGTGACAAAGGATGTGATGTGTTGTTCAAGAAGGAGAAGTGTTTGATCACTAATCAGAAGAATGAAAGGCTTGCTCTCAATGGAGTAAGAAAAGGTGATTTGTTTGTAGCTGACTGGAATTCTGCAGAAGATGGTCAAGTAATGTGCTTCTACAGTAAAGTATCTGCAAATGACAGCTGGATATGACATAGGAAGCTCTCCCACTTGAATTTCAAGACAATGAATTCTCTAGTGAAAAGAGAGTTGGTGAGAGGATTACCTGAGATGGAATTCAGCCCTGAGGGCTATGTGAAGCATGTGAAAAAGGAAAATCAAAGAAAGCATCACACAAGAAGAAGACAGTATCTGATATAGCTGAACCACTACAACTCCTTCACATGGATTTGTTTGGACCAGTGAATGTCATGTCTATGTCAAGAAAGAAATATGGATTAGTGATAGTGGATGATTTTTCTAAATACACATGGGTGTTATTCTTACATTCAAAGGATGAAGCACCTGACATGATTATTGATCATATCAAGAAGATTGAAGTAGAAGCTGGAGTGCCTGTGAGATGCATAAGGTCTGATAATGGAACAGAATTCAGGAATGCAAAGTTAAATGACTTCTGTGTGGAAAAGGGCATCTCAAGACAGTACTCAGCACCAAGGACTCCTCAGCAAAATGGGGTAGTTGAAAGTAAGAATCGTACTTTAGTTGAAACTGCTAGAACTATGTTGAATGAAGCAAATCTTCATACGTACTTTTGGGCTGAAGCTGTCAGAACTGCATGCTATACTCAGAACAGAACCCTGATTAACAGAATGTATGAGAAGACTCCATATGAGCTGATGGCAAACAAGAAACCATCTGTCAAATACTTTCATGTATTTGGAGGAAAATGCTATGTCCTTAATGATAATTAGCAGATTGGCAAGTTTGATGCCAAAGCTGAAGAATGCATTTTTCTGGGTTACTCATTAGAGTCAAAGGCTTACAGGGTGTTCATGGTTGATGATCAGAAGGTTGTGGAAAGCCTAAATGTAACATTTGATGACACCAAACCCTCAAGTGTTCAGAAAGAAGATGATGATGAGTCTATGAATGTAGAAGATTTTTCTGATAATGAGGATGAACCTGAAATTGTGCCAAATGAAGACAATAATGGAGATGATCCTCAGAATGATCATAATGATGATTCAGACTCGGATGATAATGGAGGAGATAGTTAAGATGCTAGTGGCACATCAAATGTGACTAGTGAAATAATATCTGGAGCTGATTCTCAATCATTAGATTCTTCAGGTCAAGATGGCGACAATTCAGGGGGAGCAGGACAAGAGCATGAATCTGGAGATAGAACTCACAATAATAATAGTAATACTGAATCATCAAGAGCACAATTTCCTAGAGCTACAAAGTGGAATAAATCTCATCCTGAAGATTTAATCATTGGTGATCCAAATTCCAGAGTTCAAACCAGAAGAGCCACTGCAAATGAATGTCTGTATTCCGGGTTTCTTTCTCAAATGGAACCTAAGAAAGTGGATGAAGCTCTTGAAGATCCAGATTGGGTGATTGCTATGCAAGAGGAACTCAATCAGTTTGAGAGATAAAAAGTTTAGAAACTAGTACCCCGACCAAAGAATAAATCAGTGATTGGCACTAAGTGGGTATTCAGAAACAAACTGGATGAAGATGGTACAGTGACAAGAAACAAGGCAAGATTGGTAGCAAAAGGTTACTCTCAAGAAGAAGGAATAGATTATGACGAAATTTTTGCACCAGTGGCTAGACTTGAAGCCATCAGAATGTTCTTGGCCTATGTTGCACATACAAACTTCAAGTATATCAGATGGATGTGAATAGTGCATTTCTAAATGGTGAGCTTGAAGAGGAAGTCTATGTGGAACAACCTCCTGGTTTCACAGACCCTGAATCTGAAGATCTTGTCTATTTTCTCTTCAAGGCTCTCTATGGCCTTAAGCAAGCACCAAGAATATGGTATGACACCCTCTCTGAATTTCTACTTGAACATGAATTCACAAGAGGTGTCATAGACAAGACTCTATTCTACAAAAAGCATAAGAATGATATCATACTTGTTCAAGTGTATGTTGATGATATTATATTTGGATCTACGAATGATATACTATGTGCAAGATTTGCTAAGCTGATGCAAAGTAAGTATGGGATGAGTATGATGGGAGAATTGAACTTCTTTCTGGGACTTCAAGTGATTCAGAAGCCAGAAGGTATCTTTATCTGTCAGACAAAGTATATCAAAGATCTTCTGAAGAAATATGACATGGAAGATTCATCTCCTGCCAAGACTCCAATGGCCACTGCTACAAAGCTTGATCAAGATAAATCTGGTAAAAAGGTGGATATCACTCACTACAGGGGCATGATTGGATCTCTTCTCTACTTGACTGCAAGTCGTCCAGATATAATGTTTGCAACATGCTTGTGTGTAAGGTTCCAGGCTGACCCAAAGGAATCATTTTTTATAGCCGTCAAGAGAATCTTTAGGTACTTGAAAGGTACACCTAATCTGGGTATCTGGTATCCTAAAGACACTGGATATGATCTCATAGGTTATACAGATTCTGATTATGCTGGATGTAAGATTGATCGGAAGAGTACTTCAGGAAGCTGTCAATTCCTTGGTAGAAGATTGGTTTCATGGTTTAGTAAGAAGCAGCATTCAGTATCAACATCAACTGCAGAAGCTGAATATATTGCTGCTGGAAGCTGTTGTGCTCAATTACTTTGGATGAGAAATCAACTCAAGGACTATGGAATTGATCTGGATCATATTCCCATCTTCTGTGACAATACAAGTGCTATAGCTATCTCAAACAATCCAGTTCAGCACTCGAGGACCAAGCATATTGACATCATGTATTATTTTATAAGAGAACATATAATGAATGGTACTGTGAAACTTCAATATATTCCCACAGCTGATCAAATTGCAGACATTTTTACAAAGCCACTTGATGAGGCAACATTCACCAAGTTAGTTAGTGAACTTGGCATGTTAAATTTGTCCAATTGATTGGAAATTAACAAATGCAATTTGATTGGGATAAAATTTACAAATTTCTGTGATGATGCTTTGAGTTGTGAATTTTATTTACCAAATATTCATTATTTATGTATTAGCAGCATAATATTGTTCTGAATAATGGTGATTATCAATCAATGGTAATTTTCATAATTTTAGAATGAATATTGTGATTTTTGAAGCATAATATTGTTTATAATTATGGCATTATCAATAAATGATAAGTATTGTAATTATTAAATAATTATTATGGGATTTTTATGAAGCATAAGTAATATTTAGAATTTATCAGTCAATGATTTATATTTAATAATGAATAAATATTATTTGTGATAATTAGTAGTTAAGTTTAAGAAATTCAATTTTCCAATTTTTGGGAAAATTTATTGTTACACTTAGGGGGAGAAGTGATTTAGAATAATCATAAATTTTCTAAGTACAACAAGTCCAAATTTCGACTAGTGGCTGTATAAAAATCGACTAGTGGCTGGGAAATTTTCGACTAGTTGATTTTCTAAGAAAATCGACTAGCTGTTTTCAGTATATTTTGGCTGTCATTTTTCTTCCCATTGGCAATTTTTCGACTACTAAATTTTCGACTAGAAGAAAAATCGACTAGTAGGCTACTAGTCGATTTCCCACTAGTCGAAAAATAATCTATATATATTCAACTGCCTTAACAATTTGCTTTCTCAGATATACACACAAACTAATCGATTTCACAACAAAGGAGGATTCAGGAGTTTCAAATTTTCAGTAATCGATTTCTTCACAAAACTCTGGCAAAATTTTCTAAAATTTTAGATTATTGATGTTGAATCCATTGCGGTTCTTTTGACAGTATACTCACAAGTTTTCACCGGTTGAATTAGGAGATCCAAGCATTCGATTTCTAGTTTTAGAAAAGGGGTTTTTTAAAAAAAATCTGTTGTGTCGATAACCTAGGCTGCGTTTGGTGTGAGGGTTTTAAGAGAAAAGTTTTTCAAATCTCCAGTTAAATTTAAATAAAATTAATTTCTTTTGTGTTTAAGATTATTTCTCATTTTATTTTAAATAAAAATGGCAAATAATTTTGAAATTAAGAAAACTAATTTTGTTTCTATTTTAGGAAATGATTTGAGAAAAACTGGAATATTTCAAAAATGGATTATTTTCTTAAATGAACATTCTATTGTGCAATATGCCCTGACAGCTAATGTGCAGATTAACTCTGATTTAATTAAGCACGTCACACATAATTCTTATATATCTAACGAGGGTGATCAGCTTGGGATAGAATTTATTTTTGGTGAAGATGTGATCAGGATTTCTGAAGACGATCTGAATGATCATCTACACCTTCCAAGCGATACCTTTGTTGATGTTCATGATTCCTCGACGTTGTTCGACTTCTTTGTTTCAATTCAAGCAACCTTGGAAAATGGTCAGCTACTTGCAAAGTTCTACAGGTCACATCTACCCAAGGAATGGAACTTGTTCTTCTGGGTTATATCTCAAGTGTTCTCTTCGAAGATAAGCAGCTGGGTGTCTGTCTCTGGGTTGGTTCATAAAATTAGTTTTTCAGTGGCCACTAATCTTCGAATCAACTATGGTCGTCTCATGATGAAGAAGCTACAACATCACATTAACACTCAGAAGACCATCAAGTTTGCAGTATATCCTCGTTTTCTACAGATTGTGCTTAACTCCATACTTTCAGAGGAACAAAGGAACTTCATCCCTAATGTCAAGCCTGTCAATCCTCCTGTCATGCCTACCACTGTTGCTGTTCAATTAAAAAATAAGAGAAATTATCCAAACAACAATATAGGTATACCTAATGTCTTTTTGACTCCTTACTTAACAGAGAGTTTTGTGCAGATTGAAGCTGACATAATAGCAAGGAATGAGGAAATTCATGCACAAGAACGCATGGATCAAGATCCAGTTGCAGCTTTTGATGCATAACAACAACATGTTCAACCTGAGGAAACTCAAGAAGGAAGTGTCAATAGTTCACATACTTAGAACATTCCTCAAAACACCCCTATTCAATCATACAGGCCAGGTATGTCCGGAGGTAACTACTCTCAATTCTCCAATACTAGATATGATGATTTGATTTTTATTGAAGCTCTAAAATTTGACTCTGCACATCCATTTCAATCACTTGGTGATTATCCAACAAGGAGTATTGGATCTGAAAACCTCCAGATTCATAACCTCACTCCACCTCCAAACACTAAATTTACACTTTCCTCTACCAAAAACCTGAAGAGAAAAGGAGCCAGTGAGGATGAGGGAGAAACTGCTGACACAGCAGCAAATAAGGGAGATTATATGAGAGAACCCTCAACTCTACCTCAAATGAAGAAAAGTCGTATCCAATCAGAGGTATCTGACATCTCCCATACATTCTCTCAAAATGATGTAATGGCTGAAAAGGCAATCAAACAATCTCTGGATGTACCTTCACAACACGGTATGTCTATTGAAATTCGCCCGCCGGCCACGGCATCTGAAAGAGTGTCACCACCACCAAACTTGACCTCCGATATTCATATTCACAGTGAGGGTGCACACACATCCAAAGAATTGACGGAAGCAGGGGAGCCACCTATCTTATAGTTGGACTCCTCTGTCAATGATCCTTTAAAGGAACATCAATCCACTGGTAATGACCCAGATATCCCTGGTGAGCCTATGGATAAGGTATTGTCACCAATACCCGAGGGAACTGAAAGTCTGATCCCACAGATGAAGACTTCAGTGACTCTCTCAGAGATTCCAGCTCTGGAAAGGTCATCTACTGATGACAGGAAACTTGTCTCTGACAAGGATCGGGAATTGCGAACTCCCATGGCACCACCACAGACCTCCTTAAGGATGGATAAGGTGATTTCACTTGCAGGTACCTCGGAAGCTCGGAGCATTGAGAGGAGTGAAACACAAACCGTGAGGTTGAGTGACACCCCTGTCCCCAAACCAAGTGAAAGAGCGATGAGCGAAACACTTCGAGAGGAGCCTTGTGAGACACCTACCATCCAAAATGCACCACATCTTACAAACTATGTTACTATTACTGAATTTCATGATACTCTCAACCAACGGGATCAACAATTTCTAGCTGTTCTTGAGAAGAGAGACAAATAATTTTATCAAGTTATGGACATCAGGGATAAACAATTTCATGACGAACTTGCCAAGCGTGATGCTACTATTGCCTCTCTTCAAGCAGAGATTGCACAGTTGCAGGCGAAAGTCAAACTAATGAAAGATCAACAAGCCTTTAACTCGGCTGCTTCTGGTTTTCGGCTAGCTTTTATGGAAGGACAAATGCGCTCTAAATCTTTTTCCAGTTCACTTCAAAAGGATAACCCAACTGAGGGGGAGAAGTTAGGAGGAGTTCAAGAAAAAGTAGTTCTGGAGGCAGAAAAGAAGTCAGTTGATAAAGGCAAGGCTAAAGTTGTGGAGTTTGAAATGCAAGTTCCAGTAAATGTTACATATGATTCTGAGGATACAAAGGAGGAGGAAGAACTAGTTCGTTTCAGGAGTTCAAATAATCTGGATGCTAATATGTCTACTAATCCATTCAAGGAAAGCAAGCCAGTTGAAGCTGTGGTAACCGGAGAAGAAGTATTCAATCCTGACATGGAAGCTACTGCACAAAGTGATGAAGATCAGATGGAACATGAACTTGAAGAAGGTGAAATATTTGAACCGGGAGTTGCAGATGCTGAAATTATTGATGAAGAGGAGGAATTTGCAGATGAAGATGCTTTCAGTGATGATTACCTAATGAACAGGATAAATGAAATTATCAGTGACAATATTGAAGAGGCTAAAGAGTTTATGATCAGGCAAAGGCTAAGAAGACAAAGAATTAGTGAGAGGAAGGCCACAATTGCTAAGAAGGAAGACATTCGTAACCAAACAGGTCCCAGGTGGGATGAAGCTAGAGCAAGCTTCAAAGGTAAGGAGAAGAACTTGGATAAGAATGATGATCGAAAGATAATGGACATCATCGGAGAATATATACAGAAATATCCAGATATCCATGAGTTCTACAGGAAGTTTGATGAAAGAGTCTCTAATGTTTCTGTGTCTAAACTGAAGAAGGGCTAGGTTATGTATGTGAACCTAATAGATCAAAGAGCTCTGAAGCTGTCAACAAGAATGTTCAAGAAGATGAATGTCGTTGAGTTGTTTATCCTCAAGCACAAAATTATCACATCAGGAGGACCAATCAATGAACTATTAAGGGAACGTATGCATGAATCTTTGAGAGAGTATTCACCGGAAGCATTTGACTTACCATCTTGTGTCAAATACTACTATGGAAGATCTTTACAAAATTTGACTCTCACTGAAACTCATTTGACGGGAACTCCTTACAGTATGCTAATGTACAGTGAAAGCAGACTAAGGGGAAAGAAAGAAAGAAGATTTGCTCTAGATCTTGAAGCTGCTGAGATTATCTATGCTACAAGGTTAAATCTGAAGATGGAAGACAGTGAAAGAGACATGAGAAAGACTACTCGAGCTTACGATGAAATAGTGTGGGTTAGAAGAGCGGATGGCAAGACCATAACATAGGATGAACTTCTGAGGGAGAGTGAGCCCAAGACTTGTATTGAAGATGGAGAACTGAAGTACGTAGTCAGAACTTCTCAAGCAGTTTCCAAGATACCTATCTCTAGTTTTGAAGACAGTCGTTCTGAATGCATAAGAGAAGTGTTGAAAGATATTCAGTTATCCACATGCAAAAATGACAAGCTTGCTCTAAAGCCAATTCAGGACAGACTGAGAAGCAGACTTGATATGGAACGAATCAACAACACAAAAAGGGTGCAAGATTTCCCTAAGAGAATAATTGTCTTTGTTTTCTCTAAGAAATCTTATATCCTATTTGATGTTGTAAGGAAAATGCAAAGTATTTCATATCTCAAGGTGTTACTCAAGAGGCTTGAAGAACCGGAACCAATCAACGTACTAGAAGTCGAAGCAAGAGACTTAGTCAAGCTAAGAATTTCATAAGTACAGCAGAGGATTCAAAGCAGAAAATCCAGAGCAATCAAGAAATCTGAATCAATAATCCCAGGGAAAGCAGCAAGTCAAAAGGACAAAGCTGAAACGAAGTCAAAGGCAAAGGAGAAATAGAACATCTGTTCAGACTAGAGGAACAGTTTATGTCTTTGAAATCTCATGTAAATAGAAATCTGGAAATGTATATATGTTCCAGAATGCATTTAATATTATTTACTATTTTCCGCACTTACTTTTTCTTGTTGTCAGTTGAGTTATCCTTAAATATTTGCTTATCGAACTCAACAATCAAATAGGGGGAGATTGTAAAGTATGATGTACTATAATAGATAATGAGATGATATAACTCAACTTAGGATAAGAAACTAGTAAATAATATTAACTATGTAATACAGGAATCCAGAAGAAGAATGATCAGACACATACAAGAGTCAGAATACAGTATTACAAGTGCAAGTCCATTTGAAGTCATAGAAAGAAGATCATTCAGTGATCAGGCCTCTATGAAGAATAAACAATCAGAGGACTTGTTGTTTTAATACAGTTGAAGATTCAAGTATAGAAATCAAGTGATTCCAGTGGAAAACAATCTATAGAACTCAAGTTAGAATTCATTAACAAGGAACAATCAGAAAGGATAAGGATATTCAATTCAGGGCTAGTCATTTGTGAACCAGACCAGTGCACTAAGCGTCAGCATTCCAGGATTGATCATTCAAGTCTACAAAAGAAGTGTTAAGTGAATTCAAAATCATACAAAAGAATGTATTCAGAATTGAAGAAAAGAAGGAGTGTAAATATTCTAAGGCATATAAGTTGATTTTCAACTAGTAGAATTCGACTTGTATGAAGTCGACTAGTGGAAAATCAACTAGTGGAATGTTATTCTACTAGTCGATTTCTGACTTCTCCAAAATCGACTTCTACTTAATTAGAATATTCTCCAAGTGCTACACATGTATAGAATTCGACTTCTATATTCTACTAGTCGAATTTCATCAAGGTCAAATTCGACTACTAAAAAGGAATGCAAATTCGACTACTAGGGACTTGGGTTATTTTGAAATGCAGCAAATTAGAATGCTTGGACCAGAAGAAGCCACGTATTGAATTTGGTTTTAAGTCTAAAATAAAACAGAATTCTCAGCATTTATTCAGAAGAGGAATCTTCACCAGCAAACTGAGAAGCTTTTATGGAGAGCATTACGGAGCATTCAAGTTCATATTAATTGCTTTGTGACTGTACTGTTATGTTGTTGAAATTTCTGTAGAAGCTAATCAATTGATTAGATTGTAGCAACATTAAGGTTTATATCAATCGAAATATATTCCTTGAATTGTGTTATGTTTTTACTTTCCGGCATACACTAAGAACTTGTTTTGAATCGGAATTATTGGTGGTATCGTATTCAACCCCCCGTCTACGATACCTTTGGACCTAACATTTTATTTTAATATTTTAATAAATATATATTTTTAAAGAGTAAATATGGATGAATAAATATATTCAAATATATTTTTCATTATATAATAATAGATAATTATATTAATTAAGTATAAAATAAATAACTACATAAACTAACCCATTAAGAGGTTCCGAAAAATATATATCATGCCCAATTAAATAGATCGTGTGTTTCAATTAGAATATTTTCATTTAGAATTAGTTGATAAGATTCAAATCTTAAACTAATTTTCATAATAACTATTAATATTATATGTAATCATAAATTTGATTATAAAATTTGACAATTAGAATTTAAATAATGGAACTACAACTGAGTTTAACGAAGTGGTTTCTATTTAATGGTTTACTTTGAGAGATATTAACGTGTTAGTGCTAATGCTGATATGATATATTTTCTTGAAAACTTTGGGTTTAATATCAGTTTCGAAATAGATATTGCGATTCGGGACATATGTTAGGTCACACACACTGTAGAGGGGGTGAATACAGTATAAAATATAATCAAATCGAACTTTAATATCTTAAGTAACAGAAAACAAACTTTATTAAAACAATAAACTCTGTTACAGTATGGAACTGTTACCTCTCAGTGATGAACAAATATCACGAGAGGTGCTAGGGTTACAATCAATAATCTTCTCGAATATGATAACACTTATAGTATAAACCCTATGTCTGTGTTTATATATTACACAGTTACAAGATAATCGCTAATTGATATGGAATATAATTCTGCTTCCTAAAATATATCAATCAGATATCTTTTCTTCCAAGTATTCTATTCTTCACGGAACTCCTTCTTCATGCATATCTCTTCTTATGTTTATCTCGATCTTCTTTCCTTTAATCAGCTACTATCCTTATCTGATTGTCCTTCAGCACTTAAGTTCTGATATCCAACTTCTGATGATTATCTCCTGATAATATAAGTACTGATATCCTTAAGTCCTGACTTCCAGTATAAGTACTGATTCCCAGTTAAGTACTGATTTGTCATGTTAAGTAAGATCTGAAAACTAAACATAAATCATATTAGCCATGACATTATCAAATATATCTAACAATCTCCCCCAACTTGTAAATTAGCATAATATACAAGTTTAACATATATTTGATGATGTCAAAAACATTAAGTACAAATGCATGAGAATTAGACTAGATAGCTACAACTTACAGTCCTTAAAGCTTTACCAATATTTAACTTCTGATAACAACTTCAGTCTGTACAAATATCAGAATTTAAGCAGTTGTAGATCTTCGACTTGGCTTCATCTTCTGATCTCTCTGATGTCAGGAGTTGTTCTGAGATAGTTCTTCAACAAACATCTTCATCAATCATCCTCCTTTTAGCATCTTTAAGCTCTGCAGTATCTTCACCAATTTGAAAGATTGCAGCCCTGAGATCATTAATCTTTGCTTTTCTTATATCCTGATCCAGTCTGATCAAATAAGCTTTATCAGACTCAAGATTGAATTCCACAGCCCTGTAACCTAGAAAGGTAGTTATAATTTTAGCAGTGTTGGGATTCATTTCAACTATATCATCCTTGTGATCTCTGTACTTTGGAACATATGTGTTGTCAGACTTAACAGAATAAAGCCTTTTCTGTCTCTGAATCTGATCCTTCAAATAGTTTGCAGCAGTTCCTGTCAATCTGTCATCCACTTGAAGTAAGAATAGTACATGCTCCAGTTCTTCAAAATACTTCAATGGAATGGCATTTTGCCTTATATGATAAACCCTACCATCTGTCATGAAGTACAACAAGATGTGTTCTTTCAAGTAGGTATGGTAAACCATTTGTACAGATTCTAGTTGATTCAATCTCTCAGGAGTTGCTCCAATACCTGGTTCACTCAAGGAAGTTGGATCATTGGTAGTGTTCTGTATTCTTCTTTCATCAGCACTTCCCAATCCAGTTTTATCTCTTGCTTCCTTTCCAGTAACTACTCTTGCTTCAAAACCACTTGCAGCAGTCTTCAAAGGTTGAGTCTGTTTTGCTTTAGTGAATCATGGTAGGAGTGTCTTTGGTCTAACTTCTGATATCAAGTTAACTTGAGCTATGTCAGAGGTTACTTGCTTCTTTGAAATATCAGAACTTACTTTATCTTGACTCTGAACAACTTGAGCCACGTCAGAGGTTGTTTTAAGAACTTTTCTTGAAGTCAGAGCAAGATCATCCTTTTCATCAGTAATTTCTTCATCCTCAGGAGGCACATAAACCTTGATAGGTTCACCAACCTTTTCTTTACCCTTGGATCTTGGATCTATCTGCGGTTGTGATTTAGCCAATGTTGCTTCAGCATTTGTCCTTTCTTTTATCACAATGCCTTTGAGTTTTGGAAGTGGCTTTTTACCAGAAGCTTTAGATTTAGATGTGACTTTCTCTAATTTAAGTCTGGCTTCTTCCTCCATTAAACTCTCCAAGTCCATTCCTGGATTTTCCTGAAGAAATAACTGTCTTGACATTTCCTCATCAAGATCTAAAAGTTCATCAGAACTTATCCTTTTACCAGTAGCAGAACTTATTATTTTCCCAGTATCAGAACTTGTCCTGTGACTTGTGATTTCAGCTTTTCTTGATGTGAAACCTCTACCTTGACTATGACCTCTACCCATTCCAGAGCGTCCTTGATCATCCTTTTCATTATCCTTTCCTTTCAGTGTCTTGTCAGTCTTGCATTTGGACTTAATTATTTTCTCCCCCTTTTTGGCATCAGCAGGAAGTAGAAGAGAGACAAGCAATTCCACTGAGGCTTGGATTTCAGTAAGTTGAGATTGCTGAGAAGCTTTATTTGTCAGAATATCACTAACCCTAACCATAGTGACTATTAATCTTCCACTTCACATATTTTAGTTTGAACTGAGACTGTTATTAAATTTTATCCACAGATAAGTCAAGTAAAAAATTAGACTGTAATATCAGAACTTAGACTTATATCAGAACTTAACAGTCATCAGAACATAATTTCTTAACTCGAAAAAGGAATGCCTATCTTAGGAAGTCCTCACACAAATTCTGATTTATATTCTTCAGAACTTAATCATTAGAATATATAATCAGAACTTGTCTTCAGAATTTATGCAATGAAACACAATGACTGTTTATCTAAAACAACATAAATCACCACAGTAATTTTCATCATTCATATGGAGTGATTAGTGTGTGCATTAAGCTAAATATCAGACAAAGAGTAAAGTCTGATTCACTTCAGTACATCTTAGAAAAAAGGCATAACTAAAACTTTGCTAAAGAGCTGTCATTATCCTGAAACCTACTGATGAATGAGTTCATGCTTGAGTCCACCTCAACTATTTTGTGCTAATTTTATGCATCTTTTTAAAGTCCATTTCACAGTGGCTTCTCAGTGTAAGTGAGTCACGACTGCTTATCAGAATTTATGCTATTATCAGAGTATTTCTCCAGTAATCATAGAGTGTGAAAAGTCACCAAGAAAATATTTTAGTTGCTTTTCTGATGCATATTACTTAATACCAGCAATGCACTTGGGTCGTCCCTTCCATATTTCTACTCTAGATCTCAAAGGAGTACCTGATTTTATTCTTTGATCCTTTTGCTTTTTCTTTTGATAAATGAGGTTTATCAGCACTTAGTGCATTCAGCAGATTTACTAGTATCAGAACTTAACAGATGAGTAGCATTATTCTAATTTGTAATTTAGTAATAAGATAGACAAAGTAAACTCAACTAAGCTCAATTATCAGAATTTGCTTGTGTCAATAGATTTCCACAGAAATAATTACTTCTTATATGGGATCCTTTGTTTATTGAAGACTACTAGGTCAGCATCTAGCACAGTTATCCTCATAGGATTGAATAGTTACTTAAACAGACATATCACTTATCAGAGTTTAGAAACATATATCAGACAACAGTCAGTACTTAAACACATTTGTCAATTAAGCACAGAATACACAAAGAGATTAAATTCTATAAATACTGATCATAAAGTCTGATATAATAGAACAAAACTAAGCAGATTTAGAGAAAGAACCTAAAACCATTCCAAGTTCATTTACCAATCTTGTAAAAGTGGCTTCACATAATGGTTTTGTGAAGATATCTGCTAGTTGTTGATCTGTTGGAACAAAGTGCAATTCCACTGTACCTTCATCCACATGTTCCCTGATGAAGTGATACCTGATGCTGATGTGCTTTGTCATAGAGTGTTGAACTGGATTACCTGTCATAGCAATAGCACTTTGATTATCACAGTAAATAGGGATTTTGAAATATGTTAACCCATAATCCAGTAACTGATTCTTCATCCAAAGAATCTAGGCACAACAGCTTCCTGCAGCAATATACTCTGCTTCTGCAGTTGATGTGGAAATTGACTTTTGTTTCTTCCTGAACCAAGAAACCAATCTGCCTCCAAGAAATTGGCAGCTTCCACTTGTGCTTTTCCTGTCAATTTTGCAACCTGCAAAATCTGCATCTGAGTAACCTATTAGTTTAAAATCTGATTCTCTAGGATACCACAATCCCAGATCAGCTGTTCCTTTAAGATACTTGAAAATTCTTTTCACAGCTGTTAAGTGAGGTTCTCTTGGATCTGCTTGAAATCTTGCACAAAGACAGGTAGCATACATGATATCAGGTCTACTAGCAGTTAGATAGAGTAGAGAGCCAATCATACCTCTGTAATCAGTAACATCTACTGATTTACCAGTATCCTTATCCAGTTTTGTTGCAGTGGCCATGGGAGTGGATGCACTTGAACAATCTTGCATTCCAAATTTCTTCAGCAAGTTTCTGGTGTACTTAGTTTGACAAATAAAAGTGCCTTCTTCATTCTGCTTGACTTGAAGGCCCAGAAAATAGCTAAGTTCCCCCATCATACTCATTTGATACCTTGACTGCATCAGTTTGGCAAACTTCTTGCAAAGTCTGTCATTTGTAGACCCAAAAATGATATCATCAACATAAATCTGGACCAGAAGTAAGTCATTTCCATGGTTGAGGTAGAACAGTGTTTTGTCTATTGTTCCTCTGTTGAATCCACTTTCCAGAAGAAACTGAGCTAAAGTCTCATACCATGCTCTAGGAGCTTGCTTAAGTCCATAAAGTGCTTTATCAAGCCTGTATACATAATATGGATGTTTGGAATCTACAAAGCCTGGAGGTTGTTCAACATATACTTCCTCCTCTAATTCTCCATTGAGAAAAGCCTTTTCACGTCCATTTGAAAGACAGTAAACTTTTTGTGAGCAACATAAGCCAAAAATTTCTTTATGGCTTCTAACCTAGTAACTGGTGCAAATGTTTCATCATAATCAATTCCCTCCTGTTGAGAATATTCTTTTGCAACCAGCCTTGCCTTATTCCTTGTAATTATGCCATCACTGTCAGTTTTGTTTCTGAATACCCACTTTGTACCAACAACAGATCTATTCTTTGGTCTTGGCACAAGGGTCCAGACTTTGTTTCTTTCAAATTCATTTAACTCTTCCTGCATTGCTTGCACCCAATCAGCATCTTGAAGAGCTTCTTCCACTTTCTTTGGCTCAGTCTGAGAGAGAAAAGAATTGTAAAGACATTCGTTTGAAGTACCTGTTCTAGTTCTGACACCTGCATCAGGATTTCCATTTATCAAATCAGGTGTATGTGATTTTGTCCACTTCCTTGCAGATGGAAGGTTTTCTCTAGAACTGGATGCTCCCCCATGATCCATGTTGTCTTCATTTTCATTTTCTGATGCTCCCCCTGAAACTATGTTCTCTGAGTTGGATTCTTCAGAATTTAGATTTTCAGCACTATCAGAACTTGGCTTATCAGAATTTGACGAATCAGAACTTGAAGAGCCAGATGTATGTTCTGATGTTTCTTGAGATGTGGTATGATCTTGAGTATGCTCCCCCTGCATAGGTGCATCTTCCTTTGGCGTAGTCACCATAGTTTCAATAACTTCAGAGTTTAATCCATCAGAGTTTATAGTATCAGGACTTAGACTGTCAGTATTTTCAGTATCAGAATTTGAGTCTTCATTTTCAAATCTCAGCTGATCATGATCAATAAAATCTTCAAGACCGGTAATCTTCTTGTCATCAAAAGAGACATTGATAGATTCCATGACCACTTTTGTTCTCAAATTATAGACTCTGAAGGCTTTTGTGGAAAGTGGATATCCAACAAAAATTCCTTCATCAGCTTTTAGATCAAACTTGGATAGTTGTTCAGGATGAGTCTTGAGAACAAAACACTTGCATCCAAATATATGAAAGTACTTCAGATTTGGCTTCTTTTTCTTCACCATCTCATATGGTGTTTTTCCTTGCTTGTTAATGAGTGTTGCATTTTGAGTAAAACAAGCAGTCTGCACAGCTTCAGCCCAAAAATAGGTTGGAAGTTTTGCTTCTTCAAGCATTGTACGTGCAGCTTCAATGAGAGTTCTATTCTTCCTTTCAACAACTCCATTTGCTGTGGAGTTCCAGGAGCAAAAAATTCCTGCTTAATTCCATGGTTTTTGCAAAACTCTTCCATTATCAAATTCTTGAACTCAGTGCCATTATCACTTCTTATTGTTTTCACAGAATCTTTGACCAATTTATCCAGATGTTTGACATGATCAATCAAGATAGATGCAGTTTCACTTTTTGTGTGCAAGAAATACACCCATGTGTATCTAGTGAACTCATCCACTATGACCGATGCATATTTCTTCATTGCAATAGACATGACATTTACTGGACCAAATAGATCAACATGTAGTAGATGATAAGGCTCAAGAATTGATGATTCAGTCTTGCTCTTGAATGAAGATTTTCTTTGTTTGGCCTTCTGACAAGAATCACAAAGGCCATCAGGAGCAAATACTGACTTTGGCAGTCCTCTCACAAGATCTTTCTTGACCAGCTCATTTATATTGTTGAAATTTAAATGAGAGAGTTTCTTGTGCCAATTCTAGCTTTCTTCAATTGATGCTCTACTCATCAGACAGATTGCAGAACCATCAGTACTTATTGAAAGCTTAGCTTCATAAATGTTACCACGCCTGTATCCTTTTAGAACAACTTTGCCTTTAGATTTACTCACAACTTCACAGTGTTCTTCAAAGAAATCAACATGATAACCTCTGTCATAGATTTGACTTATACTCAGCAGATTGTGTTTAAGTCCTGAGACCAGAGCTACTTCTTTAATGATGACATTCCCAAGATTGATATTGCCATATCCCAATGTTTTTCCAATGTTGCCATCTCCATAAGAAACACTTGGGCCAGCTTTCTCCACAAAGTCTGATAGCAGGGCTTTATTTCCAGTCATATGTCCTGAACATCCACTGTCCAGAACTAGAATATTTTTCCTGTTGCCCTGCAATCGCAAAGACCACTAATGATTAGTTTTAAGGACCCAGACTTGCTTGGATCCTTTGGCCTTATCAAGTTTGTTAACATTTGCAGCGGATTTAGCATCAGAGTTTATGTTAACATTTTTATTATCAGAACTTACACTATCAGACTTTGAATCAGAATTTACACTAGAAGGAACAATGGAAACTTTCTTCAAAGAAGGTTTTAATTGATAATAATCATAGTACAAGCTATGATATTCCTTACAAGTATAAATGGAATGCCATAAACTACCACAATGAAAACAAGGATTATGTGGTTTATATCTAACAGACTGACTCTTAACTCCTGATTTTGAAGGTAAGGAGTTAATGTTCTTATTCTTCCTGCAAAAAGAAGCCAGATGGTTAGAACTTCCACAGTTATGACATGTTTTCCTAGGAGCATCAGGAACATGTTTATAATCATTGCTTTTATTCACACCTTCCTTTCCATTCCTATTTTTCCTAGGTGATTTTACCTTGTTTACATTCTTAACATCTTTCAGCTTATGCTTAAGCTGCTTCTTAGTCATTAAGCCTATGTTTACTTCAGCTGTCTTTTCCTGTTTTAGTTTGTCAGAAGTTAATCCCTCTCTAACTTCTGATTTATCATTATCAGACTTTACAGTTACAAACTTAACAGGTTTTAACTTTGGCTTTTGCTTAACAACAGGCTTAATTTCTACAGTTCCTTTATCATTCTTATCCTCTCCATAACCTAAGCCCTCTTTCCAATTTTCACTACTTAGCAAATTTTGAGTTGTTCTGCCAGAGTTAGTCCAAGTCTTGATTATCTCTCTTTCCTTTTCTAACTCAGTTTTTAGAGATTCATTCATTTTTAGCACTTCATCCCTAACATAAAAAGCATCATCTCTATCCTTCTGAGTTTGATAGAACATAACTAACTCTTTTTCTAAGAAATCATTTCTTTTCTTAAAAGCAAGATTTTCAGAAGTTAATCTTTCACATGTTAAAGTTTGATCTCTATAACTAACAAACATGGTTTTAAGATATCTTCTCAACTCATTAATATCATCAGTATGAAAAGCATAAGTAGTCTGAGGTACCTTTGTTTCAGCAACTTCAGAACTGCTCTCAGCACTTTCTTTATCAGCATTTGCCATCAACGCATAGTTCTCCTCACTTTCAGAGTCTGAGGTGTCTGTCCAGCTTTTCGGCTTTGTGACAAGAGCCTTGCCTTTGTCACCCTTTACCTTCTTGCAATCAGGAGATATGTGGCATTTCTCACCACAGTTATAGCATTTGACATTGGTATAATCTCCTCTATCAGACTTTCCTCCTCTGCCTTCAGATCTTCTGAAATTCTTCTTATCAGAACTTATGCCTTTCCTGGAAAACTTTTTTCCCTTCCTAAACTTCCTGTATGCAATCTTTGTGATCCCTTTCACCATAAGAGCACACAGCTTCATCATCTCCTCATCAGCATCAGTCTCAGGCAAGCTTTCAGAATCTGAGTCATCATCACTTTCAGAACTTGATGACTCAGTTTCAGACTTTGTGAACAGATCTTTACCCTTGTCTTTCCTTGAGGTAGCTGCCTTGGGGATTCTTCTTCAGCCTTAAGAGCAATTGTCCTTGACTTTCCTCCTTTCCTCTTGCTTCTTTATTCCATCTCAAGTTCATGAGTCTTGAGCATTCCATAAATTTCATCAAGAGTTGTTTCATCAAGATTGTAATTGTCTCTTATTGTTGTTGCCTTCAAATCCCAACATTCAGGAAGAGCTAACAAGAATTTAAGGTTTGAATCTTCAAGATCATACTCCTTATTAACCAGTGACAGATCATTCAAGAGTTTGACAAATCTATCATATAAATCAGTCAATGATTCATTAGCCTTTGAGTCAAAGTGTTCATACTCTTGAGTTAGTATTGTCTTCCTGTTCTTCTTAATTGTATCAGTTCCCTGACACCTTATTTCCAGAGCATCCCATATCTCCTTAGCAGTCTTGCAGTTAATTACCCTATTTGATATTACATTATCAATGGCACTATGCAGTAAGTGTCGTACCTTAGCATCCTTAGCAATTGATGCGATATCTTCAGCAGTATAATCACTCTTTTCCTTTGGTACAGTCTTTGTTGCCTCACCTGCAACTGTAACAGCGAGCTTGGTTGGTTTGTGAGGCCCTTCTTTGATTCTATCAAGATATTCTGGATCTGTAGGTTCCAGAAACATGGTCATCCTCACCTTCCATATGGCATATTCAGATGGTCTCAGTATGGGAACTCTGATGGTTTCATACCGACTTTGGATTTGTGTCTTTGGAGGTTCTTCAGTTTTGGTAGACTTAGTTGGAGTTTCTGTGTCAGACATGATTGTGTTTGGATCTTTAAATGTATGTGTGTTAACAGATAGGCTCTGATACCACTTGTTAGGTCACACACACTGTAGAGGGGGTGAATACAGTGTAAAATACAATCAAATCAAACTTTAATATCTTAAGTAACAGAAAACAAACTTTATTGAAACAATAAACTCTGTTACAGTATAGAACTGTTACCTCTCAGTGATGAACAAATATCACGAGAGCTGCTAGGGTTACAATCAATAATCTTCTCGAATATGATAACACTTATAGTGTAAACCCTATGTCTGTGTTTATATATTACACAGTTACAAGATAATCGCTAATTGATATGGAATATAATTCTGCTTCCTAAAATATATCAATCATATATCTTTTCTTCCAAGTATTTCATTCTTCACGGAACTCCTTCTTCATGCATATCTCTTCTTATGTTTATCTCGATCTTCTTTCCTTTAATCAGCTACTATCCTTATCTGATTGTCATTCAGCACTTAAGTTCTGATATCCAACTTCTGATGATTATCTCCTGATAATATAAGTACTGATATCCTTAAGTCCTGACTTCCAATATAAGTATTGATTCCCAGTTAAGTATTGATTTGTCCTGTTAAGTAAGATCTGAAAACTAAACATAAATCATATTAGCCATGACATTATCAAATATATCTAACAACATATATAATCTATATAGTGTTTCTTTGAAATAAAAAAGTTTTAAAAAAAAATATTTTATTGACTGAAATATATAGTTTTATCGATAGTTACAGATGTTTATACAAATAATAGTTATGCTTTAATTAAAATATAAATTTAACTTAGATAAATAATGTGAATTAATTCTTGATTTGATTTTAGTCTTTTTTTTAGCACGGAACAGTTGTACACATTATTTTATTTTAGTCGAAGACCCATTATACCAACTAAATCCAACTAATTATCTTCAATTTTAATATAATTTATTTAATATGTGATATGTGATATAATTTTATTTTAGCCGAGATAAAAGTATATATTATTTTGTTTTAGTTGATCTAAATATTTTTCATCTTGAATTAATTGTAAAAATGTATAACTATTACTATTATATATGATCATAAATTTGATTAAAAAATTTGACGATTAGAATTTAAACGATGGAACTACAACTGAGTTTAATAAAGTGGTTTCTAGTGGTATATTTTGAGAGATATTAGTGTGTTAGTGCTAATGTTAATATGATATATTTCTTGAAAACTTCAGGGTTTAGTGTCAGTTTCAAAACGGATATTGCGAGTCGGGACCTATAAAATCTATATAGCATTTCTTTGAAATAAAAGTTTTTTACGAAAAAATATATTATTGACTGAAATATATAGTTTTATCAATATTTACAGATATTTATACAAATAATAATTATTTTTTAAATAAAATATAACTTTTTAGTCTAGATAAATAATACGAATTATCCGGATTTTGATTTTAGTCTTTTTTAGCACGAAACAATTGTACACATTATTTTGTTTTTGCCGAAGACCCATTATACCAACTAAATCCAACTAATTATGTTCAGTTGTTAGATATTGAGTACAACACAAAGGAGAGTGAATGTGTTTTCTTGATTTTTAGCATTTATTTAAAACTTATTTGGATATGGTGAACAAAGCAGTTTATGATTGTAGAGATATTGTATTAGCAAAATTAAAATAAGAAGCACAACAAATACAGTATTTCAAAACTCACTTAATTTGTATTAATTAAGTTTGTCTTACTACAAATTATGTGTTCTTAAAAATATAAGAACTTAGCTTCTTTCTTAAGAGAGTACAAGAAAATTTAGATCTGTTTTGTTACAACTAAAAACAAAGAACCAGTGTTTACTTTATAGATTAGTAAACACAGGTTTACAGAGCATGCAATAAGATGTATTAAACCCTTTTCCAAGCTATCTCTGAATCTTTCTATTTTTGGCTTAATAAATCTTTGTAAATCTTGTAGATCTGTGACCATCCTTTGCCAGTTAATCTTGACCATTGATCTTGCACTCTTCAACATGCTTTTATAGACTTTCTAATCTAAGTGAATAGATCCTTTGTTGATTGATAATATTGAATCTTTAACTTATCTGTATTACTGTATTTGAGGTTCATATCGAGATCTCCGGTTTGTTCTATAGAGAAGTGACATCTCGATAAATATAATGACTTATCGAGATCTTTGAGTTATCTATAACTGTATTTGACTTGTCGAGGTCTCTGAGTTCTCTATACGTGTACTTGACTTGTCGAGGTCTCTAAATCTCAACATGTAGAAATGACTTGTCGATATCTCTGAGTTCTCTATATGCATTTTGACTTGTCGATATCTCTGAGATCTTTAATAACAAATTGACTTGTCTATATCTTCAATCTTCACGTCTTCATTTGACTTGTCGATATCTCTGAGTTCTCTACATGCAGAAATGACTTGTCGATATCTCCGATCTTCACATCTTCATTTGACTTGTCGGTATCTCTGAGACTTCTCTATAAGCCATTTTGGACTTCTCGATAAGTCATTCTGGAGTTCTCGAATGACTTCTCTAAATAACTTGATGGGTGACTTGTCGATATCTCGACTTAGAACATTTTTCATAAAACAGATTTATTCAACTCCAAGCTTCTACATCTTTTTTCTGAGACATGATCTTTGCTTGATCTTCTTCAAGAATTTATTCTTAGGCTTGAAACTGTCTACAGAGAAATACTCCAATCTAATCTTCTAACCTTTTTACAGATTCAAGAAATACAATACATAATACAGATTTAGACTATCATACAACTAACTCTCAGGGTTGTCAATGTGACTTAATCTTGTTATTATACATGCATGTCTTGCACAACATTAGTTTTCATATCATTTGTTTAACCACTAATATATTATATAATTTTGTTTTAGCCCAGATAAAAGTATATAAGATTTTGTTTTAGTTGATGTAAATATTCTCATCTTAAATTAATTGTTAAAATGTTTTTTCAGCTTTGGTGAATAGTAAATATTAAGTTATTTTATTCTGACAATATTGTATAAAGTGACGAATTATCTCTAGTTTCGTTTTAATAGGATAATTTACATATTATAGACATAGAAGAAGACCTGGAATTATATAGGCTTGTTAGATCAACCAAATCCAAATAATTATTGTTAGTTTATTTTGAATTTTATTTTAGTCCTCGTAGAATTTTATTTTGTTTTAATCTAGATGAGTAGTATATTATTTTTTTTACTCGATGTCATTGTATCGACCAGAGAATTATCTTATAATTTTATTTTTGTTCTATTCCAGTTCAATAGTATTTTTTTAAACGCGTTAGTAGTATTTTTTATTTTCTTTTAGCCTGATGCAGCCAGTTAGCTATATTTAATTTTATTTATTTATTATTTTAACCGGGATCAATAATATAATTTTGTATAAGTCTTGTTGAATGATGTATACTATTTTATTTTATCCCAGGCCATTATATCTACCAAAAAATTATCTTTTGATTTGAATTTTATTTTAGACCGTTCAGTATATAATTTTTTGGCTGGGTGGATATTATATATTATAATATTTTGGCTCGAGGACATTATACATATTTAATTCTATGTGTATTTATATATTTAGTTTTTGAATATTAATCTATTATTGAGTCATAAATATAACTAACTATACTCAGTTTTTTTTATTTTTTATTTTAGTCTGGATAAATAGTATAATTTTGTTTAAGTTCGAATGAATAGTGTGTATAGATTATAATTTTATTGGTATACATATTTATGTTGCGAATATAAATATATTAATGAGAGTTTTCGATGTTGCATATAATTTTAAATTTTGATTATAATCAATAATGCATGTGACTAATAATAAAAATTTTAATGTTTCATGTTTCATATATTATAAAATAGTATAAATATATAACTTATTGTACATGATGTATATTGTTATAATCTCGAGTTACATGCACTTGATTTATGTGCGATTCAATTTTTTATAATTAAGATTATAATTGGTTTAAAATAAACAGGTCTTTAAAATATTTAAATAAGAGCAATTAAGTGAAAATAACATGAATAATTAAGTAATAGTAAGTAAGTAATTTTAGCCGACTGCTAATATTTTAATATTTTGTCTATTATAATATAGTATAGAAGTATAAATAATAATAATAATATTATTATTATATTGAATAAATTTTTTCGTGTTATTTTTGGGAAAATAACAATTTTTGTTATTTAAAATAGAAAAGATAATGTCTTTTAGTGGAAAAGGTAATTAGTTAGTTATTTGTAATTATAATATTTTGTTTAATAATATTATTTATAATATTTTTAGTAAAAATAGTATTTTAATTGATGAAAAATAAAAAGAATAACATAATTAGCATATAAATTAATATATTTAGGTATTGCTTTATACAGGAGTTTGTATGGGAGAGAAAAGGGAGTATATCTCAATTTGACATTTTTTTTACGGGGCTTGTATAAGTATAAAATTAGAAACGTAATGATTATATGCTGATATAAGGTTTTTCAAAGTATAATCCTTTTTTCAATTATAATTGTCTTTAAAACTAATAGTAATAATACAATAAATTTCTAAGGTAAATTAGATAAAATAAGCATGTACCAACAAAAAGAAATTTTCCTTAATTTATTTTCCTTTTTATAATTGTAGACTTGTAGTAAGGGTAATATGATAAATTTTATATCAAACGGGTACTGCCGATTAAATTTTTAATATTTTATCTATTATAATTATAATAATTAAAATATTTTTTGATATTTTTCACGATTAAAATAACTCAACTTTCCAAAATATCACCGATAATTCTTTTTAGTTAAATAAAATGATACTATTTTAATTAATAAAGAATTTTTAGCTGGAACAAAATAATATATATTTGTCCACTAATATTGTCCTTCCCCAAAAATCAGGTTTAGTTCACTGGAAAACGTATACTTAAAGTAGATTACCTTAAATATATAAAAAATAATTTAACAAGGTTAATTAAATAAGGATAAAATATAAGGTTAATTCGATAATATTACGGTGTATCAAAAAATAAGTATCTTAACAAAACTTTTAATATTTAATCTTTTATATAATAGTAATAGACAAATATATATTATTTTGTTTCAGCTAGAAATCATTATACATATTTAATCATATTTGTATTTATATAATTATATTGCGAGTATACGTCTAATAATAATAAGAAGAGTGTTTTATGTTAAATATAATTACATATTTAGAGTTACCAAAATAAAGGTAACCAAGTACCAACAACCAAATTTTTAATATTTCATCTTTAATATAATAGTATAGATAGTACATAATTCGTGCCATGTACACTTGTTTTTATCATTATATATTGTAAAATATAATTTTAATATATTGATTTTGGGATTCGAACCTTATAACCCTTATATAATAATTTTAGTATGCATCACGGTTATTTTTATCATTATATATTATAAATTATAATTTTAATATATTGCCGGTATAATCAAACCTTATACCTCTTGTAAAATAATTTTTAAGATTATATATAACGGTTCTCATCAGTTTGATCTGAAGGTGAATTGAGTGACCATGGACCAACAACCAAATTTTTAATATTTTGTTTTTAATATAATAGTATAGACTAATATATAACCCCTGCGATGTACAGTCGTTTTTATCATTATATATTATAAATTATAATTTTAGTAATATGACGCTTGTATGATTCGATCTTATATCAAATAAATAATAATTTTTTAAAATTATATCTAACTGTTCTCATCAATTTAATCTGACGGCCCTAGATTGAGTGAATAAGGACCGACAACCAAACTTTTAATGTTTCATTTTTAATTTAATTGTATATATATATATATAATATATATATAATTGTGTTCATGCTAGAAACCATTATGTATATTTAATTTTTTTTTTTGTATTTATATAATTAAATTACGAGTATAAATATATTAAGAAAAGTGTTTTAGGTTAAAAATAATTACAGATTTAGAGTTAATAAAATAAAACCAAATTTTTATTGTTTCGTATTTAATATAATAATATAGATACATAGATGGATAGAAGTATAGATAGATAATATAGATCAATTTCTAGGAGTGAGCATTTTCCGGTTCAGAACCGAGAATCGAAACGAACCGATCAAAAATTGTGGTTCTGGTTCGGTTCTTCACTAATTCGGGTTCGGTTCGGTTCTTGTTTTTCTAGAAATTTCGGTTCTCGATTCGGTTCGGTTCTTAACATACTAGAATCGTAAGAACCGAACCGAACCATATATAAATGAATAAATACAAAAAAATATATAAATATATGTATATATTACGTATTATGTTTTCTTATTTATAATATTTTGATAAATTTTAAGAAAAATATGATATTTATTGTATTACTCATTTTTTTAAATATATATGGAGTTTCGAATATTTTTATAAATATGTTTTTTCTTTTATATCAGAAAGTATTCGAATTGAAAATAATTTGCCACTAATAAAAATCTTTTTTACTAAATTACCCTTAATAAATAATCAAAACTAGTCAAAATTTATAAAATTAGAATATAAAATAATATGAAAAAAAAATAAATATAAAATAAAATATAAATTCGGTTCTTTCGGTTCAGAACCGAACCGAACCGAAATTTACGGTTCGGTTCCGGTTCGGTTCTTACATATAAACGGGTCCGTTTCGGTTCTTGAAATATTGCTATTTTGGTTCTCGATTCTTTCGGTTCCGCTCCGGTTCGGTCCGGTTCTGACCCGTTGCCCAGGCCTGTAAATTTACACGGTGAGATTTTTCTAAAAAACTTATGTAGTGGTAACATTTGTTTACGTGATCTTTGTTTATGAAAAGAAATTATTTTGAAAATCTTTGTCAAAATTATTTAGATTCTTTATCTTGGGTATCTTTTATCCAATATGCTAATTACCGTGTTATAGAATAATTTATATTCGTTCTTATCCATTAATGCTCATGGTTTTTTTTGGAAGACATAGGTCTGATAGCTATATTAGCCAAAAAGTGTTATGAGTATTTTTTTTATTCATTTGTCACTTTACTAGGAATATATTTGTAAAATCACCATTTTGTGATCAAATACAACCAAAAAAAATTCGGAAAAAGGAGTTACCAATGTATTTTGCTGATTATGAATAAAAAACATTAATTTTAGACTGTTGTAATGAGCTGACAAATAGTATTTTTGCATATAACCCACACTAAAAAATTCCACACTCCCTACTTTCTCATGCAATTGCTCTTTATTCAAGCTCTAATCTTAGACACTGCATCTACAGCCAGCAATTGACTAGTATAGAATCCAACGCACACAGTAAACTAATAAAAGGAAGTCAACATTATCACAACTTCACCAAGGTAACCATTGTGCTGAAAGGAAGTCAACAAGTACGAAACAAAGTCAACTCCTAGCACAATCTCGGGTTACAAACAAGTTCTGTCCCCTAGCTCACATGCTTGCATATTACTAGAGAATATCAACACTTAAATTCAGCTAAAATTGTACAAAAGATGCCCAACTCAACCCCCACCTTCCGTCCCAGCCAGGGTTAAGAAGAGAAAAGAAGAAAAAGGACAAATTCTACTATCGTCACCCAGGCAAAATCCAGTGCAGCTTCAGTCTCAGTTTGCAAGGATAAGCATGCCTGGAAAACAGAAAATAAATGAAAGCCAGCTCCTGACATAAAACTTACCAAAATTTCTGACTTTCAAGAGGACTTCAACAAATCTGTAAAATTCTGATGTTCAAATTATTGTACTTGTACTCTACCACCTGTAGAAAAAACAGCAGCAAAGGAAGGAAAGCAGTATAAAGATATAAATAAAACATACAATAAAAAAATAGTATAAAAAATCAAATGCACATGCCTTAATGTCACAGGGCACAGGATCCTAAAAAGCATTATCATCACCGGACACTATTGCTCTCTGAAAGGCAGTACCTAGCTGCATGAAACAAAGCAATGCATCAATTGTAAGTATTAGTAAGACAACCACCTCACACAAATTTAAAACTACCAAGTGTTTGGGAGCAACAGCGCCTATGCTTGCCAAATATAAATTCTTTATGCATGAACAAATAAGTAAATTTGTGGTTTAAAAAGTACGGAAGCGAGTTGAACTTATTTTTTAAGACCTCCAACTCGTCCTTTGAACCACTTTCAGACACCTTCCCATCTATTGCACATCCATCATTCACAAGGAAGCCAGAATCTGAGTCACATGAATCACCATGCGAAGATACCTGACTGCTGCTGCAAACGACGCTCCCAGGTTTGCCTTCACTGCTCCCAGTTCGTGACGCAGGTCCTCTGTCTACTACAGAGCCTACTTCGCTTGCAAGGCTGGTGACAACACTGGAATTTGAAAGACATCCATCAGCTCTTCCGGAGATACTTTGCTGCTCAGATTCAACTTGCCTGACCACCAACTCACTATTGCCTTCAACCTTTTGGGCACGTTGAGTTCCATTTACTTCAGCCATTTCTTCTGTTCTTTGAACCTCAACCCCTGATGATGAACACTCTTTCAATGCATGTCTGTCAACATAACTTACAATATTAGGAGATAATGAATCACAATTCTGAGGGCTTGCACTGCATTGGCGCTTTTCAGGACTGCCTTGTCCATTTGCCGCATTAAATTCTCTTCTCCTTCTTGGTTGTCTTCCAGCAGATCCTGGCCTGCAACCTTCATCTATAGGAGAAGATTGATCTTGATGCTGCCTTGGTGGCCGACTTCTTCTATAGCCTTCTGGATACACAAAAGAAGGTATCCGCCGCCTACTGACATGTGACACGGAAATTTCCATTCCCGGCTTCCAGAACACATACATATTCACAGAATGCCGAAACTCATCAACTGTCCCCCGTATATCAAACTGCTGACCTTCTTGTATTACCTCACCTTCTTTCCTTTGCAAGCCCATAAAAAAGGCAGAATGGGAGCACTGCTTTGATGAATCAACATAATCGTGAGGATACGGATGACACTGCAACTTTCCACACGTGTCCCGCTCAATCTGCACAAGATACAGAAAAAAATAGTCACAAGGCAAAGTGTTGTTTCGTCTGTCATTTTAGCTATTGCCACGTCAGGAGAGAGTCGAAATTAAGGTTGATCACAGTGGCCAATTAACATGTCAGAGTGGAATAATATTACCATCAGAGTCAATTGTCTCAGTCGAGATTCAACCCATCCTTTCCATGCACGCAAATCATCTCCATCAGCAGCAAAAATATCTACCTGCAAATAATTCTTATAGCCTTCAAAGAACATATACCGCTCAAACAAAGCGCCCCACTGTGACTTGTTCAGCTCAATCTCCTGAACGTTGACATAATATGACTATATGAGTAAAACACAACACACATATGCTACCATACCCAAAAAATTGAAGATCTAGTTACTACCTCACAAATCTTATTGCCACAATGGAACTGCTCCATCATCACACGAAGAGTACTGGTTGAGACATTGTAGCTAGAATTCATACATGGGTAAGCAGGGGTGATGATTGGCATATGATGAGTTCTATCACGAGGATTTTTACGAGGATCCCAGATAGAAAAACCAAGCTCGTCTTCTTCTATCGCACAAAGCATTACTGGATTTGGCCAGCGCCACTGCGTATATACCCTAAAAAAACGAGAAACCAGCATACTAGGAATGGCATTAGGATACATCTGAGAAACCTTAGCTACAAGAAGAGCCCAGTTAACACCGCCAAGAAATCCAGTCACCTGAAAAGAGAGTAGAATATGATTGAATCTGAAGCAGAAGAGTGTACACAAAAAGAAAACCTGGGAAAGAGGGATTTGCACAAAGATCACCACACTTACATTAGAATAAACACCACGCCTCTTCGCCCAATACTTCAAACAGCGGAGCGTAGTGCGAAAATGCTAAAATTTTGAGCACAAGAGTTAAAACAGCAAATTAGCACTATAATTTTATAAAATTAACACAAGAAAATAAGCAGCAACAACCTCAACATTTGGTACAAGCTTTAGGATCTGGTCAGCAACCCTACAGCCATTTAAAATGCGAACAGTTGTCTCGTCAATATTGTATAGAACAGACACATCGGAGATATCCAAGTCCTGTTGATGGTTCAGTAGCATTCATGAATTAGAAACCAGCATATGGTTAATGGTTCAGTAGCATTCATAAAGTAGAAACCAGTGTATAGCACTAAAATAGAACAACAATGATATATTTTTAAGAGACACGGCAAATTTCTGCTTAAAAACCGGTTGAAACTAGCTCAGCAGAGAGAGTTAAGTTTAGAAAGCCTAGAAAGTGTATGCCACTAAAAAATTTGGAAAGTCATGTACTGGAGGACTGAACTTGCAGAACTAATCGACATAACAAAAAAGTTATACTGGGAACACCATCCTATCAGGACTCTACACACCAGTATTTACGATGTACTCGTAATCAATTTATTATAAAGACTAAAGAGTCAGTATTACTCCAGTAAATCAATACCAAGTCAAAAGTATTAGCAATGACTAGTTGGTCAAAGTTAGCTCTACAGATACAGAACTCCTTTATAATCCTTTCCTGCTTCTCAACGACTATGACTCTTTTCAAATGTAGCATTTCAATCTTGTTCCAGAAAAGTTTTTCTGGTTGAGAGTTACTACCAAACCTCTTTTTCATTCTCTAAACCTCAACTCTCTTACATCTAACAACTCATACACACTTCATCGCAACATCTCTCCAACTGTGTTTTCACAAACTAAGTATAGATTTGCAATTTTCTCCATTCTCAGATTCCATCTTTAATTTTACCCTAAATTCTGGAACCCTAGTTCCAGACACATTTATCCATTAAGCTACAGGGCTATTAGGTTGGGAAGGAAATAAGAAAATGTACTTCACTTACCTCAGGCACAACCAAAAGAGACACACTTGCATAAAGAAGATCAATTGATATTCCATCAAACTTAAATTTCATGACTGGGACATGAGCATCTGGCACAGGCTGTAGTTCTGTAACTTCTTCCATCTCCTCCAAGATGTTATGTAGCATAAAGAAAAAGTCCTCCTGCGAGTCCCCGTTACATTGAGACATACATAATTTTATCTAGGCTGAGATTATATCATAAACATTCATGATTTACCTCCCGATTGACATAAGATGGTCCTACACATAGTGTATCAATGTCTGCTCCTGGACCATGGACCTGCCAATATAACGTTACCAACCATAGTTTAAACCTATTCCAAAGCGCAAAGGCATCCTGAAGCATAAGCGCAAACGCGAAGGGAGTGTTTCATCGAACAGAATACACAAATCTCAATATATATGTAACATAACAAAATTGATAAAAATAGTAACAATAAAATATTAAACAAGTCACATGAAAGATAATGTGATAACAAGAGCCATGGTGGAACTTGTGTTCATAATAACAAAAAAGATGAACTAGCAACAAAAGCATGTTCATCCTTATAACAATTTAATCCTCTTCTGCATCTAAGCTCCCAAAATCTTCATCGAGATTAGATGATACACAACACCCTCAAATTCTTCTTCTTTTCCCTCATCAATCTCCACCACATCAACTAAACGCCTTTAAGATTATGATTATCCAGAAACAGCATGCTTTCCTTTATTGGTGAGTGGTGAAATTTGAGGATCCCTGTGACATAAAATAAAATTCTATATATCTCATTATTCTTTTTTTTACTCCCTGTCCCATAATCCTTGTCACTTTTTCACAATATTTTAAGACGTATACAAAAAAGATATTTGACTACAACATTCTTGAAATTAACCTTTTTATACATCTAAAAATGTGTGCACAAGTCTTGGTGACAAAAACTATGAGGAACAGGATGCATTTTATTTACGTCTTCAGAATTTTATATGAGCCGCCCAAATATATTTTCTGTTTCATGATTGCTAAATCTGGTTTTAGTGATTATGATATATCCTTATACCTTTTTGGTAATTTTTTTCAAAATCTTCAAATATCAATGAAGTGGGTTTACATGTCAAGTCCCCACACTTGTGTCCAATTTCGGGTATATATCCTTGAATCTTATATTTTTTCAAAACTAAGAATACATAACTTAGATCCACACCCGATTCTGAGTAGCATGGATGTAATGTCAGGAAAAGAACACAAATGGACAAGAAAATCATTGAATGTAATAATCTTATAACAAAATCAAATCATCTTGGAAGTAGAGCAGAGGGGACAACCAGTGTATATAGCTAATGGTATTACCTGCTCGGACCGACAGCGGGCTCTTGTGTCTCAACAGACAGAAAGAGTTTAAAGAGAAATTATGTGAGCTGGCACGGTTTGATAAATACTTTTTACACCTTTCTAATCATCTTATGAATTATTTAAAAGAAAAAAAACAAGGGAGAGATCACAACTGAAAAATAAAATAAGATATGATCAATACTTTTTACACCTTTCTAATCATCTTATTAATTAGTTCAGAAAAAATACCAAGGGAGAGATCACAACCGAACAATAAAACAAGATAAACAAATGGTCGTATGACAATTCCAATGAAATATTCTGTCTCAACTTTAGGGACATACACAGAACACATGCATAATTTGTAAAAGTTTTCTTTGCCTATAATACCCCAAGTTTATCTTTGTTATTGAACAACTTTACATAAAGTTATGCGGGAGGAGGGGTAACATCGGAAATTCTAGGTTCCAGGAGCCATAAGATATAACAGAGGCTTTTAGATGCAGTATTAGTTCTGTAGAGTATCTCCACAACTGTTTTCTAATATATAATTAGAGAATAACTTCTTCTCATGAATCGTAGTAGCAATCGTAGTAACTTCTATCCACTTTTAACCACAACTCGGCACAGCAACTATAAAAAAAGGACACCAAGCATGAAAGTAAGAGATAACACATGCTTACCCCTAGACGATAAGAACCAAAAGTAAAAATGACAGCATTGGCATCCTCAACCATTTGATCAGTGTATCCTCGTAAGCGGGTTAGTTGCTTAACCCAATCTATGACGATCTACAATTATACAAGAATGAGGAAAGTAATCTAAAAGGAGAACTTACAGAATCTAACAGAAATCCAAAAAAGTACATAAGTACGCAGATACAATCAATAATTCAAATAAGTAATGCTCGTACATGATTAATTATGGCGACCAGTGATTCTACAAACTAATCAATTAATTAATTTCCAAATACATCAAATATATCCGCAAACAACAGAAAAATTTAGTTATTAACAGCAACTAATGTAATTTTCTGCAAACAATAGAATCTTTTAGTTATTAGCAAGAAAACAAGTGAAAAGGAAGACATACAGTACCTTGCGTATACGAGTAAGAACATGTTGTCGCTTAGAAGCTTCTTCGGGGGTTTCGTACAATTCAGCATCTTCTAGAAGCTTTGCCGCTCACAAATCAAATATTAGCAACACCAATACATAACATAGTAATGTATGTTCGTGTGGTGTGAGATGGAGAGAGAGGGAGGGAGGGAGAGAGAGAGAGAGAGAGAGAGAGAGAGACCAAACCTTTTGAAGCTGATTGTTTCGAGTAAAGTCAGATTGAGTGGGGCCGGTGAGAGAGAGGGGATTAGTGACACCGGCGGGGAGCTGGGCCAAACCCTCAGACGCCATTTATATGTATAATTGAGGTAGCACTAGCAGGATGAAAGTAAAATGGAGGGTAGGGGTTAATTAGAGAATAGAGATAGAGAACCCTAGATCGGGGAAAGAGGGGAATTGAAATAGTAAAACCCTAATTAAATTTGGATAGTAAGGGGAGGAGAAAAGACAAGTGTCTGATCTGAGACGGACACGCACGGGGATCGCGCCAAGGTCCGACCCCTCCAATACCCCAACAAGGGCTTTCAATTTACAACGTTGCAACTTGCAACTCATAACTACTTTCACGTACAAGTCAGAACTGATGACCCAGTCAAACCGCATTTTACGAATAATTAGTAAAAAAATGACGGTTAATTACGGATGAAAATTTTAATAAAAACTTATTTACAGTTTAGATGCGATTTAAAATTTTTAAAAATTACAAAATTGTAACTATAAATCACAAAATATATTTATAATAATATTTTATAGTACATAAACAAACAAGCGAACAACTTTATTTTGCTAAATTTTTTATTATTAAAAATTAGATTAACATGGTTCGCTAGTATTTTTTATTAGAAGACTAGAAACAACGGGTAGCCGAGTGATATTGATTATTACCCATTAGCCGAATATTTCATAAATGCGTTCAAATGTATCAACTGATTACAAAACTGACTCAAATGAGTCACCCATTCGAAATTTGTATAAAAAATATCACTCTATCGTGAGTCGAAATTCTTAAAAATATTATATATTGAGTTTCACACATTTTTTATAAATGATATTACATCCAAATGAAAGATTTTGAGTTCTATTATTTTAGATAATATTTTTAGATTTTTTAAAATTTATCTACTATTTATTTTTATTGAAATCAATTAAAACAATCAAAAAATTAAAAATAAATAGTAGATAAAATTTTAAAAATATAACAATATTATCTAAAATAGTCAAACTCGGAACCTTTCATTTGATGTAATATCATTTATAAAAAATGTGTAAAACTCAATATATAATACTTTTAAGAATTTCGACTAACGATAGAGTGATATTTTTTATACAAATTTTTAAATGGGTGATTCATTTGAGCCAATTTTGTAATAAGTGACTCACCTGATACATTTGGATGCACTAATTGACCTATTTGATAATTAACCCCATTTGATATATTTTTTGCTGTAAATCTTAATATTTTACATCAAGTGGTCGAAACGCAAACTGTACCGCAATAATCGCAAATTCGCAAAAACAAATGATGCATTTAACCATAATTGCAAATGCGATTGCGAATGAAAATTTTCTAAAATCGCTATTCGCGATTTGGTTCGAATTTTACTCAAAAATCTATTCGTTCTGAAACACATATAATTCTACAAAATAGTGCCCATTTTTGAATCAATTTAACCAAAATTTGATTAATATTTACAAAAAAATTCACTAATTTATATTATTATAAAATATATTTAATCTAATTTAATATGCAATTTTCAGTTTTTCAAATATTTAAAGAATAATTCTTAATATTTGAGGAAAAATTGACCAGTTCGACAATTTTTTTGGTAAGTGTAAGAATAACTATTATAAGAATAACTATATTTCTGTAAAATGACCTTTTTTTTATAAGTCACATTTATTGTTAACGGAAAATTCAAAATTAATATAAAATAATTAAAAATATATAATTCACCTTAGCCCCAAAGCTAAGGACCTTGCTATGGTTGATTTCTTGCATATACTTCATTAAAAACAACCCACAATCCTTATTTCTCGATATCACATGAATTTTTTAAAACATCACGCGAAATGCTTACACATATTTCAAAATTAAATATATCGAAAGGATCAACAATACATTATTTAGAATCGTCATATTCTCATGTAATACTTTCTTCAATGAAACTTTGTTCTTTTTCTCCTTATACAACTTGATGACACCTACAAAACAAAATTAATTTTGATGTTTTAGCATATTCTTAAATTTTACTAGTAAAAAACTAATACACAACTTTTAGAAAGCAGAACTCATTTGAACTCATTCCACATTCGCAATGCGATGTTTAAGAGAGTACACGTGGTAGACTACCTCTCCATCGGGATTAGCAACACTTAATGCACATTGGTTGCTACCAAAAGTATATGAGTATTATAAGTTGTAATTTAAATAACGAAGCTTAACTATATTGAAAAAACTACAAGTAATATACTCACACATTGTTATAAGGCATGAGAAAGTATTACCCATTCTTAGCATCCTCAAATCGCTAAGCAAGCATATTTGACATATCATCTACCTTACCTCATCCCATAGAGCCAATCAATCTTGAATCGACGAATAGTATAATGTCAGTCATCTTATATTTCTTCAAATATTCTTCCTACCAAATCCATCTGGAGTGAACAACAAAATAAAAATTAAAAGCTTGTAGAGCTTGATAATCTTATTTCAGAACTGTTAAAAAAGTGACTTAAAAACTTTTGTGGTTAACAACTTAATGAACATACATGCAAATTATAGACCCAGACACTTTACCATTTGCGCATAAATCGTTAATATCTTTTAAAAAGATGACTTGCGTCTCCGTGACAACAAAAACTTGTTCACTTAACTGTAAACAAACTGTTTGCCAATTCGTCATGGCATATTTTGCTCACACCCATGAACGGTTTAAAGAACCTGAAAAAATTTCAGCTTTAATATCATGAAAGTACTCATCATTTTGTTCTTCACTTCGGTAATTATCGGCTTCTTCAATTTTTTTCAATTTTCTCTTGCTAATCTGGAAAGAAAAAAATGTAAATCAAAGTAAGAACATGCCTAATCAATCAAGGAAATTAAATTTACCACCGTGGAGGTGTGAGGTGCTCTTAATCCATTAACTAGGGATGAGATGTTTGAAAGGGTACAACATTTAAAGGTCTTTGAAAAGACACAATTCCCACTTCGGTGAAAGAAAAGTGAATCTCGACATATTAGGAAGAAGCTTTATATATTCTTATAACTCGAGTATTGAAGGTTATTTCTGGTTAGGCATGTTCTCAATGTAATGCACATCGATAAAAATATATGTGATGTTTTGGTTGGTACTTTGTTGAATATACCATATTAGACGAAAGAAAAGAGAAGAAGTTATAAATTTGTTACCAAAAACTCCCAAAAACAAAGTGAAGAAGTTATAAATTTATCACATTCTGAAAAAGATATTCTCGTTAGTTATCGACATGAAGTTTCCCGAGGGTTTTTATTAAAATATTACAAGTCTTGTAAATATGGAGAATATGGGACAATACAACCATTGTGTGAAGTTCAATACGCAACTATTTATAAGCATTTCTATCTAGAATTGCACAATTGTAGACTGTAACCATTGTCCAGTTGATGATATATCGACAATCGTTCATAATGTCACTATAAAATTTTGTTTTAGCGGCTTGATACTGAAAGGAATATGTCCTAAGTCCAATCATGTATTAGGATTTAGGAATAACTTTTATGTAATCTGTTTTGATTTCATTGATATTAATAAAGACTTGTTTTGTTTTTATTACGGGCTTTATCTATTTAAGTGTTTAAATAAGATATACCATAGTTTAGAGTAAAGCTTTTTATGGATTATGATGAGATCATAATAGTGAGACCTAAAAAGATGATAACTCTAAACTTAAATAGTTCCTGGTCATAGGATTACTAACTGGTAATTAATAATCCGCAAAGATCGGTACATACTATGCTTGCTTCATTATGAAGGATGTCTGTTCTCATAGACATTTGTGTGGTGACACTATAGCTAGTATGTAGGTGCTTATTATAGAATAAGTTCACTGAACATGACTCGCACAGCTGAACAACTGATGGAGTTCACTCACGTGTCAGCAGTTGTTCACATAGTGATAGTTGTACTAGTATCCATAGACTTGAGGTCATCATAGTCATCTTGTGTACACTGAACTATGCTTTGGTTTAGTTCTTAGTCTTCAGGGACAATTATTAGGGCTCTTCTGGGTATAGGAATTTGTACACAAAGATAGTGTATGATCAATATAGGATCTACCCCTTCCACTGAAGGAAGCGAATGTTCAAGGCTGATCCACTTATGCTAGTTCAGGAATCTCTGGCCAGAGTGAATGAAATTAGAAAGGAGTTTCTAATTTGCATAGAACTAAGCATAGTAAATGGTAAGCAAGTGATTAAATTAGATAGGCTTGACATGAGATCCATGCCTTGTATTTAATCGGGACATTGTAGGGTAGAAGAAGTTTATTGTACGGTAACTATTCACTGAATAGGTTCTTGGTATTCTAAGCAGTGAATTCATATTATCCGGATAGTCGCGATATGCTGAGAAGTATCCCTCACGATGTAGAATAAATGTGATTAATTAATTAATCATATTTAATAAATTAGAGAATTTATATAAATAATGATAAAATAGTTTTATTATTATTTATTTCTACTACCGGCTTAATATTGAACCTACAGGGTCACACCATAAAAAGAGAATGATTTAATGGTGGAGGAATTAATTAATAATGGCTAAATAATTATTTATTTGAGAAATAAATAATTAATTGGCAAATTTAATAATTGATTAAATGAGATTTAATTGATTATAAATTAATTAAGAAAAGTTCTTAATATTATTAATTAAAGGATTTAATTTTTGGAAATTAAATCAAGAGAGATAATTATTTCTAAAGTGTTTAGAAAAAGGATTAATGATTAAAAGGTGTTTTAATTATTAATGAGAATAATAAATGGGATAATAATAATAATATTTATGGGAAAATTTCAGCTGAAAATTTTGCCTATAAATACACTATTATAGACCCTAATTTTATTCCAACCAACCCGAAAACCCAAAAAGTTTGGAAAACCCAATTCTCTCCACCTCCTTCCTCCTCCTTAACATCGTTTTCTTGGTGGATACCGGTGAGTGCTTCACACTTGAGGAGCAACTGCTAAGGATCTCTGATCGTTGTCTCCGAATTATTTTAAAAGGTTAGATTCGATCCCTCGAATTTTTATTCACGATTTCTATGCTTCTATTTGGATTTTGTATGTGTAAAAGTGTTTTACCATGACCCCGCTGCGTTAAAAATCCAATAATGGTATCAGAGCATAGGTTGTATGCATATAGATCTGTGGTAAAAATTTCAGAATTTTATGTGCTTGTATGAATTAATTATGATTTTTACAAGTTATATCATGGATTAATTTTGTCTGATCAGAAATCGTTTCTCAGAATAATTTTGAATGTTGATCTGGGTTCTACAAGTGTTGTAGATCGTCTGGGTATTTTTTTTTCATAATTTTATGATGTATAAATTTTTTATTATGAATTTTTAAAGTTCTTACAATTAAATTCATAATTAAATAATCATATATATATATATATATATTATTTGTTAGTATGTATATGTATATCTGTATTGCTGTTGTCTGCATAGTCTGAATGCACGGACAGAAAAGTAGACAGACCAGAACACAGAGAAGTCAGGTGCGGCGCGGTTTCCGAGAAAGAATTCTGTCGGCTGCTGCAAAAATAAAAAAAATAAAAAAAAGGGGTGTCACGCATTCCGGGAATGCGTTACACACCTGTGGCGCATTCACGGAATGCGTTACACCCTTTAATGGCTTAAAAGGGGTGTAACGCATCACCAGAATGCGTTACAGGGCTTGTAACGCGTTCCTGTAATGCGTTACAGCCCGTCTGTTGATATTAAAATTGATTTTCTGGGAGTTTCGTAACTCCGTTTTGGGCGTGCAATATACCGTTGGATTCGTTTTTCCGAGACGGATCTAATGGAGTGATCAATTTTAGTTTATATAAAAGTTTTGAACTGTTTATATTTCCATGAAGTGTTTTAAAGATGTTTTTGACTGTTTTAATTGCTTTTAAATGCTTCATGTGATACATAGAGATGTATAATGCTTAGACTAATGTGCTAGATGATGTAACATGCCTACCTTGATGTTTATTCATGTTTATATATGTGATATATGCTTAGTTTATCATGCGATGATAGATTTAGGTGAACTTAAATGAACATAAGGCGTTTGTTAGACAACCTAGTATAGTGAAATTATTTCATAACCTTAATAACAATATTATGAATACAATCATGAGATTCTTGTGTTTGTGAAACACGTAATTGAATATGAATTTTCGATATGAGAGAAAGGATGATTCTGTCAACAACAGATTTCTATCTGTAAGAAAGGGTTATTAAGTGACGCCTCTTGACAATGCTCCACCCGATCTGGGAATCATCTGATTATTGATTATTGATTTGAAATATTTAATTTAAAAGAAAGAATCTCTTTATAATATGATTATGATTGTAACGTAATATAATCCCTCTAAAATTAAAAAATATCAAGTAGTAATTGGCCAATGATACAACGGGCTTGTGTCGGTCATAGCCTTCCAACATGATAGAAAAGTAGTTCTTATTTTTGAATCATTGTCGGTTCGTGCTACAGTCGAGGGCTTTGATTTCGAAATAAGAAATACTTGTCTATTACATAGAGATGTGTACATTGAATAAGAATCTAAAGGTCGGTACGTGCTACAGCCATGGGCCTTTGGGGACTGATTCAACTGTACGGAATGTTGGGTTAGACTTAACTTAGAATATTGAGTTTGTCGTGCTACAGCCGAGACTCAATTATTCAAGAGGCTAAAGTTTGATTAGGGAATAACATGAGATATAACTGACAAGAGCTGTCTGCCTATTGAACATTGCATGGCGGTTCGTGCTACAACCGGGGTTGTGTAATGGAATGTAGGATCCCTATTCCCATTAGCATTATGAATGCTTAATTTTTCACGTAGGGGGTTGAATAAATTAGGAAAACTAGTGGGAGCCACTTATGAATAAAGACCCGATTCATATAGTGTTTTGAAATGAAATCGAATATTTGCTAAGTGTTGTTATGTGTTTATCATTTACAGATTTACTTTGTACGTTATGTCTTCTGCACTATCACTCAGGAGCATACTAGATGCTCACAAATTGACTGGTCCTAATTATGCTGACTGGCTTCGAAACTTGAGAATTGTTCTCAGGATTGAGAAGCTGGAATACGTGATTGACTCACCTAAGCCTACTGAACCTGCTAGTGATGCACATAATGATGAACATGTTGTGTATCGTAAGTGGATAGATGATGCAAATGTTGCTCAATGCATCATGCTAGCTTCCATGAACATTGAGCTACAGAAGCAACATGAGCATATGGATGCTCACACTATCCTCATGCATCTACAAGAGTTGTATGATGTGGCAGGGAGGACAACTCGATATGAGATATCGAAGGAGCTGTTCGGTTGTAGGATGTCTGAGGGATCATCTGTGAATGACCATGTACTTAAGATGATCAATTTGATTAAACGTCTTGGACAACTTGGTTTTGCCATGGATGGGGAGCTGAGCCAAGACTTGGTCTTGCAATCGCTTCCGAGTTCGTTCTCGCAGTTTGTTGTGAACTTTCACATGAATAAGTTGGATGTCAGCCTGCCTAAACTCCACAACATGTTGAAGACTGCGGAATCGAATTTTCCTCCTAAGAAGAGTTCTGTTCTTCTAATTGGTGAAGGTTCCAATCCTAAGAAAAGGAAGAGGAACTCTTCCAAGAAGAAGAAAGTAGGTGAAGAAAAGCCGGTTCCACCAAAAGCTGAAGACCCCAAGAGCAAAATTGTTTGCTTTCACTGTAACAAGGCGGGGCACTGGAAGAGTAACTACAAGGTTTACCTTGCAGAATTGAAGAAGAAGAAGGGTAGTGAGACTACCGCTTCTGATTCAGGTATGTTCATGATAGAAGTGAATATGTCATTAAATCAAATTTCTACTTGGGTATTAGATACCGCCTGTGGTTCTCATATCTGCAATTTGTTGCAGGGACCAAGGAGAAGTAGGACTCTTGAGGAAGAGGAGGTGATTCTACTGATGGAAATGGAGCAAGAGTTGTTGCTGAAGATGTAGAATCATTTCATTTACATAGGCCTACGTGCAAGACTATTGTTTGAAATAATTGTTATTTTGTTCCCTCGATTGTGAGGAATATTATTCCCATGTTAGACTTGGCTAAATTTTCATTTATTATTGAGAATAATGAATGTTCTATTCTTAGAGATAATATTCTTTATGGACTTGGTACTTTAAATAATGGTATGTTTATATGTGACATAATTTACTTCAGATTGAACAAACTAATAAAAGAAAAGGGATGATGAAAATCTCACTTTATAGTGGCACTGCAGTCTCCATTTAGTAGACATGGAGAGAGGACTGCAAATTTGCTAGGAATGGTACACACAGATGTATGTGGACCAATGTCTAAGCAAGCCATGGGTGGATTTTCATATTTCATTACTTTCATAGATGATAGATCTGGATTCGGATATGTGTTTGATGAAACACAAGTCTGAGGCCTTTGAAAAGTTCAAAGAATATAAGTATGAAGTGGAGAAACAACCAAACATAGTATTATAACTCTTCGATCAGATCAAGGTGGTGAATACTTTAATGGAGTGTTTCTAGATTATCTCAAAGTAAATGGTATAGTCTCCCTGTGGACTCCTCCAGATTGGTATCTGAAAGGAGAAATCGAACTTTGTTAGACATAGTTCGGTCCATGATGAGCTATGCAAATCTTTCAGTATTCCTATGAGGTTATGCATTGGAAACCTCAGCATATTTACTGAATATGGTGCCTTCCAAAATCTGTTCCTCAAACTTCGTATGAGATACGGAAAGAAAGGAAACCGAGTCTTAAACACGTTAAGATTTGGGGATATCCAGCTTATGTCAAGAAAGTTTACCCAGATAAGCTGGAATATCGATCCGTAAAATATGGTTTTGTGGGATATCCTAAAGAGACTTTAGGGTATTACTTTTACACCGATCATCGGGTGTTTGTCTCTAGACATGCTACCTTCTTGGAAAAGGAGTTTAGCCTTGAAGGAAACAGTGAGAGCAAAATTGAACTTGATGAAGTTCAAGAAGCACAAACTACTACGAATCAAGTGGAAACACCTGTTCTGACTGAACAACCTTTTATGGAACAGCCCATTCATAGTTCAGGGAGAGTGTCTCGCCAACCTGAGAGGTAATATGGCCTTGTCATTGAGAATGACAAAGAGTTGTCGATCATTGATGATGACGACCCTGTGACCTATAATGAGGCTATGAGTAGTGTTGACTCAGAGAAATGACATAGTGCCATGAAATTTGGAATGGAATCTATGTATACGGTATACAAAAGATAGATTATAGCAGATGGCCAGGTGGAGACCTATAAGGGCAGGCTTGTGGCAAAAGGATTCAAACAAAGGCAATGGATTGACTTTGATGAAACCTTTTACCTGTAGCCCTGTTAAAATCAGTTCGAATTTTGCTTGCGATTGCTGCTTACTACGACTATGAGATCTGGCAATTAGCCAGATGGTTTTCTTTCCAAGAGAAATGAAAACCTAGTGTGTAAGCTACTGCGAACCATATGTGGTTTAAAGCAAGCTTCTCGTAGATGGAACATTCATTTTGATGAGACAATCAAAGAGTTTGATTTTAGCAAAAACGTAGATGAACCATGCGTCTACAAAAGGGTTAGTGGCAGCGCGATAACATTTCTTGTGTTGTATTGAATTAGAGTTGACACACATAATAACATAGCAGACCCACTCACAAAGCTACTTTATGAAAGTCACTTTGATCATCATAATGACAGGATGGGTATTAGATACCAGAGTGATTGGCTTTAGTACAAGTGGGAGATTGAAAGGAATATGTCCTAAGTCCAATCATGTATTAGGATTTAGGAATAACTTTTATGTAATCTGTTTTGATTTCATTGATATTAATAAAGACTTGTTTTGTTTTTATTACGGGCTTTATCTATTTAAGTGTTTAAATAAGATATACCATAGTTTAGAGTAAAGCTTTTTATGGATTATGATGAGATCATAATAGTGAGACCTAAAAAGATGATAACTCTAAACTTAAATAGTTCCTGGTCATTGGATTACTAACTGGTAATTAATAATCCGCAAAGATCGGTACATACTATGTTTGCTTCATTATGAAGGATGTCTGTTCTCATAGACATTTTGTGGTGACACTATAGCTAGTATGTAGGTGCTTATTATAGAATAAGTTCACTGAACATGACTCGCACAGTTGAACAACTGATGGAGTTCACTCACGTGTCAGCAATTGTTCACATAGTGATAGTTGTACAAGTATCCTTAGACTTGAGGTCATCATAGTCATCTTGTGTACACTGAACTATGCTTTGGTTTAGTTCTTAGTCTTCAGGGACAATTATTAGGGCTCTTCTGGGTATAGGAATTTGTACACGAAGATAGTGTATGATCAATAAAGGATCTACCCCTTCCAGTGAAGGAAGCGAATGTTCAAGGCTGATCCACTTATGCTAGTTCAGGAATCTCTGGCCAGAGTGAATGAAATTAGAAAGGAGTTTCTAATTTGCATAGAACTAAGCATAGTAAATGGTAAGCAAGTGATTAAATTAGATAGGCTTGACACGAGATCAATGCCTTGTATTTAATCGGGACATTGTAGGTTAGAAGGAGTTTATTGTACGGTAACTATTCACTGAATAGGTTCTTGATATTCTAAGCAGTGAATTCATATTATCCGGATAGTCGCGATATGCTGAGAAGTATCCCTCACGATGTAGAATAAATGTGATTAATTAATTAATCATATTTAATAAATTAGAGAATTTATATAAATAATGATAAAATAGTTTTATTATTATTTATTTCTACTACCGGCTTAATATTGAACCTACAGGGTCACACCATAAAAAGAGAATGATTTAATGGTGGAGGAATTAATTAATAATGGCTAAATAATTATTTATTTGTGAAATAAATAATTAATTGGCAAATTTAATAATTGATTAAATGAGATTTAATTGATTATAAATTAATTAAGAAAAGTTCTTAATATTATTAATTTTAGGATTTAATTTTTGGAAATTAAATCAAGAGAGAGAATTATTTCTAAAGTGTTTAGAAAAAGGATTAATGATTAAAAGGTGTTTTAATTATTAATGAGAATAATAAATGGGATAATAATAATAATATTTATGGGAAAATTTCAGCTGAAAATTTTGCCTATAAATACACTATTATAGACCCTAATTTTATTCCAACCAACCCGAAAACCCAAAAAGTTTGGAAAACCCAATTCTCTCCACCTCCTTCCTCCTCCTTAACATCGTTTTCTTGGTGGATACCGGTGGAGTGCTTCACACTTGAGGAGCAACTGCTAAGGATCTCTGATCGTTGTCTCCGAATTATTTTAAAAGGTTAGATTCGATCCCTTGAATTTTTATTCACGATTTATATGCTTTTATTTGGATTTTGTATGTGTAAAAGTGTTTTACCATGACCCCGCTACGTTAAAAATCCAACAATGGTATCAGAGCATAGGTTGTATGCATATAGATCTGTGGTAAAAATTTCAGAATTTTATGTGCTTATATGAATTAATTATGATTTTTACAAGTTATATCATGGATTAATTTTGTCTGATGAGAAATCGTTTCTCAGAATAATTTTGAATGTTGATCTGGGTTCTACAAGTGTTGTAGATCGTCTGGGTATTTTTTTCATAATTTTATGATGTATAAATTTTTTATTATGAATTTTTGAAGTTCTTACAATTAAATTCATAATTAAATAATCATATATATATATTATTTGTTAGTATGAATTTTATGTGCGTATATCTACAAAGATGAAAAATACAACAACTACAAAACGATGTTCAATACGGTCAAAACCAGTTGTGCAATGTCTTATAACATAAATTTTTGTCAAAAAAATTTGACTATTATTTATTTTTTGAGGGCAATGGTGAAACTTCCAACTTTTGTATATCGAGTGTTGTTTGATACGATTTTTCTTGTAGTGTATGAAAGATGACTTATTTTCCATGAACCTTGTAGATACAGTGACTTTTTTATTTCATAATTTTAATTATAATTTTATAGTAACATGTATATCTTATTAGTAAACTATAATATAAATATGTTTAATCATGTATCTAACTATACATATTTTCTTTGGTTAGGTTTTACCACTATATTTCATTTTATGTTATTAATCAAAGAGTTTATAATAATATTTTTGAGACTTATCTTTTGTATTTTTATGATCTCAGCAAAAAAATACTCGTGGTAGATAAATGATACATTTTTTGACACTAAAAAATTATTATCTAAATTTTGAGAAAAACTTTATATACCATTGAGTTAGATCATAAACTTCCTTCTATATATAATAGTACAAAATGAAGATAAAATTGATGAGATATTTTATTCATGTATTAAAATGACAAGCTTACCCTTTTTTGAAACTTAAGAAATTTTCATTAATGAATCAAAATGTCAAGTACAATAGACTCCAATAGAGAAACTAGAGGAGATAAGAAAACATTGTGACAATTCAGGGAACAAGGTTCGCGTGCAATTAAATGGGCAACCTTGTTCGCTTGCCTTCTAACAAAATGCACCAAGATATTCTCGTTCTCAACAAGCAAATAGCGAAATTCCTCCACTATATGAGATAATTCATGTCTATAAATATTGCGTTCACAACATTGAGGGAATCACTTTCAATCCGAACCTTCATATGCGGTAGGGTACATAGCCAAGACAATGCTTCAAGAATGCCCAATTCCTCAGCTTCAAGAACCGACACAACACCTATCATTCTCGCGTTTCTTCCTCGGACAAACTGGCCAGCATGATCCCTAATAACCATTCCCGCCGCGAAAAAAGGCAGTCCCTCTGAAATAGCGGCATCAACATTCAATTTATATTCGCCTTGATTAGGGGAAATCCAGTTCTTGGCAGCGTTCTGGTCTACAGAGGAGGGAGCTCCCTGCACATCGCAACTTCTGTTTCTCACCTCACGCCAATCAGTCACTTATTTTTTGCTCCATTCCATAGCTACCACGGGTGTAAGAACCTTGTTTTCCCGTACCCTTTTATTATGAGCATTCCATATGCCCCATAGCCCCACGGCTATAGTGATAACTTCCTCACTACAACCAGAAACAAGCTTCTGTAACAGCCAAGTAGGGGCATGTTCAACTTTATTCATATTCATCCAAAAACCAAGATACTGCCAACATTGTGTTACAAATGCTGATAAAAACATGAAGTAGATGTTCGACGTCTAAGCTACAATATGGACATATAGTAGAGATATTAACACCTTTTATTACGCAGCAGATCCTTCACTGGAACGTTGTTACATCATAATCTCCATAAGAAAATTCTAATTTTATGAGGGATCTTCATGTTCGCAGGATAACGCACGCGAAAATACACGCAAGCGTACGTGATCACGAGTAGTATAAGATTTAAGTCAAGTTCGTTCCCACATAGACTGGCGTAGGTTAAGTTCAGATTATGCACTTATACAACAATGTATGATTATCGTTCACAGCTAAGACAAGTAACAAATTTGAGTTGATTAACTACTTAAGAGATTATACTAGCATGCATTAACTAAGAGATTAAAAGTGAATTACTTATATGAGAATAAAACATGAGATTCTAACTTCATTAAATACTTCATTCAAAGTTCATGACTTTATCAATAATATGCGATGGTGATGATAACTAATCAGATAACACGAAATTAGTATATGCTATCTTTCGATATATGTATACCCTACTACTAAGCATCCACAATCAAGATATAAGTTGAGTAGACACCAATTATGCTTAGACCCTATATGTTTATAAGATTTAAAAATATAACGGTTTAAGAACAAGTTATCAATTATGATTACATAGGGTGTATAAGATGGTTAAAAATACACTACAGATCATGCATGTCAATTCATACATAAAACCATACTAGCATGACAAGTTCTAAACCTCTATATTCACTGTCGCTTCAATAGAGATTAACAAACAATCTTAGATGTTAGCTATGCATCAAAGACGAATAAACACAACCAAACTAGGAAAATATAAATCACCACACACTAAAGATTTTAACAATCAACTATTGAAATCCATAAATAAATCCGCTAGAATCCCATGACAACGATTAGTTCATGATCGAATGCATCGTGAAAACATGATAATAAATAAGTTCAGAATACTACGAGATAATATAAAGGTACTAGGGTTTAGAACAAATCAAAAACAAACATCCAAAAGTATCGCCTAAATTGAAGAATACAAAATAATGAACTAATTCTTCTTCTCCTTAGCCGTCTCGTGTGCTCTAGGTCTTCTTAATGTTCTCCTGGATTTCTTGTTCTTAAAAACGTCTTCTTTTCCATATATATAAGCCCCCGGTTGACCTGGACTCTTCAAATCACCCAATCAGACTCAAATCAAGATTCTGCAGCAAGTGTCTGGCACGGGCGCGCTCTACCTAGCGCGAGCACACACACTCTCTCTCTCTCTCTCTCTCTCTCTCTCTCTCTCTCTCTCTCTCTCTCTGTCAATATGGGCGCGGGTGCGCTCCTTCAAGCGTGGGCGCGCCTGCTCTCTGGAGAATTTTCTGCATTTTTTTGATTCTTGCTCTGATCTTCATGCAAACTTCCGCAACTCCATTCCCTGATCTCTTATCAACATAAAATCATTTTAAAGCTCATTTCCACTTCCGACTAATACCCTACAATGACTCAACACAAAACACATAAAAATACCAAATACTTGAGTTCAAAACACCAACTTAAGCCGAAATGAAGCATTCCAAGTGGATATAAATTCCACTTATCACTCCACTCGCCATAATTTACTCCACCCAGTGGATGACACTACTCTACCCCTTTATTTAGTATTTAATTAAAAAATGTTGTTGGTGGAAATTGAACCCGAGTTGGGGTCTGCCGCCCCTGGACCCCGCCAGGGGGCTGCCGCCCCCAAACCCCCGCCGGGGGCTGCCGCCCGGACCCCGCCGGGGGCTGCCGCCCCGGACCCCGCCGGGGGCTGCCGCCCCGGACCCCGCCGGGGGCTGCCGCCCCCAGACCCCCATTATATTTTGTTTTTCTCAAGTTCTTTATTTGTTTATTTGAGCATGGTGTTGGTTATGGCCTTAAGACCTTTAGATTAAAGTTTATGGTTTTGGTTTTATAAATACGACTTACATGTCATTTTCATTATTCTGGTAATTATTTAACCTCGAATGTAACTCGAGTTTTCTTATGTAAGTACATTAGTATAGGTTGTTTTAATGTAATGTACTTCAAGGATGCATGATCCAGGAGGAGGAGCAACAATCGAGACAAGAAGAATGAAGACTTGTAATTGTAATTGTATTTATATTATTCACCATAGATTGACTTTGATCCTTTTATTAGCTTGAAAGGATCACATAGGATAAAGGCCATAACCAAGCACGCTTACATACCGCACTTTACATATTGATATATAAATTTATGTATAGAATAGTTAATGATGCATGCTTTAATTAGACTAATCCGGGACATAGCGTGTAGTTATTTTTATCAATAAATGATTATTATGTGATTTTTATGTGATTTTTTGGTGAATTATCTGATGGTTGGTGTTTATATGTGGTAAATTATAGGTATGTTAATTTTATTATGTCCAGAATAAAATATAGATATGGCGCCCTCCAAACCCGGGTCAGAAGTTTGGGATCCACACACACACCTTATTTATAACTTGCTTATAACAATAATAAAGATAATAATAATATATGCAGTGACCCTACTTACCAACCACCACAGACCGCAACAGGTTAAAGTATGCACACAAGCCACACACACTAATATATTACCAACCGTTCAAATCCCAACTATTTCAAACTCAAACTGAGTATTAAACATTATTACAAACTTTTACAAACTTAAATTATCCCAAAAGAAGCCTACTAGCTCAGCTTTCTCAACCTGAACCCCTAGCTCTCGCGCTGGACTGGGGATCCTCGCTACCAACTGGTTCCTTTTTAACTGGAAAGAATATAAACAACATCGCACAAATGAGCTAACTAGCTCAGCAAGTCACAATGACAAAATAGAGAATAATGATCATCAGGTGAATATGATTATGATATCAAGTGAACATTGGATTATGATTTAGAATTGGATATTATACTTTTAATTTAAAAACCAAGGTTAGGCTGCTGATCAGTCACGCACTAACCTCGAGCAAGGCACACAACATTGCTCTAACTACTGGATCCAAGGCACACATTGGCCTAACTTGACCATTATATGGTCTGACCACGAATCTGGTCCACAATTTTATAAAAACAATCCAATTCTAACATAATAACAGAATATGCAATAATAAACAATAACCAGAATCATTAACAACAATGAGTGTTTAACATTGAAAGGGTTTCAATCCTTGTAAGGATCAATAAGATAATTTAAAAGCTTGGGTGCTGGGTAATGAAAGAATTGGATAACAAAGAAATCAACATTTCAGGGTTTCAAAGATTTGGGCTTTCAATGCATAGGATACAATGATTGAATGTACAAGTAATTCAGTTCAGTGTTTGGGATTTTGTTTGCATGTATTTGTGGAGTAGTATCGTATACTTGAGGTTCGTGTTTGGGTATACAACAATCAATGGTCTAGAAAGAATAAGGTTCATGGCTCAAGAACAATAACTAGAATCAGGGTTTAGGTTTCAGTGCTTCAAAGCACCTGCAATATCAACAAGACTATCACGTATTACAATATTTCGAGAAAGTTCGGACTACTTGCCTGATATTAGCTTACTACACTGTACTCGCTTCCAATCATAACCGTCTTACTCCTTAACTCTCTGTTTCCCTTTCCTACGTCTTGCCTCTTCTGCTCACATATCATAAACATCTATCAATAATTTACTCATGGAATTCTATTCAACACATACTTCTATCTACCCTTCGTTTTACCCAAATCCGATTAACGGATTGAAAGTTATGCAATAATCAAGTAAACACAGAATATATAGACCGATAGTCAATTAACAAGTCACATATAACATATAATACATCACGTAATCAATGATATATCATTTATAAAGAAGTATCGGGTCATAAATAGGCTTTCTGGTATTTAAAATGATTTTTAAAACATTTTTCGGAATTAAAACGGGTCGTTGGATCAATTTCGGGTTAATAAACAGGGTTCGGTTGGACAATTCTGGCTCCGAAATAATTTTAGAATAATTATCGAGCCTTGGAAATAATTTAGAATAATATTTTAAAGCTCAAAACTATTTTTCAGAATTTTTAAATCATTTTTAAATAATTAAATCTAATTAAATAATTAATTAAAATCAATTAATAATTAATTAAATCAATTGATCAATTAATTTTCGAATTAATTGACCAATTAATCAATTAGAAATTAACTGAAATTAATTAACTAATTAATTTAGATTTATTTGTGAATTAAAAATAATTTTCAGAATTAAAATAATAATTTTTAGAATTTTCAGAAATTAAAAACGAATTTTTATAATAAAAATAAATAGGAAATATGATTTTTAAACATTTTGAAAACAGAAATCCAATTTTTGCAAAGTCTGGAAACTACAGGGACCAAACTGCATCGTTTTCAAAACTATAGGTACTAAACTGTAATTTTCCAGGGGGTCACCGGAAAACAGTCGGGGATGGCCGGAGAACACGTTCCCGGCGTCCTCACCCCACCAACACCTCCAGATCACATCTACAGGTTACCAGGAACACAACCATGCAATCAAAACAACCTAACAATCCCTGAGTTGGCCGGAATTTGGCCGTGAAATTTTCCAGTTTCCGGCGAACATCGGAAAACTTCAAAACACAACTCCCATCTCTACAGACCTCGTTGGTTCATGAAACTTATACGACTAGATTGCAAATTTCACAGAAAACACAACCCACTATAACACAACATCAATCTATCACAGAATAAGAAACCCCCAAATTTCAATTAAGAACATTCATACGGGTTATAAACCCTAATTTTAAAATTCGAAAATCAAACTCAAATTTGAACATGTTATTGAACTCCAAATCAGACGTATGACATATGAAAATCATCAGGAAAACAAGCTCTACAACATGCAATCATCAAATCATACAAACAATCATCCGAACAAAAATTCATATTTTTAATAAAATAAATTCGAAAATAAATAAATTTTTAGAAAAATAACCTTGATTTCTGCAGGTGTATGGATTACAGAATCTGGTAGAGCTCTTCAAGACCTTCAGATTGGTTACTCGAGCTTTCCAAACCGAATTCAATAACACCTCCAAATGCTTGTTTGATTCTTAGAACAGTTTTACGAAATTAGGGTTTTTCTCTGAAAATTATATAATTATCTGTCTGCAAATGATTTTGATACGAAATAAATTACGGTAAAAGGCTATTTATAATTACGGAAAATTAGTATCCCGTTGTATCATTCCGGATATAAAACGGTACGTTTATTTGTAAAAACTGATCCAAACGGTATCGGTTTTCAGGATAATTATCCAAATCAGTATAATTTGTACTGCGGTCTTGGTCTCAGCGCCTGGTTACACGTATTACGAAGTGATAATTGTGATAGTTTAATAAAAAGCTCCCGTTTATCGAAAATACGGGTTTTATTGATTTACCGAAACGAATATTGTATCGAAAATGTTGCGCCGGGACCCGCGCAGGACAAACCGTACGCCGGATCGAAAAAGTCGAAACATGGAATATGCTCGGAATATTACAATTAGGTTAGGAAGGAGTTCTCGAAAGTGTTTCGGGTTCCAAAAACGTAACAACGGTTGACGTCGGTTGGTTCCCGTTTTTATAAAATAGATTTTAATTACCCGGAAAAAGATTTTAGAAATTTCATATGATTCTTATAAATCCATAAACCAACATAAAAATAATTAGGAAGATATGACAATTATCTATATTTTATTTTGGACATATAAAAATTAAAATACTCAATTAATATTATTTTTGAATATTCATGTACAGATAACACTTAACAATTAACTCACATAATAGATACTGAACACACATAATAATTATATAATAGCAAAAATAATTACACGATATATCCCGGATATTACATCCTTCCCCCCTTAAAAGGATTCTGTCCTCAGAATCTCTAAGAAAACAAATGAGGGTACTTTTCTCTCATATCACTTTCTAACTCCCAGGTTGACTCTTCAACCTTTGGGTTTCTCCACAATACTCTTACTAACTTTACCACTTTATTTCTCAATACTTTCTCTCTTTCCTCTAGAATCTCTACCGGACTCTCTACATATGATAAATCTGTTTGAAGTTCTATTGGCTCATATTCTATTACATGCCTGGAGTCTGGATTATATTTCTTAAGCATTGATATGTGAAAAACATTGTGAATGTGCTCCATGTGCGGAGGTAACGCCAATTCGTAAGCTACTTTGCCAATACGCTTTAGGATTTCAAAAGGTCCGACATATCTTGGGTTTAGCTTCCCTTTCTCCCCAAACCTCGTTAGTCCTTTCCACGGTGATACTTTCAATAATACCAAGCTTCCTTCTTCAAATTCCATGTCTTTTCTTGACTGGTCTGCATATTTCCTTTGACGATCTTGTGCGGCTATTAATCTTTTCTGGATAATTTCAACAACTTCCTTTGTCTGCTGCACCAATTCGGGTCCGAGTATTTTGCGTTCTCCTACTTCGTCCC